>NC_052070.1:17941678-18244708 GCF_015852505.1 Tachyglossus aculeatus
GGAAATTCAAGTGAAAGTCTTGACACAATCCTGGGTACATGAAGTCTCCCCAGGCCTTGAGAAGCAGTGTGGCCTAGTGGACAGAGCAAGGTCCTGGAAGTAAGAGGGACCTGGGTTCTAATCCTGCCTTCACTGCTTATCTGTTATGTGACTTTGGGCAAGTCACTTCTCTGTGCCTCGGTTATCTCATCTGGAAAATGGGGATTAAGACTGTGAGTCCCAAGAAGGATATGGACTGTGTCTAATCTGATTCTTTCCTTCCTTCCTTCCTTCATTCATTCAGTTGTATTTATTGAGTACTTACTGGGTGCAGAGCACAGTACTAAGTGCTTGGGAATATACAATAAAGCAATAAAGAGAGACAGTCCCTGCCCACAATGAGCTCACCATCTAAAGGGGATCAATCTAGAGGAATTTTCTTATATCCACCCCAGTGATTAGTACGGTGCCTGACAATAAGCGTTTAACAAATACCATTAAAAAGAAATCTATTTGCTTAAAGGAATGTTCTCTAAGTGATTCATCTGAGCAAACATGAAATCATAGCAGGCCACCAATCAGTGAAGTAATCTAAGATGCTCGTGTCAGGGCATAAATGGGCATCCTCAGTAGCTTAAAGTAGCTGACTATGTGTAGCTTAAAGTAGCTCACTATGTTGGCAGTTTCTCAGATTTGTGAGCGCCACTGGAGTCAGTAACTGTCTCTGCTCTGATTGTCTTGTATTGGCCCCAGTGCTCCGCTCTGCATCTAGTAAGCACTTAATAGTTACCATAACGGACACAGTGATCCTAGCTCAGAAAAATGACAGCCATAGAAACACATACGTGCACAGGAGCAGGCACTTCTAAAATGATATCCTACTAAAGTATAATGAAAATGTACTTAAAATGTGAGAATTCAAGAATCTCACCCCTAATTCATTCATTCACTCATATTTATTGAGCGCTTACTGGGTGCGGAGCACTGATCTCAGTGAGTCTCATATATTACAATTTCACAGTATTCCTTGTTTTCCAACATGGCACCTACTAAAGTGGTAGTGCCATAAGGAGGATAGTGTTAGAGCTGTAAAGCTGAAATTAAAGGCTCTTTGTCTTAACCCATAATGTTTAAATTGAAGTCCGCCTGTTTACAAGAAAGAAGAGAGTTTTAAAAAAAGTAACAGGCTCTTCAGATCAACTGAATGTTGGATGCTTTATAATAAATATTGCAAGAGCACAACTAGACCTAAAAGCAGTCTGTAGCTATAGTTGACAAAACAAAAATGCAAAAATCATCATTGTTCTCCTTCAAAGGTAGATGCATTATTGTTCAGTGTAAGTGAAAGTCTGAGAGCCTATTTGTATGATTTTTGTCTAAACTCGTCCTTTTAGACTAAGCATTTTGTGGACGGGAATGTGCCTACCAATTCTGTTATATTGTACACTCTCAAACGCTTAGTATAGTGTTCTGCACACAGTAAGTGCTTAATAAATGCCATTGATTAATGCGAAGTTAGGATTTGCTGTGAGTTATTTCCTCTTTAAGATACTCCTTTCAGGAATACATATCCAGTTCATAGTGTGGTATGCCTGTAGCTTATTCTTTCATTCATTCAATCGTATTTATTGAGTGCTTACTATGTTCAGAGCACTGTACTAAGAGCTTGGGAAGTGCAAGTCGGCAACATATAGAGCTGGTCCCTACCCAACAATGGGCTCACAGTATAGAAGGGGGAGACAAACAACAAAACAAAACAAGTAGACAGGTGTCAAAACCATCAGAATAAATAGACATATAGCTATATGCACTTCATTAATAAAATAGAGTAGTAAATATGTACAAGTAAAATAAATATAGTAATAAATATGTACAACTATATACAAGTGCGGTGGGGAAGGGAAAAGGGTAAGGCAGAGGGAGGAAGGGGGCGATGGGGAGAGGGCGAGAGGAAATGGGGGGCTCATTCTGGGAAGGCTTCCTGGAGGAGGTGAGGTCTCAATAGGGCTTTGAAGGGAGGAAGAGAGCTAGTTTGGCGGATGTGTGGAGGGAGGGCATTCCAGGCCAGAGGTGGGATGTGGGCCAGGGGTCGACGGCGGGACAGGTGAGAATGAGGCACAGTGAGGAGGTTAGTGGCAGAATAATAATAATAATGGTATTTGTTAAGCACTTACTATGTGCCTAGCACTGTTCTAAGGGGGAGAAGATATTCCTGTTGAAGGGATATTTGGAACTGTGTAAGAATACTGTCTGCTAATTCTGTTGTATTGTACTCTCCCAAGGGCTTAGTACAGTGCTCTGCATGTAGTAAGCTTTCAATAAATACCATTGATTGATTGATCTCAGGATGTCTACATTAGCACGGAAATTAAGCATTCTGTAAATTATACTTTTGCATTTCTTGAATGATAAGCAAGGAAGTTAGTGGTCATCTTCAACTTTCAATCAGTGGTATTTATTGAGTGTTTACTGTATGCAGAGAACTGTATTAAGCACTTGAGAGAATAGAGCGGAGTTGGTAGACATGTTTCCTGCCCACAACGGGTTTACAGACTTAAAGGGATGGGCTTATTCATTCATTCATTTATTCATTCATTCAGTCAATCATATTTGAGTGCTTACTGTATGCAGAGCACTGTACTAAGCGCTTGGAAAGTACAATTCAGCAACAGAGACAATCCTTGCCCACAACGGGCTCACAGTCTAGAAGGGGGGAGACTGACATCAAAACAAGTAAACAGGCTTATTGTCCAATATATTATAATTGGAATTCCATGGTAGAGTATATTGACACATCTTAAACAGTAAGATAAGAAAAGTTACTTTACATTTTCTTTTTTCTGATGTCCCACTTCCTTTTTTTTTCATTTAAAGCTCATATATATACTATCAACAAGAGAAGTGTATGGTCTGTTGTGGAGTATACTTTTTAAAATATCTAAATGACTCATGACTATTTTCATCATCACTGTCCCTCTGCCCCTCTTGCCTTTAATAACATTAACCACAAGTTTCTTCAGGTTGCTTCTAATGTGAAGTTAGAAGGCAGAATGCTCATCCACAGTATGAACTGGTGACAAATGCCCAAATGCAAATTTTCAGCTGTTTCTGTAAATAACACTTCCAAGGGTCACTGTGAACCTTATAAACAGGTCTTTGTAAGCAAGACCAAAAGCAGAGAATGAAGAAGCATTTTAAGAATATGATAATAATGGCTTTATTTCTGTTTGTTCTGATGACTTGACACCCATCCACATGTTTTGTTTTGTTGCCTGTCTCCCCCTTCTAGACTGTGAGCCAGTTGTTGGGTAGGGACCGTCTCTATATGTTGCCGACTTGTACTTCCCAAGCGCTTAGTACAGTGCTCTGCACACAGTAAGTGCTCAATAAATACGATTGAATGAATGAATGATAATGCAAAGCCTTCGACTGTGCAATATCCCCGCTGAAAAACTGGCAGTCAGTTGCTGCAGATGAACCAGCATCGCACACAGTAGTCAAGAAAGGCATTTCTCACACTGAGCTGAAGTTTTGTGAGGCTTTTAAGAAACAAGGAGGAAAAAGCAAAAGCATGTCACGTGTGCTGCCATTAAGTAATGCCAAAACTTGATTTTCATCTGCAACCAGGCTTGGGTCAAGCTAGATCAAACAATAGCACTTACTGTGTGCTTTACCTTGGAGAGTGCTATGCTTAAATGCTTGGGAGAGTTAAATACAGTAGAAGAGCTGGTAGGCAGTCTCTTCCCACAAGGATCTTACAGCCTAATCCACTGAAGTACTTTCTTTGCGTTATACTTTCACCTGGTTAGAAGAGCTGCATCTAAGCTGTGTGGTTCTTTTATTTAAAATGTCACACTCATGGAGGAGTATTTCACTACTGTAAGTATAGGAATCAGCCCTTTTGGGCACTGGGTGCTGTTGTCCCCATGGGTTTCTTAAAGGAAACAGTTGTTTTCATTCCCTCCATATTTTGGGATAAACTCAAAGCCTCCCTTATTCTGGTCTGCAACAGGCCCTGAGGCTACAGGTATGACTGAAAATATCCCAAATCAAGACTTTCTGACTCTTTAGCTCCTTGAAGCTTCTCATCCAGCACGTAGAACAGTGCTTGGCACATTGTAAGCGCTTAATAATAACGATGGTATTTGTTAAGCGCTTACTATGTGCCAAGCACTGTTCTAAGCGCTGGGGTAGATACTTGGCAATTAGGTTGTCCTAAATGGGGCTCACAATCTTAATCCCAGTGCTTAGAACAGTGCTTTGCACATAGTAAGCTTTTAATAAATGCTATTATTATTATTATTATTATTAATCCCATATTTTTTACAGATGAGATAACTGAGGCACAGAGAAGATAAGTAACTTGCCCAAAGTCACACAGCTGACAATGGCGAAGTCAGGATTAGAACCCATGACCTCTGACTCCCAAGCATGTGTTCTTTCCACCAAGCCACGCTGCTTAACAAATACCATTATTATTATTCCATTCTTACTCCCCTTTCCACACATTTCCCACCTTAAAAGCAATGCCCCCTTTCCAGCCTTAGCCAAAAACTGCATAGTTGGCATTTCTGGGTTCAAGGTTAAAATTTTACATATGAAGATGGAGAGCAGCTTGGTCTAGCAGTTAGAGCACAAGACTTGGAGTTAGAAGGACCTGGATTCATTCATTCATTCAGTCATATTTATTGAGTGCTTACTGTGTGCGGAGCACTGTACTAAGCGCTTGGGAAGTACAAGTTGGCAACACATAGAGCTGGTCCCTACCCAACAAGTCTAGAAGAGGGAGAGAGACAACAAAACATATTAACAAAATAAAATAAATAGAATAAATATGTACAAGTAAATTAAATAGAGTAATAAATATGTACAAACATATATAAATATATACACGTGCTGTGGGGTGGGGAAGGAGGTAAGGCGGGGGGATGCGGGGGAGAGGAAGGAGGGGGCTCAGTCTGGGAAGGCCTCCTGGAGGAGGTGAGCTCTCAGTAGGGCTTTGAAGGGAGGAAGAGAGCTAGCTTGGCGGATGTGCGGAGGGAGGGCATTCCAGGCCAGGGGGAGGACGTGGGCTGGGGGTCGACGGCAGGACAGGCGAGAACGAGGCCCAGTGAGGAAGTTAGCGGCAGAGGAGTGAAGGGTGTGGGCTGGGCTGGAGAAGGAAAGAAGGGAAGTGAGGTAGGAGGGGGCGAGGTGATGGACAGCCTTGAAGCCGAGAGTAAGGAGTTTTTGCCTGATGCGTAGGTTGATTGGTAGCCACTGGAGATTTTTGAGGGGAGTAACATGCCCAGAGCGCTTCTGCACAAAGATGATCCGGGCAGCAGCGTGAAGTATAGATTGAAGTGGGGAGAGACAGGAGGATGGGAGATCAGAGAGGAGGCTGATGCAGTAGTCCAATCGGGATAGGATGAGAGATTGAACGAGCTGGGTAGCGGTTTGGGTGGAGAGGAAAGGGCGAATCTTGGCGATGTGGAGGTGAGACAGGCAGGTTTTGGTGATGGATTGGATGTGAGGGGAATAATAATGGTATTTGTTAAGCGCTTACTATGTGCAAAGCACTGTTCTAAGCACTGGGGAGGTTACAAGGTGATCAGGTTGTCCCACAGGGGGCTCACAGTTTTAATCCCCATTTTCCAGACGTGGTAACTGAGGCACGGAGAAGTGAAGTGACTTGCCCAAAATCACACAGCTGACAGGTGGAGCCGGGATTTGAACCTATGACCTCTGACTCCGAAGCCCGGGCTCTTTCCACTGAACCACGCTGCTTCTTCACCCTGCCACTTGCTGCTGTGTGACCTTGGGCAAGTCGTTTAATTTCTCTGTGCCTTAGTTTCCTCATTTCTAAAATGGGGATTAAGACTGTGAGACCTGGGTGGGGCAGGGACTGTGTCCAACTCAATTATTTTGTATCTACCCCAGGGCTTAGTACAATGCCTGGCACATAGTAAGGGCTTAACAAAGAGCATTAATAAAAAAAAAGATACTCTACCAAATAGCCCCTTTCAATTGGTGGTCTTTGGAGTCCAAGGAAGTGCTATGGTATGGGACTTTATAGATGTGCAAATAGAAATGTATGGTTTGGAGTCATATTAATCTGACTCCTGCTCAGGAGTCAGGATCTAACTATCAGTGGTATTAATTGAGCACCTGTGGAGATCAGCACACTGTGTTAAGCACTTGGGACAGCATAATACAACAGACCTGGGAGACACCATCTCTGTCCACCAGAAGCTTACAGATAAGAGGAGACAACCATTAAAATAAATTATGAATATGTGCATAAGTGCTGTGGAGCTGAGGGAGGAGTGAATTTCAAACAATAGTAATAATCATGGCATTTCATTCATTCAGTCGTATTTATTGAGCACTTACTCTGTGCAGAGCACTGTACTAAGCACTTGGAAAGTACAGTTAGCAACAGAGACAGTCCCTGCCCAACAATGGGCTCACAGTCTAGAAGACGGGCTCACAGTCTGTTAAGCACTTACTATGTGCCAGTCACTAAGAACTGGGTTGGACACAGTCCCTGTCCCACGTGAGGCTCATAGTCTCAATCCCCATTTTACAGAAGAGGTAACTGAGGCTCAGAGAAGTAGAATGACTTGCCCAAGGGCACACAGAAAACAAGTGGCAGAGCAGGGATTAGAACCCATGACCTTCTGACTCCTAGCCTCATGCTCTATCCCCTACACCATGCTGCTTCTCCATGGGCCTAAAGGGTTCAATTCCAAGTGCATAGGCAACATAGAAGGTAGAGGGAGTAAGGGAAGTGAAGACTTGGGGAAGGCCTCTCAGAGGAGATGTGATTTTAGTAAAGGTTTGAAGGTTGGGAGCATGATGGTCTCTTGTATATAAAGGCGGGGGGAGTTCCAAGCCAGAGGGAGGATGTGGGCAAGGGCTTGGTGGTGAGATAGATAAGATTGAGGTACATTGATTAGGTTGGTGTTGGAGGAGTGAAGTGTGAAGGCTGATTGTGGTAGGAAAACAGTGAGGTAAGATAGGAGGGAGTGAACTAATTGAATAAAGCTAATGGTTAAGGAGTTTTTGTTTGATGTGGTTGTGGATGGGCAACCATTGAAGATTTTTGAGGAGTGGGAAGACATGGACTGAATTAGTTTTTGTTTTTTTTTTTTTAAGGAAAAATCATCTTGGCTGTAGGGTGAAGTAAGGACTAGAGAGGGGAGAGACAGGGAGGTCAGTGAGGAGTCCGCAGTAGTCAAGGCAGGATATACGTGCTTGGATCAGCGTACTGGAGGTTTGGTTGGAGAAGAAAGGGTGGATTTTAGCAACGTTAAGTTCAAACTGACAGGATTTGGTTACCGATTGAATATGTGGGTTGAATGAGAGTGATGAATCAGATAATAGCAAGGTTATGGTCTTGTGAGACGGGGGATAGTTGTGTTGTCTACCGTGGTGGAAAAGATGGGGAAGATGGGGCTTGAGTGGGAAAATGAAGAGGTCTATTTGAGGTGTCTAAATGAATGAGGGACATTCATTTAGAGATGTCCTGAAGGCAGGAGGAAATGTGAGACGGCAGAAGAGAGAGCTCAAGGCTGGAGAGGGAAATTTAGGAATCGCCCGCATAGAGATGCTAGTTGAAGCTGTGAGAACGAATGAGTTATCCAAGGGAATGGAGTGTCTCTAGGTCCTAGTAGAAAGAACACCGGAGTCACAGGACCTGGGTTCTTGTTCTGGCTCCACCAATTGCCCACTGCTTAGCCTTGGGCAAGTCACTTAACTTTCTGTGCCTCAGTTTCCTCATCTGTAAAATGGGGATTCTATACCTGTTCTCCCTTCCACTAAGACTATGAAGCACCAGGTGGGAAAGGGACTTGGACTGTGCTGACCTATCTATCTTTTATCTGCCCAGTGATAATTATAATAATTATGGTACTGTTAAGCTCTTATAATGTGCCAAGCATTGTACTAAGCACTGGGATAGATACAGGTTAAGTAGGTTGGACACAGTCCCTGTCCCATACAGAGCTCATACTGTTAATCCCCATTTTACAGATACAGCAACTGAGGCCCATTCATCCAGTCCTATTTATTGAGCACTTACTGTTTGCAAAGCACTGTACTAAGTGCTTAGAAAGTACAATATTGCAATTAAGAGAGACATTCCCTGTCCACAACGGGCGTACAATCTAGAGGCGGGGAGAAAGACATCAAAACAACTAAACAGGCATCAATATAAATAAATAGAATTATATATAAGTGCTGTGGGGCGGCAGGGAGGAGGGAAGGGAGTGAGTCAAGGTGATGCAGAAGGGAGGGGGAGCTGAGGAAAAGGGGGCTTAGTCTGGGAAGGCCTCTTGGAGGAGGTACACATTCAGTAGGACTTCGAAGTGGGGAAGAATGATTGGCCGATTTGAGGAGGGAGAGCGTTCCAGGCCAGAGGTAGGACGTGGGCCAGTGGTCAGTGGCGAGACAGGCGAGATCGAAGCACAGTGAGAAGGTTAGTACCAGAGGAACGGAGTGTGCGGGCTGGGACTTAGAAGGAGAGAAGGGAGGTGCTTCATGCTGCTGCCCGGATTATCTTTGTCCAGAAAAGCTCTGGGCATATCACTCCCCTCCTCAAAAATCTCCAGTGGCTACCAATCAATCTGCGCATCAGACAGAAACTCCTCACCCCCGGCTTCAAGGCTCTCCATCACCTCGCCCCCTCCTACCTCACCTCCCTTCTCTCCTTCTACAGCCCAGTCCGCACCCTCCGCTCCTCCACCGCTGATCTTCTCACCGTACCTCGCTCTCGCCTGTCCCGCCATCGACCCCCAGCCCACGTCATCCCCCGGGCCTGGAATGCCCTCCCTCTGCCCATCCGCCAAGCTAGCTCTCTTCCTCCCTTCAAGTCCCTGCTGAGAGCTCACCTCCTCCAGGAGCCTTCCCAGACTGAGCCCCTTCCTTCCTCTCCCCCTCATCCCCCACTCCAACCCCCCATCTTACCTCCCTCCCTTCCCCACAGCACCTGTATATATGTATATATGTTTGTACATATTTTTTTTTACTCTATTTATTTACTTATTTAATTTATTTGTACATATCTATTATATTTATTTTATTTTGTTAGTATGTTTGGTTTTGTTCTCTGTCTCCCCCTTTTAGACTGTGAGCCCACTGTTGGGTAGGGACTGTCTCTATATGTTGCCAATTTATACTTCCCAAGCGCTTAGTACAGTGCTCTGCACATAGTAAGCGCTCAATAAATACGATTGATGATGATGATGATGATGAGGTGAGGTGAGAAGGGGCAAGGTGATGGAGAGCTTTGAAGCCAATAGTGAAGTGAAACCAGAAAAGCTATGTGACTTGCCCAACATAGTTTACCACTTTTCATTCATTCAATCATATTTACCAAGCACTTACTGTGGCAGAACACTGTAAGCACTTTTGCATGCTGGTTTCTCCTTGCCTATTATTTAGGAATATGGTGCAACTGAATAAGGCACCAATTTCATTGCCCAAGCTCATGCAGCCGACATGTGGGATTAGAACCCAGGTCTTTCTGACTCCTAGGCCTGTGTTCTATCCACTAAGTCACACTTTTCTCAATGCTTAGCCCATATCACAATTATTAGATCCTGCCTGTTTCTGGCCCTGGGGAGTGAATCAGATGATCTAATAATTATGGTTCTTGTTAAGCACTTACTATGTGCCAGGCACCCTTGAGCTCACCCAGGACCGGATAGGGAACCCATCTCGGGGTCTGAGACATCCTGGTTTGGCATATCGTAAAATAATAATATTGTATAATAATAATGATGGTATTTAAGTGCCGAGTGCCAAGCACTGTTCTAGATAGATACAAGGTCAGCAGGTTGGACACAGTATCTGTCCCATATGGGGCTCACAGTCTCAATCCCCATTTTCAGATGATGTCACTGAGGCACAGAGAAGTGAAGTGATTTGACCAAGGTCACACAGCAGACACGCGGCAGAGCTGGGATTAGAGCACACATCCTCTAACTCCCAAGCCTGGGCTCTTGCCACTAGCCTCTCACGGCTTCTTAATGGATGGGTCAAACTTGCATTTCTCCACTGGAGTTGTTTGGTAAAACTACTAAAAGTTGTTTGTGAATCATTTTCAAAAATAGGAGAATTACTTGAGCTTCAGTAGATCAACCTCCTCACTTTAGGGATTTTGCTCAGGGCTAGTGTTGTGGATATTTTATGTAAAACAGGGTATCAGTAGACAAGAATCATGATTTCTTAACCAGTATAATTCAATACCAAGACAAGAAAGAACAGCAGAAAGAAGTGAAGTGCTGCTGAAACTCTCAATATTTTTCTTTTAATGAAACTGATTTTCTTTTTTTTAATGCCTCAAGTTCTAGAGATGAAGAAATCGGTGAAATTTGGAATTGTTAGAGTACGTTTTTGACTCTAACATACGTTAACTTTCCATTCAAAGGCTGTTGGAAAGTAAGGAACAACAAAATTGTCTTCCTATCTTGAAGAATTACAAATATTGTATTAAAAGTGTCCTTTCTCTTCAGTCTGTATAATACCCATTTCTAATTACTCATTTTGTTATCCTGAAGGTAGCTATTCTTCCTTGCATTCTGGGAAATTAATGTTGCCTTAGTGGACTTCATTGTTTTGTACCTAAATCGTTGCTTATCCGTTTATAGTTTAGCCAAATCTAGAGCTTCAGAAAAACTCCAGCTCTGTGGCAAGTATAAGCTATTATGATCATATATAAAAGAAATTGGATGCTCAAGATTTTTATGGGGCCTTTATATAGATCAAATCATTTTCTGTTATGCAGGAATTAGTACAGAAAGTCAGATTTCTTTCACAATTGATATTTGAAAACTGCATCTTAAATGGAAACACGTCAGAATCACCAGTTTTTTTTGTAGAAACAATGTTAGAAATGAGGGATTGTTTCCTGAACCATAGTCAGATACCTATTTTTACCCAAATTTCTCTAAATTGCACACTGAGTTAATTATAGATGAATGATATAGCTACATTAATGTTTTTATACTGTCAGCGATGTTCCGGCTTAGGAGCGCTGATGTTTACTTTATTGCAAATGAAATGGATATGTTGACTTCCCTGGTGACGCCCATCTGAAGATCAGATAACCCTCCCCTTCCTATCCCACCCTCCCAACCCTCTGGTCTCATCTGCTTGCTGTGATGCTCCCCGCCCCCCAACCCCACAAAAAAAAACCCCAAACACCCTCTTTACCTCCCATCCCTCCAGCCTCATTTCCTTCTCCTCCCCTCAACACTCTCTTTACACTTTCTTCCCCATTTCCTCCGCCTCCCAATCACAGCTTTTTAAAAGTTACTTCCTCTTTTCCCTGGTGGCTACAGCGCAACCCACCTCAACTTCTGGAGCCGGTGTCATGAGGGAAACCAAAACTGATAAAGTCAAAACTGATGAGCTTGAGAAGCTGAAATGGTGTCAATTTAGAAGTGTTTTTATGTGTCGCTTGTCCTAACTTGAAAAGCCTTAGGTTGAAGACTCCTAGGAGATGTTTTGATTCATTATGAATTAAAAAGAATAAGGCACCAGTATTCAGGTGGAAAAATAGTTTGCCACTTTTCGAGACTGTTTCCATGTTCTCCTTTCCTGTTGTTTAGGAATATTTAGGATGGTGCAGTTGAAAAGGGCACCAATATTTCTTTGAATACTTAGGTCTCCTTGGTATTGATTTAGAGGTTAACCAATGTCTGTTGCTTAATTTTGGGTTTTGAAAAACGTATTTGGAAAAAAGAGTATTTGGAGAATCAGATCTACCGTTGCCTAAAATTACTCCTTGGTTAGGAATTTTGAGAGTGGAATTAGCTAAATTTCACACTACTAAGGGACTGCTGAGCGCATTAGGGCATTATAGTAGTCCATTTCAAGCCAACAGTCAATCAATCAATGGCATGTATTGAGCATTTATTGAGTGCACAACACTGTTCCAAGCACTTGGGAGAATGCAATACAGTTGATTAATAATAACAATAATAATAATAATTGTGGTATTTGTTGAGCCTTTACTATTTGCCAGGCACAGTGCTAAGTGAGGGAGTAGATACAAGCAAATCAGGTTGGACAGAGTCCCTGTACCACATGGTGCTCACAGTCTTAATTCCCATTTTACAGATGAGGTAACTGAGACCCAGAGAAGTGAAGTGACGTGCCCAGGATCACATAGCAGACAAGTGGCTGAGCTGGGATTAGAATTCAGTTCCTTCTGACTTCGAGGCCCATGCTGTATCCACTATGCTATGCTGCTTCTCGGCATGATCCCAGCCCACAAACTTGTATCTGATACCCCAGAACTTAAAACAGCTTTTGACATGTAGGTGCTTAACGAGTACCATAAAACAAATGATAAAACAAACACTAGGAATTTATAGCCTACAGGGAGGAACAGGGTTTAAAATAAATTACAGATAGGGGAAGTGGCAGAGTATAAGGATGTTTACAAGTGCAGTGGGGCTGGGGCTGACATGAATATCAAAATGCTTAAAGTGTACAGTGCAGAGGCGATGCAGAAGGGAGAGTGAAGAGGGGAAATGAAGGCTTAGTCAGGGAAGGCCCTTGGATATGCTTTTAGTGGGGCTTTGAAGATGGGAAGAGTGGTGATTTGTTGGATTTGGAAGACAGTAAATATTTATGCACAGTGTCACCAGGATTTAGATTTAGAAAATCTTAAGTCAGAAGGAACTAGTTTTTGTGTGCCTCTGAGATGATTTTCTGTGACAGCTTGTGTAGATATTGAGCAAAATACATTGCTGAAAACCAGAAATGAAAAGTACCCTTTTTTGGACCCAAGGGAATAGGTGACACAGAAGGAAGGGTGAATAGGGTAGGGAGCTAAGAGCTGAGTCAGGGACAGCTTCCTGGAACTTTTAGTAGGATTTTGAAATTGGAGAGAGTCATGGTCTGTCAGATTTGAAGTGGGAGAGAGTTCCAGGCAGGAGAATGAAAGGGAAAGGAGGAAGTGAGCAAGATATCAATGATGAGAGGTAAGATAAATCAATTTATTGAGCACTTACTATGTGCACAGCACTGTACTAAGCTCTCGGGAGAGTAAAATACAACAGAATTAGCAGGAACATTCACTGCCCCTAACGAGCTAACAGTCTAGCGGGAAGACAGACATTAATATGAATTAAAAACTTGTAATATATAATTTAAAGATATGTATATAAGTGCTATGAGATTAGTGGTGGGGAGAATATCAAATATCCAGTGGTCACAGACTGAAGTGCATAGGCGACACAGAAGGGCGAGCAAGCCAGGGAAAAGAGGGCTTAATGGGAAAAGGCCTCTTGGAGGAAATGTGATTTTAGTAATGCTTTGAGGGTGGGAAAAGTGGTGTTCTGATGTATATGGAAGGAGAGGGAGTTCCAGGCTAGGGGGAGGATGTGGGAAAGGGGTAGGTGGTAAAATAGACAAGATCAGAGCACGGAGAGTAAGCTGGCGCTAGAGGAGCGGAGTGTGTGGGTTGGACGGTAGTAGGAGATCATCATCATCATCATCATCAATCGTATTTATTGAACGCTTACTATGTGCAGAGCACTGTACTAAGCGCTTGGGAAGTACAAATTGGCAATATATAGAGACAGTCCCTACCCAACAGTGGGCTCACAGTCTAAAAGGGGAGACAGAGAACAAAACCAAACATACTAACAAAATAAAATAAATAGAATAGATATGTACAAGTAAAATAAATAGAGTAATAAATATGTACAAACATATATACAGGTGTTGTGGGGAAGGGAAGGAGGTAAGATGGGGGGGATGGAGGAGATTAGTTAGGTGAGGTAGGATGTTAAGCTGAGTGCTTTAAAGCCAGTGGTAAGGAGTTTCTGTTAGAAGCGGAGATGGATGGGAAGCTATTGGAGGTTCTTGAGGAGTGGGGAGACATGAACTGAACGTTTATGTTAGTAAATGGTTCATGCAACAGAGTGAACTGTGGATCCGAGTGGGGAGAGACAGGAGGTCAGGGAGGAGGCAGATGCAGTAATCAAGGAGAAGCAGCATGGCTCAGTGGAAAGAGCCCGGGCTTTGGAGTCAGAGGTCATGGGTTCAAACCCCGGCTCTGCCAATTGTCAGCTGTGTGACTTTGGGCAAGTCACTTAACTTCTCTGTGTCTGTCACCTCATCTGTAAAATGGGGATTAAGACTGTGAGCCCCCCGTGGGACAAGCTGATCACCTTGTAACTCCCCAGCACTTAGAACAGTGCTTTGCACATAGTAAGCGCTTAATAAATGCCATTATTGTATTTGTACATATTTATTACTCTATTTTATTAATGATGTGTATATAGCCATAATTGTATTTATTCTGATGGTATTGACGTCTGTCTACTTGTTTTGTTGTCTGTCTCCCCCTTCTAGACTGTGAGCCCATTGTTGGGAAGGGACCATCTCTGTGTGGTGACGATTTGTACTTCCCAAGCGCTTAGTACAGTGCTCTGCAAACAGTAAGCGCTCAATAAATATGAATGAATGAATGATTATTATTATTATTAAGGAATGACAGGATAAATGCTTGGATCAGCATGGTAGTTTTTTGGATGGGGAGGAAAGGGTGGATTTTAGCAATGTTTTGAAAGTAGAACTGACAGGATTTGGTGACAGATCAAATATGAGGGTGGAATGAGAGAGATTAATCGAGGACAATGCCAAGGTTATGGTCTTGTACATTCATTCATTCAGTCGTATTTATTGAGTGCTTACTGTGCAGAGCACTGTACTAAGCGCTTGAAAAGTCCAATTCGGCAACAGAGACAATCCCTACCCAACAGCTAGCTCACAGTCTTGAAACAGTGAGACAGACAAGAAAACAAAGCAAAACAAGTAGACAGGCATCAATAGCTTCAATATAAATAAATAGAATAATAAATATGTACGTATACACAAGTGCTGTGGGGTGGGGAGGGGGTAGAGCAGAGGGAGGGAGTCAGAGTGATGGGGAGGGGAGGAGGAGCAGGGGAAAGGGAGGGCTCAGTCTGGGAAGGCCTCCTGGAGGAGGTGAGCTTTTAGGAGGGATTTGAAGGGGGGAAGTGTGCTAATTTGGCGCGTGTGAGGAGGGAGGGCATTCCAGGCCATTCCAGGAGGGAGGCCATTCTTTTAGACTGTGAGCCCACTGTTGGGTAGGGACTGTCTCTATGTGTTGCCAATTTGTACTTCCCAAGCGCTTAGTACAGTGCTCTGCACATAGTAAGCGCTCAATAAATACAATTGATGATGATTCCAGTCCAGAGGTAGGATGTGGGCCAGTGGTTGATGGTGAGTACAAGGCACAGTGAGGAGGTTAGCAGCAGATTAGTGGAGTGTGTGGGCTGGGCTGTAGGAGAGAAGGGAGGTGAGGTAGGAGGGGACAAGGGGGTGGACAGCTTTGAAGCCAATAGTGAGGAGTTTCTGCTTGATATGAAGCTTGATCGGCAACCATTGGAGATTTTTGAGGGGAGTGACATGCCCAGAGCGTTTCTGTAGAAAGATAATCTGGGCAGCAGAGTGAAGTATGGACTGATGAGGGCAGAGACAGGAGGTTGGGAGATCAGAAAGGATGCTGATGCACTAATCCCGACTTGTACTTCCCAAGCGCTTAGTACAGTGCTCTGCACACAGTAAGCGCTCAATAAATGTGATTAAATGAATGAAATAATCCAGTTGGGATATAATGAGTGATTGTACTAACAAGGTAGCAGTTTGGATGGAGAGAAAAGGGCGGGTCTCGGTGATGTTGTGAAGGTGAGACCAGTACGATTTGGTGACGGAATGAATATGTGGAGTAAATGAGAGGTAGGGAGGAGAGTGATGTCGTCTACACTGATGGAAAAGACGTAGGGAGGGCAGTTCAGTTTTGGACATGTTTCACTTGAGGTATTGGTGGGACATTCAAGTAGATATTTCTTGAAGGCAGGAGTAAATGCGAGATTGCAGGGAAGGAGAGAAGTCAGGGCTGGAAATGTAGATTTGGGAATAGAGATGCCAATTGAGCCGTGGGAACTACTGAGTTATTAAGTTTAAGGAGAGGGGGTGTCTGTAGTGTCAAAGGAGGCTGAGAGGTCTCGGTATATTAGGATGAAGTATTGGCTGTCAGATTTGGTGGGAGGGTCATTGATGACCTTTGAGAGGGCTGTTTCTATGGAGTGAAGGGGGCAGAAGCCAGATTGGAGGGGATCTAGGAGGGAATTAAAGGATAGGAAGTGGAGACAGCAAGTGTAAACAACTCTCTCAAGAGGTTTGGGGGAGAAATGGTATGAGGGAGATGGGATGGCAGCCGTGGGGACGAGGGAAGTTTTTTTTAGGATAGGGGAAACAAAAGCATGTTTGAAAGCAGTGGAGAAATAGCCAATAGAAAGTGAACAGTTGAAGGGTGCAGTCAAGGAGGGAGAAAGGGAAGGGACGAGTTATAAAAAGGATGGGGTCAGAAGTGCAGGTGGAGGGGACAAGCGAGGAGACGAGAAGGGAGATGAGAGATTTCATTTTGAGTTACTGCAAGGAACACAGAGTCGAAGAGGGTGAAGGCGGGGGATTGAAGAGGGGCAGGGGAGATTTTAGGGAGATCACACAATAACAAGATTAGTGTAAAGGAGCGAAGTGCATGGACAGGATTTTATTAGGAAAACAGTTTGTCTACTTTTGTCCCTGAGCATTATTGTTGTTATTGTTGTTGTTATTATTATTATTATTATAAACTGTGGTATTTGGTAAGTACTTACTATGAGCCAAGCAGTGTTCTAAATGCTGGGGTAGATACAAGGTAATCAGGTCGGACACAATCATTGTCCCACACAAGGCTTGCAGTCTAAAAGGCGGGTAGAAAGGTCAGGTATTTCACCCCCATTTCACAGGAGCAGAAACTGAGGCCCAGAGAAGTGAAGTGCCTTGACCAAAGTCATATTACAGGCAAGTGGTAGAGCTGGGATTAGAACCCAGGTCCTTTGACTTCCAGGCCCTGTATTCTTTCCAGTAGGTGACACTGTTTTAATAATAATTGTGGTATTTGTAAAGCACTTACTTTATGCCAGTCACTGTTCTAGGTGCTGGGATAGAGGCAAGATAATGAGGTTGGACACAGTCCCTGTGCCACATAGGGCTCACAGTCTTAATCATCCCACTTTACAGATGAGGGAACTGAGGCACAGAGAAGTGGTGACACTTGCCCAAGATCACACAGCAGATAAGTGGTGGACCCGGGATTAGAACCCAGTTCCTTCTGATTCCCAGGTCCATGCTGTGTCCACTAGGACATGCAATACCAAAAAAATGATTAACACCAAAGAGGATTTGCATATGAAAACTTGGGAAAAATTTCAAGGCTCACAGTGTTTGTGCTGTAGTCAAACCCATCCTATATTTTGATATGGAGCTACTGTCAATGCCCCTATTGCCTAGGAGAGCCAACTTGGTGAATGTAGGTGAACTGAGAATGCACTGGTAAACATGCAGTGTTTGAGTCGTGTGTGCTTCCAGGAGATTGCTTTTGCTCTACAAGACCTAATTGTTTTTCCACATTTAATGTGATCCATAGCAAGCCTTATGGCAGTCAAAAGGGCTGCATTAACTCCAGGAATATATGTAGTTGTAGTGGGTTGGACTGTATCCTTTCTTTGTCATTGAAATAATAGTTTGTTATTTTGGAGAAGCAGTGTGGCTTAGTGGATAGAGCAAGGGCCTTGGAGTCAGAAAGACCGGGGTTCTAATCCCAGCTGTGCCACGTGTCTGCTGTGAGACCTTAGGCAAGTCACTTACCTTCTTTGTGCCTCAGTTACCTCATCTGTAAAATGGAGATAAGAGTGTGAGCCCCAGGTGGGACAGGGATTGGATCCAACCTGATTAACTTGTATCTACCTCAGTGCTTAGAAGTGTGTTTAACAAGTACCATAGTTATTATTACTAAATGGCAGTTTCACTGTTCATCTGAATGTGTTCATAGGCACTAAAGGGGACTGCTCTACATTATTCACCATGTATGCTTTTCTACAACGCACTAAATGCTCACCTAGCAGTTCTAATGCTTCTACAAATTCTGACTTGGAAAGTCAAGGTGTAACCGGCCACCGGAAAAATCGGGCTCAATAAGTTTAAACCCTTCTTTGTAAGGTGGACAGCTGCTTTATTAGAAAAGAATAATCAAGGGTTTGATTCGAGTAATCTTTGGGATTTTCATTCATTCATTCAGTCATATTTATTGAGCACTTACGGTGTACAGAGCACTGTACTGAGCGCTTGGGAAGTACAAATCGGCAGCATATAGAGACGGTCCCTACCCGACAGTGGGCTCACAGTCTAGAAGAGGGAGACAGACAACAAAACAAATAGACAGATGTCAATACCATTTTCAACTCACAGGAGCCACCAAGCAGTAAAATCAACATGATAATTTGCATGAGTATTTAATTCAGAGAAAGGATGTTTTTAGTTGTTTCAGTTCAGTATTTTGTACCTCCTAATTCCTCAAATAATAGACTTAAGTTCCTCCATTAAAGTTCCATTATTTCCTAAAGGAGTGCCAACATTATCATATAAGTACAAAAGTATATTAAAGTATATTAAGCACTCTTGTGCTATTCCATTCGTTGTAAGAAATACTCTCAAAAGCGTGGCCTAGTGGATAGAGCACAGGTCTGGGAATCAGAAGGCCCTGGGTTCTAATCCCAGTTTTGCCACTTGTCTGCTGCATGACCTTGGGCAAGGCACTTCACTTCTCTGGGCCTCAGATTCCTCATCTGTAAAATGGGGGTTAAGACTGAGCCCCAGTTGGGATAGGGATTTGGTCTAACCTGATTAACTTGTATCTTTTCCGTGGCTCAGTACAATGCCTGGCACATAGTAAGTGCTTAGCAAATACCATAAAAAAAAGTAGTTGGCTTCAGGAGATGGAGCACTTGGTTTCTGAATGACCACTTTTGAACAATCCATTTAACTGAGTCAGAAACAAATAGCCAATTTATTCTTAGCAGCATGGCTTAGTGGAAAGAGCCCGGGCTTTGGAGTCAAAGGTCATGGGTTCAAACTCCGGCTCCGCCAATTGTCACCTGTGTGACTTTGGGCAAGTCACTTCACCTCTTTGTGCCTCAGTTACCTCATCTGTAAAATAGGGATGAAGACTGTGAGCCCCCTGAGGGACAACCTGATCACCTTGTAACCTCCCCAGCACTTAAAACAGTGCTTTGCACATAGTAAGCGCTTAATAAATGCCATTATTAGTATCAAGTCACAGATGCCTTTATTATTTTAGCTGTTGTGGCAAAATGACCCATGCTAATATAGCCTTTGCATATGTTTACCTTGTCTCTAAGAAGCCAGAGAATCAACTATGTCCCAATACATTAGAATAGAAGATTAAAATATTACAGTTAATGTGAAATCACATGCTGGAACAATTTTAGAGGGTGTATTTGGTAGTTTTATGAGCGTGCTCAGTCTAGAGTTTATTTGCCAGTTCCTTTCAATTAAAGCATTTTTTTTTTATGTGTGTGGGCGCTGCAGTTCCTTTAAATTCTATAGCTGTACTGGGTATTTCTTTCACAATGATCCTTCCAAAACAGTTTTCAGTCAATGAAATGAAACATGTAGTCAGTGTTCCATGTGACTTTGTTCACTCTGCTTTGCTTTCTGGAGCCATGGGGCTGATGTAATAATCTTTGCATTTCAGATTTTATAAGTAATGTATTTTTCCTATTAATATTAATCTCTAAAGTATCCTCTCAAGCTTACAAAAATTTTCAGGGTATGTTAGTATTGTATAATATTTTACTTTTGCTTGTAGGGTTGTGCGTTTCTTAAGGGCAAAGATAAAATTATACCCTCCCAAGCACTTAGTACTGTGCTATGTACTCAGTAAACACTCAGTAAATATCCTTGGTTGATTGCTTATACCTGGTTTTCTGGCTGGTGTAAACAGCGCTCGACTGTAAGCTTGTTGTGGGCAGGGACAGTGTGTACCAATTCTGTTATATTGTATTCTTCCAAGCTTAGAACTTACCGTATACAGAGTAAGCGCTCAGTAATACAGTTGTTCGGTTGATTGGTTATTTCTGGATTATAGGGGTTGGAATTCGAGGGGCAAACCTACTTACAAAAAAGGGATGGAAATCCTTGGAACAGGACCCAGATTTAGGCAGAGGGAGGGTAAAAACCCAGATAAGATACTTCAGTCCTTTAGCTTTCAGGATTTTGTTTTGGTGTTTTCCCTGGGTTTTTTTGTCGTTGTTTGTGTTTTGTTTTGGGGGGATTTTTTTGGCTCAGGAGGCACGAATGGACTCCTGGACAGCAACAGTAATGGAGGTATATGATTAGGGGAATTGAAAGGAGTCGGTGTTCATGTCTGGTTTGTCAGCTGGGTCTTGCTGAGGCGTTTGTAATGGATTTGAAAAACTGGCCTAAATAGAAAAAAGAGGCTGAAACAAGGAGGCCAAAGCCAAAACAGTTACAAGAGGTGCAAGTGACAGTGATGACAGGACAGGGGACAGTCTGTTAGTGTGTACAGAGCAGCCAGAACTCTGGGTCTCGTGATGGCCTCTTCAGTCATGTGCATGTCTATGCATGAATTTCACTATTAATAGCATATTCTTCCAATATGAAGGGGCACGGGGAGAGAGAGAGAATACGCATGTGTGTCCGCCGCCCCCCCACCCACAGATTCTCTCTTAAAAATATATGGCATGATAGACTATTTCTAGTAGTAGTACTAGTATTTATTGAGCACCCACTTGGTGGAGTGCACTGTACTAAGTGCTTGGGAGATGCAGAAGAAATACCACATTCCCTGCCGATATGGAGCTTACACTCATGGAATGTTATACAGTCAGATCTGCCGTAACATTGTGTTTAGGCTAGAAAACTGTTGAAGAATGTAGGAAACTTTCTTCCAACAGCAGATTTCAGTCTGGATAGAACATGATGGGATGTGGGAAGGAACAATTGTGCATGTGTGCAATATGTCAGGGCTTAAATACCACAGTGCTATTACTCCTTAAAGGAAGGTTTTACAAGAATGCAAATGCAACATTAAAGAACTGACCTCGATGACCCAACTGGCTTGTGAGTCACTCTCCTTCATTTGCTGCATGGCTTTTAGTAAAAAACTAGGCAACGTGTATTTTAATGGATGATTTTGCCTTGGCATCAGGCACAGATCCCTTTTGGTGATCACTTCACCCCTGCCCATAATGATAATTAATAATTATGGTACTTGTGTGCCAGGCACTGTTCTAAGCATAGAGGTGGATACAAGTCAATTAGGTTACACACAGTCCCTGTCCCACATGGGACTCACAGTCTTAATCCCCATTTTACGGATGAGGTAACTGAGGCCCAGAGAAGTGAAGTGACTTGCCCAAGGTCACACAACAGACATGTGGTGGAGCCAGGATTAGAACCCAGGTCCTTCTGACCCCCAGGCCTATGCTGTATTCACTCACCCACACTGTTCCTCATGTGGACCAGGCATTGTGTCCCTTGGCCCTTGCTCCTAAAATACCTGGTCTCTACCACTAGCCACACCCCCTTTCCCTCAAGAATGCCTGTTTACTGTACCTGATAAAATGATAAGCGCTTAGTACAGTGCTCTGCACACAGTACACGCTCAATAAATACGATTGCATGAATGAATGAATTTTTTAAAAAATGCAGTCCTCAGCCATATTCTGTTTTTTGATTTTCTGCTCTTCAGTATTTTCGTTTTGTTTTTAATGGTACTTGTTAAGCGCTTAATATGTGGCAGGCACTATACTGAGCTCTGATGGGTTGGGCACCCCTGGCGTTAGCTATTAAAGTTTGAATAGCTTTCTGAGATTTTTGGCATTGTTAAGAAATCAACTTCTCAGAAACGTTTGCTGTTTGAAGACTTTCTCAAAGTAACTTTTAAATCATAAAGCGAATCAGGTTGCAAAGCAAAGACTGGAATTACATCAGTAGTATTTATGGGGCCCTTATTGGGTACACAGTATTGTTCTAAGCTATTGGGAGAGTACATTAGAGTGGTAGACATGATCCCTGTCCTCAAGAAACTTACAATCTAGTGGGAGAGAAACAGACATTAATACACCTTACAGATTGGTCAAGCGACAGAGTACAAGGATATGTACATACGTGAGGTAGGCTAATTGTCAAAATGATTAGGGTGTACGGATCCAAGTTCATAGGCAACACAGAATGGAGGGACAGTAGGGTGGTGAGATGAGAGGTTAGTCAGGGAGGGCTTTCTGGAGGAGATATGATTTTAGAAGGGCTTTGATGAAGATGGAAAGGGTGCTGGTCTGTCAGATATGAAGACGGAGGGAATTCCAGTCAGGAGAGAGGGTGTGAACAAAGAGTTGACAGTGAGAGATAATAAGATTGAAGCGCAATAAGTCGGTGTTAGAGGAGCGAAGTGTGTGATCTGGGAGAGGAGTGAGGATAGGTAGGAAGAAGAGAACTGAAGAAACACCTTAAACCCATTGTCGAGGAGCTTCTGTTTGATGCAGAGGTGTATAGGTTACCATTGGAAGGTTTTGAGGAGTGGGAAAACACAGACTGGATGTTTTTGTAGAAAAATAACCCAGGCAGCAGTGTGAAGTGTGGACTGGAAAGGGAGGGAAGCCAGCAAGGAAGCTGATGTAGTATTCAAGGTGGAATGTGGTAGATGCTTGCATCAGTTAAGCAGCAGTTTGAATGGAAAGGAGAGGGTGGATTTTAGAGATGTTGTGAAGGTAGAAGTGATGGGCTTTGGTGACAAACTGAATATGCGCACTGAATGAGAGAGCTAGATCGAGGAAAATGCCAGTGTTGTGGGCTTATGAGATGAGGGTGGTGGTGTTGTCTACAGTGGTGGAGAAATCATGGGAAGATAAGGAATTTGGAACATGCTAAGTTTGTGGTGTTGAGGTCTCAACTCATCCAAGTTGAGCTGTCCTGAAGGCAGGAGGAAATGTGAGAATGCTAAGGACAGAGATTGGAGCTGGAGAACTAGATTTGGGAGTCATTTGTACAGAGATTCATTCATTCATTCATTGTCGTAGTTATTGAGCACTTACTGTGTGCAGAGTACTGTAATAAGTGCTTGGGAAAGTACAACGATAAACAGTGACATTCCCTGACCACAAGAAGCTCACAGTTTGGAGGTCAGAGATTACGACTGAAGGGCACTGGAGCAAATGAGTTCTCCAAAGGAATGGGTGTAAAATGAAGAATAGAAGGGGAGGGACCCAGAAGTCACCCCCCATCGTTAGGGGGTGTGAGTCAGAAGAGGTGACAAAAGAGACCGAGAAGGAGTGGCCAGAGGGGAAGGAGAACCAGGAGAGGACAGTACAGATGAGGTACCTGAGGCCCAGAGAAGTGAAGTGACTTGCCCAAGGTGACTTGCCACAGCAGGCAAGTGGCAGAGTCAGGATTAGAACCCAGGACCTCTGATTCCCAGGCCTGTGCTCCTTCCAGTATGCCATTTTGCTTCTCTATTGTGTCAGAGCTGACAATAGTATGGTACTTTCATGAAGGCCAAGTACCCGTTGGGATGCATAAGACTGCGTATTTGTTTTCATGATGCCCTTGACATTGCCCTGTTGCTTGCAGAATGTTACTTAGGATAAAAATCAGTCACACATAAAACCATAGAGACAAGTTATATACAAAGTGTGCCTTTTATTTTTGGTTTTGTGCAATATGTTTTGTTCAACATCTAAACAAGCTATCACAGAAAATAGCCCCAAGAAGCACACCCAAATTAGATCCTTCTGACTGAAATTTTCTACACCTAAATCCTAGTGGACACTGTGCATAAATATTTACTACCATTCATAGTCTGACAATTGTGAAAGGAAGCAAAGATTTGAATTCAGTTGTGAAGGCAACCTATTATGAAAAAAATGGTTAAGAAAACGTTAAGAAGTACTAGGAATTGAGTGAAAGACTTATCCCACAGACTACCACTTTCCCTATCTTCAAAGCTGTACTAAAATCATTTCCCTTTCAGAAAGCCTTCCTTGCTAACCTCTCATTCCCAACCCTATTCTCCCTCCCTTCTCAGTTGCCAGCACACTTGGGCCTCATCTATAAACCCTAAACACTTTGATACTCACCCCACCTCTGGAATTTATTTATATCAATGTCTGTCTTGCCCTCTAGACTATTAACTCATTGTGAGCAGGGAATATACCTGTTTATATTGTGCTCTCCCAAGCACTTAGTACAGTGCTCTGCACACAGTAAGCACTCAGTACACCCCCAGCTCTTGTGTTCATCCTTATCTCTTGCTTCTCCTAACTATAATTTATTTTAATATATGTCATCCTCATTCATTCATTCATTCAATCGTATTTATTGAGCGCTTACTGTGTGCAGAGCACTCCACTAAGCGCTTGGGAAGTACAAGTTGGCAACATATAGAGATGGTCCCTACCCAACAGCGGGCTCACAGTCTAGAAGGGGGAGACAGACAACAAAACAAAACATGTGGTCAGGTGTCAAGTCATCAGAATAAATAGAAGTAAAGCTAGATGCACATCATTGAATAGAAAATATGTACAAGTAAACTGAATAGAGTAATAAATCTGTACAAACATATATACAGGTGCTGTGGGGAGGGGAAGGAGGTAGGGCGGGGGGAATGGGGAGGGGAGAGGAAAAAGGGGGCTCAGTCTGGGCCCCAGTCCTTATTAGATTGTAAGCTCCTTGAGGGCAAGGGGACATGTGTACCAGATCTTTTGTTTGATTAAGGGAAGCAGTGTGGCCTAGTGGAAAGCACGGGCCTGTAACTCAGAGGACTTGGATTCTAATCCCAGCTCTACCACTTGCCTACTGTGTGATGTTGGAAAAGTCCCTCTAGACTGTAAATTAATCATGGGCAGGGAACATATCCTCTAATCCAATTGTACTGTACTCTCTCTAGTGCTTAGTATAGTGCTCTGTGCCTAGTAAGCACTCAGTAAATACCACTGATTAAAATCACTGTACTTCTCTGAGTCTTGGTTTCCTCAACCGTAAAATGGCCATTTCTCCCTCCTACTTAGGCTTTGAGCCCCATGTGGGACAGGGATGGTGTCTGCCCTCATGAACTGATACACCTACCCTGGTGTTTAGAACAGTGCTTGACACATAGTAAGCACTTAATAAACACAGTAATTATTTTTATTATTACAATATTACCCAAGCCCTCATTTCCCCTATACTTTCTCCCTTTTGCATTACCTTTGCATGTAGATTTGTACCCTTAAGCACGTGATGTTCACCCCACCCCCACAGCTCTTAGGTACATATCCTTACATTCTTCCATTTCCCCTTTTTGTAATTTATTTTAGTGTCTCTCTCCCCCTCTAGACTGTAAGCTCCTTGAGGGCAGCGTCTACCAACTGTTGTATTCGTACTCTCCCAAACACCTAGTAGAGTACTAAGGTCTCAATAAACAGCAGTTGTTTGCTATGGATAGCACAGAACATCATAGAACCTGTTGTCTTAACCTTAGGAAGTGGCAGGGAGGGGCGGGGGGTGTAGTATAAATCTTTGTAAAGCTATTAAATTGAAAAAATTTAGAGGACTTTTACTATCTCAGCAGTGTATTTTTGAGCATCTAATACAATTTCATCCGATCACTTTGACTTGCTGTATCTTACAACACGTTCTGTTAGGGTCTCCACAAGAGTTTTAAAATAAAAGTAATACTTTATTTTGCCTTTCAGTTCTTGCTATTAATGTCTGTCTCTGTGTGCAGATTTTGAAGGTATTCCTTTTAAAATAAAAGTATTAAAATTGTGCTTCAGCTAAAATTTTGCAGAGCAAGGGAATTAGGCCAAAATGATATAAAAGGCATGTTATACTCAGTAACATTTTGTTAAGGAAGTTGAAAGGCTAGTTAAAAAAATACTCCCAATTTCCATAATTATTCATTCATTCATTCAATCGTATTTATTGAGTGCTTACTGTGTGCAGAGCACTGTACTGAGCGCTTGGGAAGTACAAGTTGGCAACACGTAGAGACGGTCCGTACCCAACAGTGGGCTCACAGTCTAGATGATCACATAATCATCATTATGTGATGATTCCTTGTGCAGACATGGCCCCTTTGTCACTTCATAAGTTTCTTAGTATCCTTTTGTGATGGCATAATTGCATTTTAATGCAGATATTTCTTACAGACTTTTCTCGCTTTGAAAAATTTACAATCTCTCACTAAAATTTTACTCCTCCCACTCAAACCTTGAAATATTTTTACTCACTTGAATAAAATGATTAAGTCCCATTTCAGTTTAGCATAAATAATAAGTCCCATGTGTAATAATAAATAGCATACTGTGACGCCTCCAGGAGGCCTTCCCAGACTGAGCCCCCTCCTCCACTTCCCCATCCCCCCGCCTTACCTCCTTTCACTCCCCACAGCACCTGTATATATGTTTGTACATATTTATTACTCAATTTTACTCGTACATATTTATTCTATTTGTTTTATTTTGTTAATATGTTTTGTTTTGTTGTCTGTCTCCTCCTTCTAGACTGTGAGCCCTCTGTTGGGTAGGGACCGTCTCTATATGTTGCCAACTTGTATTTCCCAAGCACTTAGTACAGTGCTCTGCACACAGTAAGCGCTCAATAAATATGATTGAATGAATGAATGAATGGGTTGTGAAAGATATGCTGAAAATTAAATGTTCAAATTTATCTATAAAAATGCAAGTCAAAGTCTAATAATTGGTACAAACTGACATAATTTGATCATTTAACTATATTTCATTTAGCATTTTTCATGTAGCACTTTTCATGAATCCAGTTAAAACACTAGCAAGGAATAGGTGTAATTAACAGAGAAGCAGCGTGGCTCAGTGGAAAAAGTGCGGGCTTTGGAGTCAAAGGTCATGCGTTCAAATCCCTACTCTGCCACTTGTCAGCTGTGTGACTTTGGGCAAGTTACTTTACTTCTCTGTGCCTCAGGTCCCTCATCTGGAAAATTGGGATTAAGACTGTGAGCCCCCCGTGGGACAACATGATCACCTTGTATCCTCCCCAGCGCTTAGAACAGTGCTCTGCACATAGTAAGTGATTAACAAATGCCATCATTATTATTATAATAGTGTATAGAGCACGGTCCAGGAAGTTATAAGATCATGGGTTCTAATGCCGGCTCCGCCACTTG
This sequence comes from Tachyglossus aculeatus, assembly GCF_015852505.1. Lineage (NCBI taxonomy): Eukaryota > Metazoa > Chordata > Mammalia > Monotremata > Tachyglossidae > Tachyglossus > Tachyglossus aculeatus. The sequence goes on from NC_052070.1 coordinate 17,968,728, forward strand.
TCTCCTGTGTGACCTTTGGCAAAGTCACATTACTTTGGTTTCTGTTACCTCATCTGTAAAATGAGGATTGAGACAATGAGCCCTATGTGGGACAGAGACTGTATCCAACCCAATTTGCTTGTATCTACCCCAGCGCTTTGTACAGTGACTGGCACATAGTAAATATTTACCAAATACCATAGTTATTATATATTATTAATTAACGATCTGTAAAACTATTTTAAATCTTGTTTAGTCACTCAGTGGTATTTACTATATGCCGAGCACTGTACTAGCACTTGGGTGAGTACAGTACGTGTTCCCTACCAACTGTTAAGTGCTCACTATGTGCCAAGCACTGTTCTGAGTCCTAGGTAGATACAAAGTCCCTGTCCCACATTGGGCTCACACTCTTAACCCCCATATTTTACAGATGAGGTAACTGAGGCACAGAGAAGTTCAGCGACTTGTCCAAGGTCACACTGGCCATGAGCGGTTGGGGACGAACCAGCACACTGCCATAGAGAAGGGAGCAGCTTTCATTTACTGCCCCCTCCCAGCCCCACAGCACTTGTGTCCATATCTGTAACTTTATTTATAATGATGTCTGACTCCCCCTCTGGACTGTAAGCTCCTTGTGGACAAGGAACGTGTCTGTTATATTGTTAATTTGTACTCTCCTCAGCACTTAGTACAATGCACTATACACAGTAAGCGCTCGATAAATACGATTGGCTGACTTTGTCATGAGCTTGTGGTGACTGAAGTAGTTGGAGGAGATGGAGAAAGAGAGAGAGGGTGCCTAGAAATGAGATCAGGCTTTAGCTTGCACTGCATACGCGCATGCATGTACATGCATGAGAGTGCTTGGTAAAACCTGCCGTGGTGGTGGAAAAGGAGCAAACATGGAAGAACCCCGGTGGGGGGCTACCAAGTCATATCATTGAGTAACACCAGTGTGCTGCACCAGCCGGTTGGAACCCTTCTTTCTAAAGCACCGTCTGTGCACAGGGATTTTTTTTTTAAAGCCTTTATAATCATCAGGTTTCTTCTAACTGCCCCGCTAGGAGAGCCATTCTTAATCTTGCAATGTGTCCGGCAAAAAACTCTGCAAATAGAGACTCACCAAAATGATTCCCCGTCTTGCTGGAACTCCTTGCTTCTCCAAATCCATTTACTAGTTGTATGGCTTAGTGGCAAGACCCTGGGAGTCAGAGGACCTGGGCTCTAAACCCGACTCTGCCACTTGCCTGCTGTGTGACCTTGGGCAAGTCATTTAATTTCTGTGCTTTGGTGTCCACATCTGTAGAATGGGGATTAAATACTTCTTCATCATACTTAAACTGTTAGCCCCATGTGCCCGTGTGTATACCCCAGCACTTAGTATGGTGCTTGATGCACAGTAAGTGCTTAATATATACTGGAATAGTAATTATTATTACTTTATCTAATAAAATGATTAACCTTAGTTTTTTATTTCATTTTATGATCACTTCTGAAATGTACAAAATAATATTCTAGTTGTTTAATTAAAGTTGTCTATTTTACTGCTGTATTATGACAGGGTTTGTGCCATGGAGCAGTAATTCTCTTTGAAGACTTCCCTAAATCCTACCCCACACTATCTCAGAAACAACCAAGCGGTTAAGTGCGCATGCCTTGCAAATGTTTTCAAAACATGTTCCAAGAGGGCTGAAAATAGACTTCTTTTGTTGTTGTTCCAGGGTAGCTTAAAAGCCTTTAGAAGCTTTTCCTGAATACAGCACGATCCCTGAAGGAGATAGTTTAGTGATACTTAAGCTTTTCAGTCTTTAGTGAATTATTGTCTAAAGTACATTTTTGAGGTTGTAAATTAGTAAAATTAGAAATGTAATTCTGTCTGAAGTGCCTTTTAAAAAGTTGTTATGAATGATGCCACGGATGATAAACTTTACTCCATTGGGAAGGGGGCACAATTTAGGATCCGATGCAGCCCAGATGGAATCTTGGAACAGAATTCTAAACCAAGGCCCGAATTCTCATTGAGCCTCAGCCTTTCTTCAGCTGAGTCATGGTGGATGTGATGTCCTTGTGTGTTCATTTTACTGTGATGATGTATAACCAGAGTACAAGGAGCATTCCTTTTTATTTTAAATTTCACCTTCCTTGTTTGTTTCTTGCCTATAGCCTGAAACGCCTTCCCTCATCAAATTTGACAGTTACTTCCCTGCTTCCTTCACATCCTATTTATGGCACATCTCCTACAAGAGGCCTTCCCTCAATCCCCCTTTCCTCTTCTCCCACTCCCTTCTGTGTCACCCTGACTTGCTCCCATTGTTCATCCCCCCTCCCAGCCCCACAGCACTTTTGTGCACATCTATAATTCATTTATATTAATGTTTGCCCCCCCTCCCTGCCAACCTCTAGACCATAAACTCGTTGTGGGCAGGGAATGTGTCTGTTTATTGTTGTACTCTTCCTTAGTGCAGTGCTCTGGACACAGTAAGTGCTCAATAAATACGATTGAATGAATTCATTTTTTCATGTATTATTTATTTCATTATTTCTAGGTGTTGATTTTAAAATCAAGACAGTCGAGCTAAGAGGGAAGAAAATTAGATTACAGATCTGGTAAGTAAAGCATCCTGAAGCTAGCAGTGAATTTAATAACTGTGTATTGTATCTTGGATTTATATGCTTCTTCTAATAAGATTAACTGTTTACAAGCTGGTTTATCTCTTGCCCTAGAATTCAATTTTCCTCATTTCTAAAGTAATTCAAGGGGATTTCCTCAGCATTTGAAAGTGTAATGGGCAAAATTTAGGCAAAGTTGTAAAAGTAATTTCCAACTATGGAAACAAGGTACAGTTGCACATACATGGTGGCTGATGAAAAGAAACTTTAATTGAGAAAGCATTAGTTCTTCATAATAGAGATGTTGACTCTTTCCCCAGATGCCTATCTCTCACATTTTATCAATAATTTAGTAACCCCTTATCATATTGCCATTAATTTCTAATTTGAAATGACATCAAAATCACTCCCTTTAAAACTGGATCGCAATTTATAAGTACCCTGAAATAAAGTGTCACTTCCAAGACCTTAGGGACATTATTCGTTGAGGTTTTTTGAGTGAGCTTCTTCATTCAGTCTAGTCTAGGAAAAGTCTTTCATGGTGTGTAATATTACCGTCCAATGGATCACTGTTAATGAGAGAATAAACCAGCTGGCTTAAGTGTATACTCTAATAGCTTTCTTTAACGATTAACAGTGCTTTGTATGTAGCTTTAAAGAATAACATTGCCAGAAGTGCTACCCACCAAAGAAGAAGCCCAACCAATCTGGTGGTGGTTTGTAAATAGCACCGTTGAGATTTTCTGATAATGCCATTTTGTTTTTTAATGACGTAGATGCAGTGTACTCAGCTTACTAACTCCTCTTGGCAGGTCAACCACAACTCTGTCTGTCACACACACACCATGTGTTTGTTTGCTTCCATCTGCGTTAATTGCTGCTTCATCTTTGGCATCACCGGTCACCTAATGCTTGAGTGTTAGTGGCATGTCTTCATACTTCATCTGTGTCCCTATCTGGGGCCAACTACAGTTGAGCCAACCTTGCTTGCTGAGTCCTCCAATGGTGTATGAGGTAATACAGTTTTTTTTTTTTTCAGTTTGGAGATATTTATAGTTCATTCTTTGGGGTTTTTCCCCATTTTGAAATGTGTGTCATCTTTGCCAAAAGCACCAAAAAACAAAATGAACGTTTTATAACCTTAAATCTCTGGAAAAGCTGCAAAATCCTGATTCGTAGATTCTCTCCCCACTTTGAAATATTTGAAATTCAAGACTGAATAAACTGACCTTTTTCAGGCAGTATCCTAGATAAAATTCAGGGGTATTTAACGTGGTCGTTTATCTTAAAAGGAAAAAGAAATACCAAATTATGCTAGCATTTAAACACCTTTTGGCAAAGGACCAAGTTTGTCTTTTAAATGTTCTGTGCACTTGTGGGTGATGTGATCAATGTTACTTGAAGGCTGAGTCTTGTACGAGACTAGTGTAGTACTTTTCCCCAACAACAGGTAAGATCTGAACAGTCTAGCCAGTGTAAGTGTATCCCAAATTGGTAATGTGGCTTATCTAAAAAAAGGTGAGAATCCTTCAAGACAGGTAATAGAGAAAATAAGAAATTTCTAAATCAGTCATATTTATTGATCTCTTACTGTATGCAGAGCACTGTACTAAGCCCTTGGGAGAATACAGTATAAAAGAGTTAGTAGACACATTCCCTGCCCACAAAGAGACCAGTAATAAACATCTGACTTCATGTCCAAAATGTAAATTTGCCATTTCCTTGCAGTACTAATCAAGGTACTCATCACAAAATAGTTTTTTTCTCATTGCTGCCAAAATATTTCTCCTCATAGTTTCCTTTTGCTTTCTCCATTTCTCTATTCCCTGTTCTCCATGTTTTCAGGTATCTTTACACATGTCAAATACTGAAGGTAGGAGAAGAGTAAGAGAGGATTGAATTCCTCCCAAGATTTCTATTAATCGAGAATAAATGATAAAAGAAATAAGGCTTCCATGAAAATATTTTTCTTTGCCCAGGACTGGACTGATATCACTTTATCCTGCCATTGAGCTCAGATTTCTGTTTAGTTTTTGATCTTCCCCATAAACTCATTGTCAGTTTGTACTTATTGAGCACCCAGAGTGTAAGAGAAACTGTTGTGTCTCTCATAAGAGTAAAACCTTTGTGAGCAACATAGTTGGGTCTAATAAGGAATTGCTAGGGTGTGTTGTCTGCAATATGGGCACATTCAAAGCCCTACTGAGAGCTCACCTCCTCCAGGAGGCCTTCCCAGTCTGAGCCCCATTTTTCTTCTCCTCCTCCTCATCCCTCCCCGCCCTACCTCCTGTTGTCCGTCTCCCCCTTCTAGACTGTGAGCCCATTGTTGGGTAGGGACCATCTCTATGTTGCCGACTTGTACTTCCCAAGCGCTTAGTACAGTGCTCTGCACACAGTAAGTGCTCAATAAATATGATTAAATGAATGAATATTTGTTTATTCCGTTTTCCCCCTCACACCACCCGAGTGGTTGGGGCGCAGCCTGAAGGCACCTTCCCCCTTCCCTCATTGAGCAGATAGAGTAACAATATATTTCCTTCCCATGTGTAAGTGAATAGATAAATTCATTCAAGGTTCCTGTTTCCAGCTGGCTCGGTGACTCTTTTTGCGGTTGTGTCTGGCATAGCAGTTTTGCTGGCAGTTTCCTATTATCCTGTGTTAGGCGTTTGCGGCATCGTGTGATTTCCTTCTTAGATGTCTGCGGTTTTTTTGTTCTTCTTTACTTACCCATTCGTGAGGGCAGTCTCACAGACGGTGGGTAGCACTATACAGAAGGTCTAGTCCTTGCCTTTTCGAATCGTAGATTTTTAAAAGGATACCCCCATGGAGACATGAAGAACCATGGAGTTGTCATTAGTTTTCGTTTTTGTTAAATATTAACTCTCTTTTGACATTGTTTATGTTTACCTTGGAGGAGTGGAAAAAGAGTACTAGGGAAGGAGTTGTTTCCTATTCCCCTTAGTCATTTTTATAATATGAGTGAGCAAGGTGCTGGCTCATGTTGTACTCTGCTGTGTCAAGTGCATTACCCTACCTGTGTTTGCATTGGCCTTATCTGCAAGCAGAAGCAGAATAAGCTTTACTGGAAGCAAAACAGGGTGACATGATAGATGATTATGAATTACAATTACTGTAGTGCAATCTGGCCAGTTCGTTTTTCTTTTCAAAAGTCTCACCAAGGACAATCAACTAATTCTGTTGCTTCTACCTTCACAGCCTCTCTAGAATCCACACTTTCCTTTCCATGCAAACTGCTACCACGCCGATCCAAGTACTCATCATTTCCTGCCTTCACCACTGCATCAACCTCCCTGCATCCCTCTCCCCTCCCCAGTCCATACTTCATCTGCTACCTGGATCATTTTTCTGAAAAGCCATTGGGTCCATATATCCCCAGTCCTCAAACCTCCAGTGGTTGCCGATCCACCTCCGTGTCAAATGGAAACTCATTACCATTGGTGTGAAAACACCCATTCAACTCTCTCCCTCCTACCTTACCTGGTTAATCTCCTACTATAACCCAGCCAGCACACACTGCCCCATTAACACCAACCTATTCTCTGCCTCGATCTTGTTTATCCCACCCCCAACCCCTTGCCCATGTTCTACCACTCTCCCCTCCTTCAAAACCCTCCTAAAATCACATTTCCTTCAAGAAGCCTTCCCAGAGTAAGTCCTTTATTTTCTCCATCCACCCTCCCGTCTGTAATGACTATGGACTTGGCTCTGTACCCTCTGAGTCCTTTGATACTCACCCCAGTCAGTCGATCAATCAATTGTATTTATTGAGTGCTTACTGTGTGTAGAGCACTGTATTAAGTGCTTGGGAGAGAACAAAATAACAGAGTTGGTAGACACGTTCCCTGCTCACAACGAGCTTACACTCTAGATGACAAGTGTATAGTCTAGTCCCAGCCCCACAGCACTTCTACAAATATTTCTTTACTCCAGTATTTATCCTCTCCATAATCTAATGTCTGTCTCCCCCGGTAGACTCTAAGCTTTTTGTGGGCAGGGAGCATGTCTACCAAATCTGTTGTATTTTCCCAAGTTCTTAGTTCAATGCTCTGCATGTAGTATAGTTTCTTGCTTTTGTGAAGCATCCTGGCTTATGAAACCTTACATAGCTCTTCAGTTGTTTGACATATTTGAAATCTTAGGATAACTGTTACATTCCTTCTCATGTTACATTGAGAAGCAGTGTGGTTCAGTGGAAAGAGCATGGGCTTTGGAGTCAGAGGTTGTGGGTTCAAATCCCGGCTCCGCCACTTGTTAGCTGTGTGACTTTGGGCAAGACACTTAACTTCTCTGTGCCTCGGTTACCTCATCTGTAAAATGGGGATTAAGACTGTGAGCCCCATGTGGGACAACCTGATCACCTTGTAACCTCCCCAGCGCTTAGAACAGTGCTTTGCCCATAGTAAGCACTTAATAAATGCCATTATTATTATTATTATTCCTCAAACTAATTTAAAATACAGAATTTAATACACCATCTTCAATATGAGAAAAGGTTCTACTATGGGAGTGCTTCCTCTCCATTTAGGACAGAAAAAGAAATATTTCAATTGGAGCACGAGAGATTTGGATTAGATAAAATTATGTCTTTCCAGTGTTTAGTGCTCTGCATATTGTAAACACAATGAAGAAATGTAGTTTTCAACTTTAGAACTGAATACTAAAAGAGCTCGTTGGAATCTATTACTTGGTTGGACTTCAAAAATACAATAAAATTTCATCTGTCTGTAATGACTACATGTGTTCCAGCATGAAAACTGGGGAATATACCTGCATTCTCACTGTCCTTTCCACCTTCATTATTTTAAACTCACTGTGTTACGATTTCCAGTGTTAATCATGAATGAGGTCTTGGAATTATAAGGAAACATATTTTAACTTTTTATACTACATAAAATGCCTCCGTAAAGAAAATATAGGCAAACAAATTCATGGTTATTTGTAACAAGAGACACACCAAGGTGATGGTTTGTTATCTGTCCATGTATAGATACACATGGAGTTGAGGATGATGAGGATAAAAACAAAGGCAAAATGTTCACCTTACCTTTTTAGTGCTTCAGATATTTGGGATATCATAAAAGTATAGTAATAACTTCAGCTAAACTATGTTAGGTTGCTAACCTCCAAACCTTCAAATTAAATTATCAATCAATTAATAGTATTTATTGAGTGTTAACATATATTTATTGAGAGACAGTATTGGAGAGAACAAAAAAAGGATTTATTTAGTGCAGTCTTCAGGATGCCAAAAATAAATAGAAATGCATGAAATTAATAAAAAGGGTACCAGCAGAAGGAAGAGACTTTTTCATTCCAAACAGTCCTGCTATAGTGTGGAATAGTCTCCAGAGTAAAGTGTTAACTGTATTTATTGAGTGCTTACTGTATGCAGAGCCCTGTACTAAGGTCTTGGGAGAGTACAATTACAACAGAGTTGGTAGAGGCAATCCCTGCCCACGAGTTTACAGCTTAGAGAGGGATACAGATATTAATGTAAATAAATTACAGATAAGTACCTAAGAACTGTGGGCTGGTGGAAGTAGAGGGGTGAATAAAGGGAGCAGTTCCAAGGGTTTACTTCATCACCTGGGAAATTCAGGGCAGGAATGGGGATAGCACTCAACCATGGAATTGAAAGAATGTACTGGATTGCTGAGTGGGAAATAATTGGTCTTGTCCTAGATATAATTTTAGTAGAAGCTGAAGCCAGGATCTTAGCATTATTTACTCACTGCTTTGAGTTATGTAGATTTCCCAGCGGGAACACTATTGGTAGGGACAAGAGAGTATGAGAGGCAGTGTGCAAACCACCAATGGAATCCATTTCATTCGTGCAGATTCTTGATCCTGACGTTTCAGGTTAGAGGCTCAGCTGTAATCATCACCAACTGTAGGTTATTAATTAGTAATTAGAAATTAGTAATTTCCTACTATAGGTTTCCTACTTTTACTATAGTAAAAGTAATTTCCAACTGTAGGTTTCCTAGCATATGTGTGTTTGAAGAGAAGCAGTGTGACCTAATGGAAAGTGTGGGCTTGGAGACAGGACCTCAATTGTAGTTCTGGCCCTGTCACTTGACTGCTGTGTGACCTTGTGCAAGTCACTGAAGTTCCCTGTGCCTGAGTTTCATCATCTGTAAAATGAGGGTTGAGTGCTTATTCTCCCTCCTTTTTTGACTGTAAACCCCATGCGTGAGAGGAATTGTCTTTCCACATATGCTGTATCAACCCCAGTGCTTAGTACAGTGCTTGGCATAGAGTAAATGTTTAACAAATGCCATAATTATTAAGCAACTTTCCTAATTTTTTAAAGTCTGGGAGCCAGTCAAGAAGGCTTTGGTTGACAAGTCTATTAGTACTTCAGCTCTTGGTAAACACTACTACTATTACTATCTTTGTCTTTAAATTCTTTGTTTCATATGTTAGCTAATTAATTCTAAATTGAGAGGTGGAAATGCATTGCTACAAGCTGAGCTGTTCTGGAAAATTAAAGATTGCTAGATTGAAATTACACATTTTTATCATAAAGATGTATCTTTTCCTGTATACAAGCCATGAGGTACTAAGAATAGTGGGGGAAAAGAATTGTGGAGGAAAAATCTGTTTATCTAAAATTATATAAAGAAAATGCCTTTTCTTTTCCTCCCCAGTAAAAGAGGAAATGTAGTTGGATGAAGATGGGGAGTAGGGAGGAAGGTTGCTTTCCAAGAATGGGATAGGTAATTTCTTAGCGTTCCGTTATCAGCACTATTCACTATTTTTAAAACATGGAAAACAATGAGTCAGTATCTTCTTCATAGAATCTCTTGATGTGGCTGAAGTTCATTAAGTTACTCTTTACCGAACTCTTCTTTTTCCACCCCCTGAATCATTTTTGTCTCTTTACCTTGGCTCCTCTTCAGTTTCTAAATCCAGTTACCATTGGGGACTCAGCTACTCTGATGAGAATAGAATTTCACAAGCTTCCCAATTTTTTCAGTTCACACTCCTGTAGATATGTCCCGATTGCCATGATGGCCTTTTTAATTAATGGCACTCTTTTGCTATCTGACTCAGCTTCTGATCAACTATGACAACCAGATCTCTTTCAGCTGAATTTGTACCTAGCCAGTCTCTCTCTATCTTGTCTTTGTGGGTTGTAATTTTCATCCCTAAGTGCTCTGTCTTAAATTCGTCCCCATTGAATTTCACCCTATTTTGGGGGCCTAGTTCTCTGATTTTTCCTGTCAGAGACTGTGTCCAATCAGTCGATATTATTTATTGAGGGCTTATTCTGTGAAGAGCACTGTACCGAGCCTTTGGGAGAGCACACGAGATCATAGAGAGAACAGGAGGAGACTGCAGTGCAACTGATGGATGGTACGCAACCTCAGGGGCTTTGGGGAGGTAGGAAGCATGGGTAAATTCATGGCTATTTATGGGCCTGCATCTTCGTGGAAGAGAATGGAGAGATAGATGACCCCAGGGGCATCCTGGCAAATTCCCACACTCCTGCCATTCTGCTTCAGAGCCTTTAGCAAGGACACCTTCAACCATTTAGGGGCCAGGGGAAAAGACGGGGATCACAGGCCTGAGATAGGGCTTCTAAAGTCCCCGACTCTGACAGCTGTGGGCAGGGATTGCATCTGCAAATTTTGTTGTCTGAATCTCTCCCAAGCGTTTAGTACTGTGCTCTGCACACAGTAAACACTCAATAAATTCCATTGATATCTAGCAGATGTGTTCTGTGCCCTGAAGGAGTGTGCTCTTATTTCTACCAGGTCATCACTCAAATCGGTAAAGATGCTTCTGCTCACCAAATGCTATCAATCAGCCGTATTTATTGAGAACTTCCTGTGTGTAGGGCACTCTACTAAGCGCTCAAGATAGTACAAAACAACAATATAACAGACACAATCCCTGCCCATAATAATAAAATAATAATAATAATAATGGCATTTATTAAGCGCTTACTATGTGCAAAGCACTGTTCTAAGCGCTGGGGAGGTTACAAGGTGATCAGGTTGTCCCACATGGGGCTCACAGTCTTAATGCCCATTTTACAGATGAGGGAACTGAGGCACAGGGCAGTGAAGTGACTTGCCCAAAGTCACACAGCTGACAATTGGCAGAGCTGGGATTTGAACCCATGACCTCTGACTCCAAAGCCGCCCATGCTTTTTCCACTGAGCCACGCTGCTTCTCTGAGCCACGATGACAAAACACTAATGAATCAATATGAAATATAATTTTTCCCAGAAGTCACCCCTTTAGAACGAATACCACTCAAAGTGTTCCTGCAGACAGACACCTAACAATCTATGGCTGTTCTTGAGAGCAACCCCAGAGCCAGTCATGCTTCCATTTACCATATCATTGTCAATTTTGAGACTAGCCTAGCTTGGCAATGAAGATGTTCCATAAACATGCAACAGAGCTGGATCTTCTCCACAGCCCTCGGGGAAAAGTTTGACTTGAACATCCATACCAACGTAGAGTAGCCTTAGGTTCAGTCACATTTGCATAATAAGTACCAGAACCCAGGTTGACTGTTGTTTTCTATAAAGCACATAGTATAGAGGCCTTGGTATTGCTCTCTGCATTTCACCCCACCGTCAGCCCCATAACACTTATGTACATAGCCTTAATTCATTTAAGTGTCTCTCTCCCCCCTCTAGCCTGTATGCTTCATTCATTCATTCATTCATTCAATCGTATTTATTGAGCGCTTACTGTGTGCAGAGCACTGTACTAGATGATTGGGAAGTACAAGTTGCTTCTTGTGGGCAGGGAGCATGTCTGCCAATTCTGTTGTGGTGTTCTCTCCCAAATGCTTAATACAGTGCTCTGCATACAGTAAATTCACTTGCCCGCGTTATGACCTTGGGCCTCACTTAATTTCTCTGTGCCTCAATTACCACATCTTTAAAGTGGGAATTAAGATTGTAGGCCTTCTACAGGAAAGGGACTGTGTCCAACCTGATTATCTTGTGTTTACCCCAGTGCTTAGTACAGTGCATACCATTGATTGATTTTTTTTCATTATTTGCATCTAGCTCTTGCATACTTGTCTTCTATCAACTTACCTGTGTGTTTTCTAGGAGGCATCACACTTCAAAATTAGCTGCCCTGGGAAGCTCTTGTTCCTTGGGAAAGCCTGTGGCTTTGTCTTATCTGTTGTCAGCCACTTATTCCATAATACTGTACATTGCTTTAAAAACTGCTTTTGGAATCCTGTGTGCTTGACTTTTCTTTTAAAATGATTACAAACAAATGGCTGTTTTTTTCCCTGGAGCTTCCGGAATCCTATATTACTCGTGCTTGGTATGAACATTCATTGTTTTTAATTTTCCCTCATATAAAAAACAACCTTTAATAATTTCCATTTGATCTCTATCTATTCCCACTAGAAGTGACCTCTAAAAGGTATCTGAGAGCTCCCTATCCGTGATACATTGGCTTAGAGGAGACCTGAGACTTGATGTTTTTCAGCTTTTGGCAACCTAGATTTCTTCTGATCCCGCTGTGTGCTTATCTTTCTTAGAGAGAAACAAACAATAGAATGATAACATGTAATGTGTAAACTGTAATGTGGACTATTCACTGGGTTTGTGCCGTGGAAACCGTTGTAGTGTGTGTGCCAATGTTTGATATTACTTCTTAGGGACACAGCAGGCCAGGAGAGATTCAACAGCATTACCTCAGCTTATTACAGAAGCGCCAAGGGAATCATATTAGTCTACGATATCACTAAGAAGGAGACATTTGAGGACCTACCCAAATGGATGAAAATGATTGATAAGGTAGGCTTTGCATGCTTTTCTTGAAACTGAATCTCATGGTCATTGTTGCCTACCACCTATTTTTCATGTAAAATCCATTATAGAATTGTCCTATTAAGACTGAACTTATTAAAACAGTTTTCTATTTAAATAAATATTGGTTGGCCCCGTTACTGCCATGGAGAAATGGTGCCTGTAACTGGCCCAAAACTTGAGCTAGCAACTTGACCTGCCTGGGTTTCTAGGATTTTGCGTTCTCCTCTATTGGAAAACTGCTGGGCATGTATGTCATGCTTTCTATTAAAGACACAGCATGTACACTGGGAAAGTCAGGCCACTTACTTTTCTATAAGTGTGATGGCACCCAAAAGGACATTACTCCTTTGTATCCTCAAATCTTTAGAGAAGCAGCATGGCCTAGTGGAAACAGCAGGGTCCTTGGAACGTCTGCCCTTTCCTCTCCATCCTCTCCATAGATCCGCCTTTTCCTCTGCATCCAAACCACTACCTTGCTGGTTCAGTCTCTCATCCTATTCCTACTGCATTACAGCACCAGCCTCCTCTATGATCTCCCATCCTCCTGTCTCTTCCCACTTCAGTCTATACTTCACTATGCTGCCCGGATTATCTTTTGTACAGAAATGCTCTGGGCACATTACTCCCCTCCTCAAAAATCTCCAGTGGCTGCCTGTCAACCTATGAATCAAGCAAAAACTCCTCACTCTCGGCTTAAGGCTGTCCATCACCTCGCCCCCTCCTACCTCACCTCCTGTCTCTCCTTCTCCAGCCCAGCCCGCACCCTCCATTCCTCTGCTGCTAACCTCCTCACTGTGCCTCGTTCTCACCTGTCCCGCTGTCAACCTCCGGCCCACGTCCTTCCCCTGGCCTGGAATGCCCTCCATCCTCACATCCGCCAAGCTAGCTCTCTTCCTCCCTTCAAAGCCCTACTGAGAGTTCACCTCCTCCAGGAGGCCTTCCCAGACTGAACCCCCTTTTTTCTCTCCTCCTCCCCATCTTCCCCTGGCCCTACCTCCTTCCCCTCCCCACAACCCTTATATATATTTGTACAGACTTATTACTCTATTAATTTTACTTGTACATATTTACTATTCTATTTATTTTGTTAATGATGTGCATATAGCTATAATTCCATTTGTTCTGATAATTTTGTCACCTGTCTACATGTTTTGTTGTCTGTCTCCCCCTTCTAGACTTTGTGCCCGTTGTTGGGTAGGGACCGTCTCTATATGTTGCCGACTTGTACTTCCCAAGTGCTTAATACAGTGCTCTGCCCACAGTAAGTGCTCAATAAATGCAATTGAATGAATGAATCTGGGAACTGGCATGGAGGGGTGGTCGGTGGAGATATAATAATGAGCACCTGCCCAGCCCTCATTCTTGGTTGTGGCAACCCTCCAATCAATCAATCCACAATATTTATTGAGTGCTTACTGCATACCGTGCACTATACTAAGCGCTTGGGAGGGTATAATACAATAGAGTTGGCAGACACGTTCCTTGTCCATAAGGAGTTTACAATCTAGTGGCGGGGAGACATACCAGTTAATTACAGCTAAGAGATAAGGACAGAGTAGAAGCATACATTTATGGCTCCTGTGGGGCTGGGAGTGGGATAAGTATAAAAGTACTTAATGTGCTTATAAGTATCAAAGTGCTTATACTATTGTCTGTCTCCCCTGCTAGACCTTATATTTTTTGTGGGTAGGGAACCTGTCTACTAACTCTGTTATATTCACTACCTCTCTTCCTCCCTTCAAAGCCCTACTGAGAGCTCACCTCCCTCAGGAGCCCCCCTTTTTCTCTCCTCCTCCTCCCCTCCCCATCATCCCCCCCGCCCTACCTCCTTCCCCCCCCACAGCACTTGCATTTGTACATATGTATTACTTTATGTATATAGCTATAATTTTATCTATTTTGATGGTATTGACACCTGTCTACTTGTTTTGTTTTGTTGTCTGTCTCCCCTTTCTAGACTGTGAGCCCATTGTTGGGTAGGGACTGTCTCTATATGTTGACAATTTGTACTTCCCAAGCACTTAATGCAGTGCTCTGCACATAGTAAGCGCTCAATAAATACAATTGAATGAATGAGTGAATAAGTCTTGGGTTCTATTTCTGGCTTCACTTCTTGTCTGCTGTGTGACTTTGGGCAAGTCACTTCACTCCCCTGTGCCTCACTGTCCTCTTCTTTGAAATGGGGATTAAGTCCTACCTAGACTGTGAGCCCCATGTGGGACAGGGACTGTGTCCAACCTGATCATCAGGCAAAAACTCCTCACCCTCGGCTTCAAAGCTGTCCATCACCTCGCCCCCTCCTACCTCACCTCCCTTCTCTCCTTCTACAGCCCAGCCCGCACCCTCCACTCCTCTGCCGCTAATCTCCTCACTGTGCCTCGTTCTCGCCTGTCCCGCCGTCGATCCCCGGTCCACGTCATCCCCCTGGCCTGGAATGCCCTCCCCCCGCACATCCGCCAAGCTCCCTTCCTCCCTTCAAGGTCCTACTGAGAGCTCACCTCCTCCAGGAGGCCTTCCCAGCCTGAGGCCCCTCCTTCCTTTCCCACCTTCCCCCTCCCCATCCCACCCGCCTTACCTGCTTCCCCTCCCTACAGCACCTGTGTATATGTATATATGTTTGTACATGTTTATTACTCTATTTATTTATTTTATTTGTACATATTTATTCTAATTATTTTATTTTGTTAATATGTTTTGTTTTGTTGTCTGTCTCCCCCTCCTAGACTGTGAGCCCACTGTTGGGTAGGGACCATCTCTATATGTTGCCAACTTGTACTTCCCAAGTGCTTAGTACAGTGCTCTGCACACAGTAAGCGCTCAATAAATACGAATGAATGAATGAATAATCGTATCTACCATTGGCGCTTAGAACAGTGGGCACATAGTAAGCGCACTTAACAAACACCATAATCATTAGGTGGGATGACTTTGAGGGAACTAGCCATAGACATTTTGAGGGATCCATCAGGTATTAGATTTTTTGTTCCTTTTTCTCTTTATGCGTCATAAAAGGAAGTAAAGCTTTAACATGTCTTAATACCTCTGAGAGACCATGACAGAGGGTTAACCACTATAGAGTAGGAAGCTTCTATTGTACTTTTACAGGTCGAACTTTGAATTCTTTGTTTTTTAATTTCATAGTATGCTTCAGAAGATGCAGAGCTCCTCTTAGTTGGAAATAAATTGGACTGTGAAACTGATAGAGAAATTACTAGGCAACAAGGTGAAAAGGTAAGAGAATTTGCAAAGAATGTGCAGTCAGGAACTTCTCCCTCAATGGGATAAAATGAATCACTGTTTCCAGTTACCAATCACTGTGGTCAATTCTCTCCTTTAATATTATGCCTTTTTTCTTATTTCTCAAATTGACTTAAAAATGGAGGGAAGCATTGTTTCTTCACATCTATAAGATTCATTTTTGCATTCATTCATTCAGTCATATTTATTGAGCGCTTACTGTGTGCAGAGCACTGTACTAAGTACTTGGGAAGCAAATCTTTGCATGTTATATTTCATTTTGACTCTGCTTTTAACTTGAAGATTTTCTGTTTTCTAATATACTGATAGCACTATCAATTTTATTAGCTTTTACTAATTACCTCCTTAGAAGAGGATAGTTTTTGTATATAGGTAGCATTTGTATATCATTAAATAGATCCAAAATATAAACAACATAGGCAGATATTTACTGGATTGCCAAAGGAACACAAAACAAGATTGTTGCTTAAACTAAGCTAACTTTTGTGGTATGTGTTCTTTTAATTGAATGTTTCATTTGCTTTTCCATTAGTTTGCCCAGCAAATAACTGGGATGCGGTTTTGTGAAGCAAGTGCCAAGGATAATTTTAATGTTGATGAAATATTTTTGAAACTTGTCGATGACATCCTGAAAAAGGTAAAATGCATTGGTATCAGATAGGTGGCTTCATGGAATATATCCTATTTGGGAAACATTTTATTTGGACAAAATTAAAGTGAATCTTAGCTCTGGTTCCTCTTAAAACATTTGGTGGCATTGTGGGGTGAGGGAGGATGATTGGCATGGGATAATTATAATAATAACAGTGGTAAGTGCTTACTCTGTGCCAAGCTCTGTTCTAGTCTCTGAGATAATAATCAATCAATCAATCAATCAATCATATTTATTGAGCGCTTACTATGTGCAGAGCACTGTACTAAGCACTTGGGAAGTACAAATTGGCAACACATAGAGACAGTCCCTACCCAACAGTGGGCTCATAGTCTAAAAGGGGGAGACAGAGAACAGAACCAAACATACCAACAAAATAAAATAAATAGGATAGAAATGTACTAGTAAAATAAATAAATAAATAAATAAATAAATAGAGTAATAAATATGTACATGTAAATGTACATGTAATATGTACATGTAAATATGTAATAAATAACAATAATGATGGCGTTTATTAAGTGCTTACTATGTGCAAAGCACTGTTCTAAGTGCTGGGGAGGTTACACAGCAATTGGGTTGTCCTACAGGGGCTTGCAGTCTTAATCCCCATTTCATAGATGAGGTAACTGAGGCACAGAGAAGATAAGTGACTTGCCCAAACTCACACAGCTGACAGTTGGCAGAGCCGGGATTTGAACCCATGACTTCTGACTCCAAAGCCCGTGCTCTTTCCACGGAGCCACGAGCTTGTCCTATGTGGGGCTCTCAGTCTTAATCCCTATTTTACAGATGAGGTAACTGAGGCTCAGACAAGTTAAGTGACTTGCCCAAAGTCACACAGCTGATAAGTGTATAAATGGTGGAGCTGGGATTAGAACCCACGACCTCTGACTCTGAAGCCCGTGCTCTTTGCACTCAAACACACTTCTGGGATGGAGGGCTTACCCCAGAAAGCTGGAAGCAGGAGGCCAAATTACATCCAGTTGCTGCCTTGGGCCTCTACAAATCAATCAATGGAATTTATTGAGTGCTAACTATTTGCGGAGAACAGTACTAGGGGCTTGGGAAAGTACAATTCCAAAGAGTTGTTAGACATGATCCTGCCAACAAAGTACAAAATAACAAAGTACAACAAAATTATTATTATTATTATCATTATTATTATCTCAGCGATTAGAACAGAGCTTGGCACAGAGTACAATCTACAGGGGGAGACAGAAATGTAAATAAATTACAGGTAGAAGAAAAATAGGATATTTATGTAACTGCTGTGGGACTGGGGTGTGTAGCAAAGTGCTTGTACACTTATACACAGGTATACAGCCAAGTGCATAGTTGCGCAGAGGGACATAAGTACTTAACAAATTACCATAATTATCATTATTATTACTATTATTACAGCAGAATTAACAGATACATTCGCTGCCCATAACAAGCCTTCCTTTTATAGTATGTTTGATTATTTTGGAAGTGAGGCCAAATAGAAGGTTAATGTCAAGGAAACTTATGGATACCTATTTATTTTTTTTTTGCTGAAGTGCTTTTCTTTCACTGTTCTTGTTCTGTTTTAACTAGCTCTTAGCATCTAGTTATGTACTTTTCTGAAGCAGGCATTGAATTCAATTAATAATAATAATAATAATAATAATAATGTTGGTATTTGTTAAGCGCTTACTATGTGCCACACGCACTGCTCTAAGCACTGGGGCAGATACAAGGTAATCAGGTTATCCCACGTGGGGCTGACAGTCTTCATCCCCATTTTACAGATGAGGGAACTGAGGCCCAGAGAAGTTGAGTGACTTGCCCAAGGTCACACAGCTGACAAGTGGCAGAGCCGGGATTTGAACCCACGACCTCTGGCTCCACAGCCCATGCTCTTTCCACTGAGCCACGCTGCTTGATTGTGATGATGATGATGATGATCAGGGAAACTGTCACTTTTTTAATAATAATAATGGCATTTATTAAGTGCTTACTATGTGCAAAGCACTGTTCTAAGCACTGGGGAGGTTACAAGGTGATCAGGTTGTCCCACGGGGGGCTCACAGTCTTAATCCCCATTTTACAGATGAGGGAACTGAGGGCCAGAGAAGTGAAGTGACTTGCCCGAAGTAACACAGCTGACAATTGGCAGAGTCAGGATTTGAACCCATGACCTCTGACTCCAAAGCCCGTGCTCTTTCCACTGAGCCACGCTGCTTCTCCTTCAGAAACTTTTAAGAAATTTTCTTAACCTACTGTTCACCTGTTATTACAGCGTAGGTACTTAGAATTGCCTAGACTGTGAACCCTGTAAATCCTGATTAGGGAAGGGACTATGCGTTCAACCTCAAAACCTTCTGTCTACCCCAGCACTTAGTACGGTGCTTGGCACATTAGTCAGGACTTAGCAAATACCAAATTAATTAAGAACCTCATTTTAGAGCAGCTGAACCTCTTTAAATGGGCTGTCGGGTTTTGCAGCGAAGGTACCTGGGCTATGCCGTTCATTCCTAAGCTCAGCTCTCTTTTATCCTTCTATTTACAATGGGACTAGTTGAGAAAGACTCCAGTATTAATTGCAGGCGTTACAATTTTCTGCCCCTCTCTCAGATGCCCTTGGATTTCTTAAGGCATGGCTTGTCCAACAGTATCCTCTCCCTGCAACCAGAACCCGAAATACCACCCGAACTGCCTCCCCCAAGACCTCCTGTCCGTTGCTGCTGACGAGCTTCTTCAGAGACAGGGTGAAAAAGGAGTGGAGCCGGGGGAGAGAGATGCCTGTTCCACTCTGCACTACAATCATTTTGGCAGTTTCATGTCGCACTTTGTTATCCAAGTCAGAGCTACACACTAACTTGTAAATATGCAAATATGGAATCCTGGGTAGGATTCAGCTTCGAAACAGTTACACAATTCCCCCTTTATTGCAATTTTTCATTCCCCCCGCCGGTGTTATAAATATCGTATGGTCACTGGGGAAATTGCTGCCCTTCTGATCCAAATGAGTGGGAGAAGCGAGAGCTGTAACACTTCTTGACAGAAATGTTTCAATAGTCCTTATCAGATATATGAAAGGGGCAGAAGCTAGTCTGGTATGATAAGTACCCGGTGCTTTGCAAACTATTTTAAAGAAGCATTTTTAAAACTAAAGATTTTTGTGAGCAGAGCGTCCATGACTTTTCTTGATTTAAACATTTTTTTTCAGCTGTAGCATCTTTGCAGCAACAGAGTGGTTCCGCAGCAAAGCATAAGTCATTCGTTGCCAACTTTCACAATTATTTATTATGTCTAAGGGTAGAGGATTACCAGGGTTAGAAGCATTGAACTTGACACAGTACTAAGGCAGCCTGAGGGACCCGCTGTACACTATGCGAACCACGAGGATTCGGTAGAGATGTATTTGAGGCTCTTAAGATATTTAAAAAAGACAAAAAAAACCCTGCTGCTGTCCCAAACAAGTCCTGTTTAAAGGAATTTTAAGAAGACACATTTTTCTGGGTAAAGGAATATATCTATGTATTTGCCTGAACATCTTGGTTCTTTTTAATGGTAAGACTTTTTTTTTCTTATGGTGAAGCTTATTCCTCTCAAGTATATACTGTGTTCAATTTTTTGGTCCGATAATGAATTTGTGAACTATATCTTTGGTATATCTTTTATTAAACTGCACTGTTTAGTTTAGTCGAGGTAAATAAGTAATTACATATTTGAATAACTCGATGTGCCCTGAATGTCGTGGTATTGAAAAGCATTGTGGTCTTTCTAAACTAATGAAGTGCAAAAATAAAATTTTGTATTTATGAATGATGCGGTTGCCTCCACTTGTGGTCTTTACTGTTCAGTGTGTATCCAGTGATACCTGTTTAATGCAATTTTGGGGGACATTTGCAAAGTAGATCTTTTTTCTATAGGAAAAAGACCTGATCCTCAAAGGAGGACTCATCATTTTTGTTTTGCATGTAACTACTGGCAGAATTTGTTATTACTAACTTCTGACGGTTTGGGGTGGGAACGTCAATCCTGCTACTGACTACAAACCCACTTTGGCTCTTGCCCCTGGGGCCTAAGACTCCTAGACTTCCAGAGTTGCTGCCCATTTTTGAATTTCCCAAGGAGGCAAAGTCATGGGAGAATGGAGCAGGCCGTGGAGAAGAAGCCTCAGCTCATTCAGCAGTGAGGGCGGCACAGTTCGTAGGGTCCATTTTTATGTTACAAAAAAAAAAATCTCCATCCTCCCTACCTTAAAAGCAGGGTCCTGGGAGTGTGACTGAAAGGGTGGATGTTTTTGTTTGGCTTTGAATTTTCTTCCAGAAGGCCAGATTAGGGTGCTGACTTTTCACAAACACACCCTGGAGGGAGGAGGAACTCATGTTAGGAATCTTCCCCTAGTTTAGGGTCTCTGCATCCACCCCTCTCCCTCCATCCCCCAACCCTAGCTTCTGCCAGCCAGGCACCCAGCCTTTTGGCCCCCGACTCCCTCCTCTCCCAATTGTTCCCGTCTCACATGGCTTCTCTTCCTCATTCGTTCCTTGTGTGTGCTTCTGCCGAGACATTCATTCAGTCATTCAATCGTATTCATTGAATGCTTACTGTGTGCAGAGCACTCTACTAAGCGCTTGAAAAGTGCAGTACAGCAAATGGAGACAATCCCTGCCCACAGTGGGCTCACAGTCTGGAGTCCCTTTGGCCCCTCTCATTGCACCTCTTCTTGCACCAAGAATCTACAGAAAACTGATTTTTATTTTGCGCCAAAAATCAGATAAAAGAAAGCAAAGAAGAGGGAGGAGAGGAAGAAACCCAATTTTAAAAAAAATCCGACTACTACTTAAATGATAATGCAATTTTTTAAGCATTTACTATGTGTCAAGCATTCTACTAAACACTGGGGTAAATACAAGATAACCAGGGCAAACACAGTCCTTGTCCTTCGGAGTAGGGAGAGCAGGCTTTTAGTCCCCAATTTACAGATGGGAAAGCTGAGGCACAGAGACAGTAAGTGATTTTTCCAAGGTCACATAGTGAACAAGTGGCAGAGCAGGAGTAGAACCCAGTCCCCTGACTCCCGGTTCCATGCTCTTTCCACTAGACCACACTGCTACATAGTGATCTTATTTTAGCACTTTTTCACAATAGTACTTCTTGAATTTTAATGAGATTGTTCTTGATTTTTTGTTTCCTAACTAGAAGCTCCTAGAGAGCAGGGATAGTGCCTGCTAACTCAAATTGTACTCTCTCAAGTGCTAAGTACAGTGATCTGCCTCCAATAAGCACTCAATAAATGCTCCATACCCACTTAAGCACTCAAATCCCATTGACTGAGACAACTTTGCACAGTTTACCATGGCTTAAGCACTTTCCTTCACCACACTTGAAAATACAGTGACTGATTTGCATAGTGACTAAAGCTCATTTCAATTTAGCATCATTAATGGAAGATTAATGTAAGTAATGACACCTGTAATAATTATGGTATTTATTCATCACTTACTATGTACCAAACATTGTAGTGGGGCTGGGATACATACAAGATAATCAGGTCTAACACACTTCCTGTGGTACAAATGGCTAACATTCTGAGAGGGAAGGAAAATAGGTATTCAGAATTTTCACATGAACAAACTGAAGCACAGAGAAGTTGTGACTTGCCCAAGGTCACACAGCAGACAGATGCTGGCTCAGTAACTAGTCCCAGGGATTCCTGACTCTGAGGCACATGCTCTTTCCATAAGGCCACTTTGCCTCACCTCAAAAAAATATATTTGCAAAATGAGATTGAAAGATAAGATTAAATATGGTAATTTTAAGGATTTATTTTGTGCTAAACACCGGGGCATTTGTGGTTGTATCTTGACTATCATGGGGTTTTCCTAAGGAGTTACACACTATAAATTGGGGTTTCTTCCAAATTCTCTGGAAGGGTAACATGAAATTCCTTTTCATGCAATGATAAACATTGTAAAACTATTTCATCTTTATCAAAGTAGTTCAAAGCATAACATGACATCAATCAATGGTATCAAAGTGTACAGAGCACTGTCGAAGCACTTGGGAGTGTAGAAGGCTCTCAGGAAACTCAGTCTGGGGGGAAACAGACATAAATATAAAGAAATGGCCATCACTGTAATATGATTGTGAATTTTCACATGAATCTGTAGAAGTAGCAGCTTGTTCTTCCAACTGTGGTAGTGTTTTTTTCACCATTAGTGAAGAATCTCTCCAATTCGAGAAGCAGGTGGACAAGGATATCACCACAGTGAGAGTCTCTTTCCTGGAGGCAGGAGACTGGATCACATGACCTTTTGAAGTTCATTCATTCAATCATATTGAGCACTTACTGTGTGCAGAGCACTGTACTAAGCGCTTGGGAAGTACAAGTTGGCAATATATATAGACAGTCCCTACCCATCAACGGGCTTCACCTGAGCACTCTGCTTCTGTGAATGTGTATGTTCTTCATTCGTTCATTCAATTATATTTACTGAGCACTTAATGAGACCAGTACGGTTACTCCCATTTAGCCCTTGATTATCACGGAACCAATTGAACTTTAAGTCAAAGTGCTAAACCAAATATAGTTTTCTATAGGAAATATAGTAAAATGCATAAATATATTCAGATCCAAAAAAATCAACCAAAACAAAACATTGAACAGAAAAACACAAGTATAGGTATGATGTCCAATAGCCATGTACACACTTACCAACGATTATGGATTAGCTGTTTTTATACACACGTAAATATTTCATTGCTATCGTTTGCTTCTCATCCAACAATGACACCTCGTGCTAACTAACCAAAGAACGAGCATTATCGATTCCACTGCCCACCCATCTCCTCTTCCTTGTCAATTTTAAAAGTATAGCCTTCCTTCTGTATTCTTTTTTATACTTTGGTTTTGCAAAAGTATTCATTGTCCCCTTCCATTAATCATCCCAATCCTGTCTTAAAACTCTTTTCCATGCTGCACCCTAAAATTGAATAGCTCTGCCATATCTCCTCCAGGAAGCCTTCCCTGACTAACCTCTCATTCCTCACCCTCATTCCTCTCATTCCTCTCACAGTACCTATGAACATAGCTTTATACTCAGTTGTATAAAGGTACATGTTTAAGGTAATACCTTAACCTTTAATTTCGTTTAATGTCTGTCAATCTATGGTATTTATTGAGCACTTACTATAATAATAATGATGGCATTTAAGTGCTTACTATTTGCAAAGCACTGTTCTAAGTGCTGGGGAGATTACAAGGTGATCAGGTTGCCCCACAGGGGGGCTCACAGTCTTAATCCCCATTTTTACAGTTGAGGTAACAGGCACAGAGAAGTTGTGACTTGCCCAAAGTCACACAGCTGACAACTGGCAGAGCCGGGATTTGAACCCATGACCTCCGACTCCAAAGTCCGTGCTCTTTCCACTGAGCCATGCCGCTTCAGAACACTATAGTAAGAGCCTGGGTCAGTACATTGCAAAATAATTAAAAAGCATGTTCTCTACCCATAGCAAGCTCACAGCCTAGAGGCAAGCTTATGCCTGTTCATTCATTCATTCAATCGTATTTATTGAGCGCTTACTGTGTGCAGAGCACTGTACTAAGAGCTTGGGAAGTACAGGTCGGCAACATACAGAGACGGTCCCTACCCAACAGCGGGCTCACAGTCTAGAAGGGGGAGACAGACAACAAAAAATAAAACATATTAACCAAATAAAATAAATAGAATAAATATGTTCAAGTAAAATAAATGAATAAATACAATAATAAATACGTACACACATACATATATACAGGTGCTGTGGGGAGGGGAAGGAGGTAAGGCTAGGGGATGGGGAGGGGGAGGAGGGGGAGAGGAAGGAAGGGGCTCAGTCTGGGCACTGAGAGTGTGCAGAGCATTGTACTAAGTGCTTGGGAGAGTACAATAATAATAATGATGGCATTTATTAAGCACTTACTATGTGCAAAGCACTGTTCTAAGCGCTGGGGAGGTTGCAAGGCAATCACGTTGCCCCACGTGTGGCTCAGAGTCTTAATTCCCATTTTACAGATGAGGGAACTGAGGCCCAGAGAAATGAAGTGACTTACCCCAAGTCACCCGTCTGACAATTGTTACAGCCTGTTACACGGTATAAGCTATTGTACTCATATGCTGTATATGGTGCTCTGCATCTCCCTTGGCTTTCTTTTTATGTTTATCATTCCCATTAGAGGGTAAATTTCTTGTGGGCAGGGAAAGTGTCACTTCATTATTCTGTACTTCCCACACACATAGCACACTTGGCTGAACCAAGTAGAGACTCACTACTACTACCTCACCAAATTCCCTTACCCTCTTTTGGGCTCATAGTCACAGCAATTTAGTACCTGCTCATTTTTCTAAATATCTTTTATTTCTGTCAGCACCAGAGTGGCCTTCATTGCAAAGACCAGAGTAGCTATGGGCAAAATTCAATCAGATAAGCAATGTGGCCTAGTGGAGAGAGCCTGGGCCTGGGAGTATGAAGGACCTAGGTTCTAGATCTGCCAATTGCTTGCTGTGTGACCTTAGGCAAGTCACTTAACTTCTCTGTGCCTCAATTTCCTCAACTGAGGAAACAGGGATACCTGTTCTGAAGCAGCATGAAGTAGTGGATACAGCATGGGCCTAGGAGTCAGAAAGCCATGGGTTCTAGCCCTGGCTCCTCCCCTCTCTGCTGCTATGTGACCTTGGGCAAGTCACTTAACTTCTCTGTATCTGTTACCTTATCCGTAAAATGGCATTGTGACTGTGAGCCCCAGATGGGACAGGAAGTGTGTCCAACTCGATGTTCTTGTGTCCACCTCAGCACTTAGAACAGTGCGTGGCACATTATAAGGGCTTAACAAGTACCATTATCATTATTATTATTCTTATGTTCTCCCTCCTACTTAGACTGTCAGTCCCTTGGGGGCAGGGACTGTGCTCAACCTAATTAACTTGTACCTTTCCCGGTGCTTAGAACCGTGTTTGACACAAAATAAGTGCTTAATACCATAAAAAACCAAAATCATAGACTGCAACTGTGCCACCAAATGATTCTTTACTGTGAGCCAAGGGGTGTATTCAGCTCTCCAAGAGGTCATTCAGTCCAAGGCCAATTCAGCTTGCCAATTAAGCAAGGGCAGAAGGGGCTGCAGCTTTGCCCCCGGCAGATCCTAACTAATAATAATAATACTAATGGCATTTATTAAGCGCCTACTATGTGCAAAGCACTGTTCTAAGCACTGGGGAGGTTACAAGGTGATCAGGTTGTCCCACGGAGGGGCTCACAGTCTTCATCCCTATTTTACAGATGAGGTAATTGAGGCATAGAGAAGTTAAGTGGCTTGCCCAAGGTCACACAGCTGACAATTGGCGGAGCTGGGATTTGAACCCCTGACCTCTGACTCCAAAGCGCGTGCTCTTTCCACTGAGCCACGCTGCTTCCCCAAACTAGCTCTGAGTTTGCCACGGCCTCCAGAGCTGCTGAAAATAATAGGGACTTGTGGGTGGGAATTATTAGGTGTGGTTAAATATATTTGCAGCAGGCCGAGAGTCCGTTCAGAACTGCCTCAGTCACACATAGAACAGCCTCCATCTCTCAAACCCTGACCCGCTCGTCACCATGAGAGGCACACAGGTTTGTGTGCAACAGCCTGGCCTGGTTTAAAGAGCACGGGCCTGGGAATCAGACAACCTGCGTTCTAATCCCGGTTTAACAACTTGCTTGCTGTGTGACTTTGGACAAGCCACTTAACTTCCCTGGGCCTCAATTACTTCATCTGTAAAATGGGGATTAAATAATCCTCCAATTTAGACTGTAAACCCCATATGGGACAGGGACTGAGTCCAACCTGATTGGCATGTTTATACCTTAGTGTTTAATACAATGCCTGCCACAGAGAAAGTACTTGGCAAGTACTACAGTTAAAAACCCATACAACAGTTAGAAAATAGGGTAAGTTTCCCACCAACCCAAATGGTTGCCCTTTCTTAACTTAGAGAGTCAGGAACTAAATCAATAGTATTTATGGACACTTACTGTGTGCTGAGCATTATACATATATATAACGGTATATGTGTATATAATAATAATAATAATGGCATTTATTAAGCACTTACTATGTGCAAAGCACTGTTCTAAGCACTGGGGAGGTAACAAGGTGATCAGGTTGTCCTACGTGGGGTTCACAGTCTTAATCCCCATTTTACAGATGAGGGAACTGAGGCACAGAGAAGTTAAGTGACTTGCCCAAAGTCACACAGCTGACAGTTGGCGGAGCTGGGATTTGAACCCATGACCTCTGACTCCAAAGCCCAGGCTCTCCCCTGAGCCACATATATATAATGGTACTTGTTAAGTACTAAGTGCTAAGCACTTGGGGAGAGATAAATTGACAAGTTGGACAGAGTCCCTGTCCCATGTGGGGCTCACAGTCTCAATCCCCATTTTACAGATGAGGTAACTGAGGCACAGAGAAGTTAGGTGGCTTACCCAAGGTCACACAGCAAACATGTGGAGGAGCTGGGATTAGAAACCAGGCCCTTCTGACTCCCGGGCCTGTGCTCTATCCACTAAGCCATGCTGCTTCTCATGGCCTAGTAAATGCTTGGGAGAGTACCATTCAATAAGATCTTGCTTAATACCACATGTAGCATAGCCCCATGGGCTTCTAGGCTCTTAATAAATGTTCTTGAGGATCAGGAAAATTTTCAACTACCCACACTATCACTGTTCTCTGTTATCCCTTTCTAATATAGACTTGCCTGGATTTGAATAAAATTGTGGAAGATATTGTTAAATAGTGAATTGTTAAATAATCATAAACATTTCAAGAATCGTAATCAATAGTTACGTAGAAATCATTTTATGAAATAATCTGCATGTTTGGTAGATTTTTCAGTTGTTTGGGAGAAGACTTTTGGAAGAGACTACTTTTCCTTTAAAATGTAGAAATGAGACCTTTCAGATTAAAAAGAAGAAGAAGAGAAGCAGCGTGGCTCAGTGGAAAGAGCCCGGGCTTTGGAGTCAGAGGTCATGGGTTCAAATCCCGGCTCTGCCAATTGTCAGCTGTGTGACTTTGGGCAAATCACTTCACTTCTCTGGGCCTCAGATCCCTCATCTGTAAAATGGGGATGAAGACTGTGAGCCCCCCGGGGGACAACCTGATCAGCTTGAAACCTCCCCAGCACTTAGAACAGTGCTTTGCACATAGTAAGCACTTAATAAATGCCATTAAAAAAAAAAAGCTAGTGTGTGGGTCGTACTTAAAGTTCTTTGAGTCAGTTGTGCTTTAATTCCTCATTGCTGTAACCAACACTTCTTCTGTAATGACATTCAAGACTGGATATTTTTACCTTTCGGAAATCTGTCATCTGTGAGTGCTTACCCTGTATTTTGTCTTCAGAGACTGATTAGGTTTTGCCATTTAAAAATCTCTCACCCGACTTGCTTGTGAAACAATTTGCCGTAAAATATTTCTATTCCATTATAGAGGCCACTGGCTTGAAATGCATCAACCAACCGTTGAGTTGAAGTTGATGATGGTGCAAATAGATGTGCAGTAATTACCATTCCGGTAATGCCAATCTCTCATGGGTTTTCAGATACTGTGAAATAAATATAATGGTTAGGTATTTTCTTAAGACTCTCAAACTGAACTGGGTTATGCTGAGACAATAATGTCTTTGTTGGGAGAAAAATGGCAGAATCTGAAACCTTTTAGAACATTTGATTCAATCATCCTATTTGTAGCTTCTAAACAATCAATGGTATTTATTGAGTACTTACCGTTTGTAGAGCACTGTTCTTAGTGCTTGGAAGAGTACAACAGAGTTGGTAGACACATTCCCTGCCCACAATGAGCTTACAGTCGAGTAATTAAAGAAGTTCAAGTTCATTCAATCATATTTATTGAGCGCTTACTGTGTGCAGAGCACTGTACTAAGTGCTTCGGAAGTACAAGTTGGCAACATATAGAGACGGTCCCTACCCAACAACGGGCTCACAGTCTAGAAGGGGGAGATGGACAACAAAACAAAACATGTAGATAGGTGTCAAAACTGTCAGAATAAATAGAATTATGGCTATGTGCACATCATTAATAAAAGAGTAGGAAATATGTACAAGTAAAATAGAGTAATAAATATGTACAAATATATACAAGTGCTGTGGGGAGGGGAAAGAGGTAGGGTTGGGGGGCGATGGGGAGGGGAGGATGAGAGGAAAAAGGAAAAAAGTTCAAGAAGAATCATCAACAAATTCTGAGACTGGGTTGTATAGGTAGAATTAGAAATGCTGGTTAAAGTCCTGTCTCCCTAGGTAAAATTTTTGTACTTTTGATAGTGTGCTAACTCTTTCAGGGAAGTTTTTACTCATTTTTACTTTGTTCATGTTCTTGCAAATTCACCTTTTTCCATAACCAATTTGGCACAAATTTCAACTTGCAAATCTGATTAAAATGATTAGCATAATAGCAAGATATGCTATCTTTTAATCAGCCAAAGAAGGAGCATGATCTGGTGGATAGAGCACGGGCCTGAGAATTAGAAGGACCCAGGTTCTAATGCCTGCTCTGCCACTTATCAGCTGTGCAACTTTGGGAAAATCACTTAACTTGTCTGTGCCTCAGTTACTGCATCTGTAAAATGGGAATTAAGACTGTGAGCCGTAGATGGGACAGGTACTATGTCCAACCTGATTAACTTGTATCTACCCCAGCACTTAGAACAGTGTATACACATAGTAAGCGCTTAACCAATGCCATGAAAAAAAAATGTCACTGTTAGGAAAAATCAATTTCAAAAAGGAGCCCATCTTTCATTACACTTAATTTAAATATGAAAAAGAAAGTTATATATATGTATGGACATAGAAGTAGCATGAGAGATACTTCAGTTTCTCCTTTCTGTTTTTAAAATTATGGCTAGTATCATCCCATCTACCTACCTAGATAAAATGTCACTGAGTAAGTTTAGTTCCCGATTAATTATGCATGCTGATGTGATGAACCTTTGCTATTTTAAATAATTAAAAAATTTAAGGCTATTTATCACTAATATTTATGATAGACTCCCACTAAGATTCTCTGAGTCTAAGAATGGCTATTTATCACTAATATTTATGATAGACTCCCACTAAGATTCTCTGAGTCTAAGAATGTTTAGTACACCTTAAATATAATCAGTATAAATTATATCTGGATACCACGCTTGTACAGAAATAATCTTGAAACTGCTACGGCAATGATGCAAAATTTCCATTAGGGGCTGCTAAAGGGCTAATGATAAAAAAAAAGAAACGGATTAAGAACATCACATTTTATCAAGTGTGATTCTTTTTATGACAAATCTAAATTGGGAATCTCTGTAACATATGTTTAAATTAATAAATAATACATTCATTCAACAGGTAATTGTGGATGGTTATACCTTCTGGGGGGAAACGTTGGACTGAAATAATAATATTTTCATTTTTAAAATAGCACAAAAGTTGAGGTCATGGCCAAGTGTACTTCATTCCCCTTTTTATCTTTAATTCATGTTGTTGCTTATCTTGCTTAGCAGAAGCAGCGTGGCTCAGTAGAAAGAGCATGGGCTTGGGAGTCAGAGGTCATGGGTTCTAATCCCAGCTCCACCACTTGTCAGCTGTGTGACTTTGGGCAAGTCACTTAACTTCTCTGGGCCTCAGTTACCTCATCTGTAAAATGGGGATTAAGACTGTGAGCCCCACGTGGGGCAACCTGATCACCTTGTATTCCTCCCTCCAGCACTTAGAACAGTGCTTTTCACATAGTAAGCGCTTAACAAATGCCATCACTATTTATTTATTTATTGTTTCCGTAGAAAGAGGGATGTCCAAACATCATGTTCTAGCCTGTTAACTTTTGTAAGCTTGGTATGGGCAGGGAACCTATCTGCTAAATCTTTTGTGCTGAACTTCCCAAGAGCTTAGTAATCAATCAATCAATCAATCAATCAATCAATCATATTTATTGAACACTTACTGTGTGCAGAGCACTGTACTAAGCGCTTGGGAAGTACAAGTTGGCAACACATAGAGACAGTCCCTACCCAACAGTGGGCTCACAGTCTAAAAGGGGGAGACAGAGAACAAAACCAAACATACTAACAAAATAAAATAAATAGAATAGATATGTACAAGTAAAATAAATAAATAAATAAATAGAGTAATAAATTATGTACAAACATATATACATAAATACAGGTGCTGTGGGGAAGGGAAGGAGGTAGGGGGGATGGAGAGTGGGACGAGGGGGAGAGGAAGGACACATCGTAAGCACTCAGTAAATATGATTGACTGATCCAGACCCTCCAGAAGGTGTTCTTCACCCAAATTAAATCAACCTTGTCCTTCTTCACTCACTACCCTCCAACTTACTCTCTTTGCTTCTTGCAAGCTAACCTTCCAATTGTACCAAACTCTCTACTCCTCCACCTCCACTATTTTTGTTTTTTGGAGGTTTTTTAATGGTATTTTTTTAAGCACTTACTGTGTGCCAGGCACTGTACCAAGTGCTGGGATAGATACAGTCTAGTCAGGTTGGACACAATCTATGTCCCGCATGGGGCTCACAGTGTTAATCCCCATTTTGCCAGTGAGGTAACTGAGGCACAGAGAAGTTAAATGACTTGCTCAAGGTCACACAGCAGTCAAGTGGCAGAGGTGGTTTTAGAACGCAAGCCTTCTGACTCTCAGACCCGTGCTCTAACCACTAGGCAACACTGCTTAGACCTTCCTCCCCTCTGCCCAAATCTGAAAGACCACAGCTCACACCTCTCTCAGTGCTCATAGCCCTCCTAAAATCCTGCCTTCTATAAACCTTCCCTGATAAATTCCCAACTAGAAACTAATCACTGTGGCTATGAGAAGCAGTGTGGCTTAGTGGGGAGTCAGAGGACGTTGGGTTCTAATCCTGGCTCCGCCACTTATCAGCTGTGTGACTTTGGGCAAGTCACTTAACTTCCCTGTGCCTCAATTGCTTCATCTGTAAAATGGGGATTAAGACTATGAGGCCCACCTGGGACAACCTGATTACTTTGTCTCTACCTCAATGCTTAGAGCAGCGCTTGGCACATAGTAAGTGTTTAACAAATACCATCATTATCATTATTTATTCATGTATTCAAATACATATTCAAATATCTATTTTGATTTCACTATTTGTAAATATTTTTGTTTGTCTCCCCCAATAGCATGTAAACTCCTTGTGAGCAGAGAATCTGTCACTTCTTAACTTTGTATTTCCCAAGTGATTAATTGCCCTCAGAAAGTACTCAAGGAATGCAACTAAATGCCCTTACTACTCCACTTCCTCTCTATCCAATTCAAGCTATATATTTCCCCAAAAGTCTGTCTTTATCTGTATCTTCTTTCCCTTTCTCATTCCCCAGTTTCTTTCCTAACACTGCTCTTTCATTGAACTCCCTCTCTTTTTCAGAGGAACTACGAGAGTTCTTTCTTTGAAGAAACCAGACAGTCAGTCATCTGTAAGCGCTTTATGGGCAGGGAACATGCCTAATAATAATAATTGTAGTATTTGTTAAGCACTTATTATGTACTAGGCACTGTACTAAACACTTGGGTGGATATAAACAAGTGGGGTTGGACACAGTCCCTGTCCCATGTGGAATTCACAATCTCAATCCCCATTTTGCAGATGAGGTAACAGGCCCAGAGAAGTGAAGTGACTTGCCCGTTGTCACACAGCAGACACTGTACTTATTCCACATTGTCAACAATATTACCTATTTTTTTATGGTATTAGTTAAGCACCTACTATGTAGCAACAACTGTTCTGAGCATTGGTAGATACAAATTAATCAGGTCAGACACAGTTCCTATCTCAAATGGGCCTCGCAACCCAAGTAGGAGGGAGAACACATATTGAATCACAATTTTATAGTTGAGAAAACTGAGGCCTAGAGAAGTTAAATAACTTGCTCAGGTCACACAGCAGGCGAAGGGCAGAGCTGGGATGAGAACCCAGGTCCTCTGACTCCCAGGCCAGAGTTCTTTTAGACTGTGAGCCCACTGTTGGGTAGGGACTGTCCCTATATGTTGCCAACTTGTACTTCCCAAGCACTTAGTACAGTGCTCTGCACACAGTAAGCGTTCAATAAATACGATTGATGATGATGATGATTGATTTCCACTAGGCCATGCTATTCTAGAGTGCTTCTGTCTGTGGGTAGTGGGAAAGAGATGAGCAGCAGGGAAGCTGAGTAAGGGTTTTTTGGAGGTCCAGTGATCCAATCAATCAATCAATCAATCAATTGTATTTATTGAGCGCTTACTATGTGCAGAGCACTGTACTAAGCGCTTGGGAAGTACAAATTGGCAACACATAGAGACAGTCCCTACCCAACAGTGGGCTCACAGTCTAAGAGGGGGAATACCAACTCTTCTAAATTTCAGGTACTTAGCTGCAAGTGAGTGCATTTATTAAGCTACTTACTGAACCCATCGTCCTCTGAAGTTTATCCCCTTAGAATTGCCAACATCCCTTTACCTCCTTCAAAGACTTCTGGGCCCAAATTATTTTGGTGTTGAGAAGATTTTTTTTTGTATTTGTTAAACACCTACTAGGTACCAGGCATTGTAATAAGTGCTGGGGTAGATACAAGACAATCAGGTTGGACACAGTCCATGTTCCACATGGGGCTCACAGTTTTTAATCCCCATTTTACAGATGAGGTAACTGATGCACAGAGAAGTAAAGTGATTTGCCCAGGGTCACACAGTAGACAAGTGGCACAGCTGGGATTAGAACCTAGGCCCTGCTGACTCCCAAGCCTGTGCTCTATCCACAAGGCCATGCTGCTTCTATTTGGGAGAAGAGGGGAGAGAGAGATAGCCAAAAGCCCAAGAAAGAAAGCTCCAATTTCGATTTGACTAGTTTTACTAGCAGACTTTCGGTGTTTAGGGTGAGAGTGGGGGAGGGCAAACCAGGCTCATTTTGAAACAGATTCCATCAAACCCTGAGGAGTTCCCTAAAGGGACTTCGAGTTTCAGTCAGCAGGAGAGAATGGTGCTTTTTGGGGAAACGATTGCAGCAACAGAAAGAATTGGAGAAATGGGTTTGGGAAGTAAGGCTTCCCTTAAAGACCAGCAGCTGCAGAAATGAGCAATTTCACCTTGAAAGTCCCATCGATCAGTGGAGCAGCTTCCAGGGCTGGATGAGCAGAGCTCAGGTGGCACCCTCCAGGGAGGAAAGAAAAAGAGGTGACACAGACAGTCAGACACTAACAGCCCTTTGTGCCACCCTGCTGATCAGACAGCTGTCTTCCTCAATATTGGTTCCTCAAATTATACATTAGATTGTCCTTTGCCTTTATTCACCTCATAATTTCTCTACTGATTATCCTGATGATCCTGATGTTAATGGTGGTGTTCAAATAGCAGCTCACCCCCTTACATGCAATGTGGCTCAGTGGAAGGAGGGAAGGGCTTTGGAGTCAGAGGTCATGGGTTCAAATTCCGGCTCGGCCTATCGTCAGCTGTGTGACTTTGGGCAAGTCACTTAACTTCTCTGGGCCTGCTACCTCATCTGTAAAATGGGGATGATGACTGTGAGCCCCCCGTGGGACAACCTGATCACTGTGTAACCTCCCTAGCGCTTAGAACAGTGCTTTGCACATAGTAAGCACTTAACAAATGCCATCATTATTATTATTATTACATAATGTGATTAAAAGAAGAAATCAGAGACAGGAAGGTCAGTACATATTGGTCTTTCACTCCCTTTGGGACTATGATTGATTGATTTGGGAAACATGGGTGAAATCAGTCTTAGCTGAGGACTCCATCCTAATTATCACTCGATGCTTTAAGCAGAGAAATGCCATCCTGTTCTGTTGATTTTATGGTGTCTTTGCTAGCTATGTCTCTCTCCATGAGAATGATTTTGTCCAGAAGCTGAGTGTACTAAGCTTCAGTCAATCAATCTTACTTAGTGAGTGCTTACTATGTGCAGAGCACCATACAAAGCACTCGAGAGAGTACAGTATAGGTAGACATGTTCCCTGCCCACAAAAAGCTTACAGTCTAGCTTCAGTCTATTTATTAAGCCCCCCATTTTCCTCAGATCTCCCTCCCTGTCACCCCGACTCGCTCCCTTTCCTCTACCCCGCTCCCCGCCCCACAGCACTTGTGCATATGTGTATATATTTATAATTCTATTTATATTATTGCCCATTTACTTGTTTTGATGTGTATATGTCTATAATTCCATGTATTTATATTGATGCCTGTTTACTTACTTTGATGTCTGTCTCCCCCCTTCTAGACTGTATGCCCAGTGTGGAAATGGATTGTCTTTATTGCTGAATTGTACTTTCCAAGTGCATAGTACAGTGCTATGCACACAGTAAGTGCTCAATAAATGCGATTGAATGAAAGATATGATCCCTGTCCTTACACATTTTCTCAAATCATATTGTAAACTAGATTGTAAACCTCTCGAGGACAGGGATTATGTCTGCTCGTTCTGTCGTATTCTGAGTGCCTAGTACAGTGCTCTGCACAGAATAAGTGTTCAGTGCATACTATTGATTGATTGATTAATACTATGGCAATAATAATTTTAGACTGTGAGCCCACTGTTGGGTAGGGACTGTCTCTATATGTTGCCAATTTGTACTTCCCAAGCGCTTAGTACAGTGCTCTGCACATAGTAAGTGCTCAATAAATACGATTGATGATTGATGATGATGATGATGAATAATAATAATAATGGCATTTATTAGGTGCTTACTATGTGTAAAGCACTGTTCTAATAGTATCAGTCTCCACAGTACTCAGAAAACAAGAAAAACAATCAAATGAGTAGGAACATTTTAAGAGCCACAAATGTATGCTCCCTAAGTTCCACTTTTCATTTCCTTCTGGGTTCCTTGTCACGAGGAGAGGAACTTCCAACACTCTGCCTGGGTGTCAGAGACCTCTCTGGCGGGGGTCGGGTGGGGGGGCAGGGCAGCATCTGCTAAGCCTCCTGCTTCTTCAGGTTCCCCTGATGCCCACAAAGTTGTTCAGGCAGAAGAACCACTCTTTGCCTCAATTTTCTCATCTGTAAAATGGAGATTAAAGGCTGTTCTCCCTCCCACTTAGACTGTTGGACATGTGGGACAGGGACTGTATCTACCCTGATTATCTGGTATCTACCCCAGCACTTAGTACAGTGCTTGGCACACAGTGTTTAGTGACATTTATGGCCATACCACCCTGAAGGCCCCTGATCTCAGAAGCTAAGCGGCGTTAGACCTGGTTCGTACTTGGATGGGAGACCGCCTGGTAATATGGGGTGCTGTAGGCTTCCTGCTAGACTGTGAGTTCAATGCGAGCAGTGATTGTCACTGTTTTTATTGTTGTTCTTAGAGCTTAGTACAGTGCTCTGCACACAGTAAGCGTTTAATAAATATGATTGAATGAATGAAATATTATTATTATTATATGTGCTGAAACTGCCCAGGTTGACTGAGCTCCTGCACAGTCCCAGAATCAGATGTTCTGGATCATGGTTCTCCAGACTAGGCTTGGTCCAGAGCCACCCAGAGAAGCAAAGTCCAACTCGATATGCCTTTGGTTGGTCTTCGTTTTGGAAGAGGGCAATATTGCAGAAAGATTTCAACCAAGCAAGAGAGTGGGCTTGTGACCAATGATACACAAAGATTGTCCTTAGCCATGTGTCTCCATTTCTGGAGCTGTTTTTGATTGTGCCTATTGTTACATTCCTGAAGCCTCTGCTCGAAAACAGGGACCCAGTTCAGTAAGTGCTCAATAAATAGCATATAATATATAACCCAAGCTCCGCCACTTGTCAGCTGTGTGACTTTGGGCAAGTCACTTCACTTCTCTGTACCCCAGTTCCCTCATCTGTAAAATGCGGATTAAGACTGTGAGCCCCCCGTGGGACAACCTGATCACCTTGTAACCTCCCCAGTGCTTAGAACAGTGCTTTGCACATAGTAAGCGCTTAATAAATGCCATTACTATTATTATAAGCTTGATCTATCGTTGGTATTTATTGATATAGGGAAGCGGCATGGCATAGTGGATAGAACACAGGCCTGGGAGTCAGAAGGTCATGGATTCTAATCCTGACTCCACCACTTGTCTGCTGTGTGACCTTGGGCAATAATAATAATAATAATGGCATTTGTTAAGCGCTTACTATGTGCCAAGCACTGTTCTAAGCGCTGGGGGGATACAAGGTGATCAGATTGCCCCACATGGGGGCTCACAGTCTTAATCCCCATTTCACAGATGAGGTAACTGAGGCCCAGAGAAGTGAAGTGACTTGCCCAAAGTCACACAGCTGACAAGTGGCAGAGCTGGGATTAGAACCTCCGACCTCTGACTCCGAAGCCCGGGCTTTTTCTACTGAGCCACGCTGCTTCTCTTCTTTTCCTCAGTTTCCTCATTTGGAAAATGGGGATGGAGACTGTGAGCCCCACGTGGGACAGGGACTCTGTTCAACCAGATGTGCTTGTATCCACCACAGTGCTTAGAACAGTGCCTAGCACATAAAGTGCTTAACAAATACGATAATTACTTTCTATCAATATATATACATCTATATAATTGATCTGTGAACCTGATTACCTTGTACCCCCCGCTCTCCCCAGCACTTAGAACAGTGCTTGGCACATAGTAAGCGCTTAACGAATGCCATCAAAAAAAAAACAGTGCCAGGCATGTAGCATGTGCTTAACAAATGCCACAATTATTATTATTATCATTATTATTTTTATCATGTCGACGATCATGTCTTTTGTATTGTACTCTCTCAAGTGCTGAATATATACATATATTCAGTCTAGGAGGGGAGTATATATAAAGTCTATCTCCCCTCCTAGACTTTAAGCTCCCTGTGGGCAGGGAATATGAGAAGCAGAGAAAATGAGAAGCAGCGTGGCCTAGTGAATAGACAAGGGGCCTGGGAGTCAGAAGGTTCTGTGTTCTAATCCCAGCTCTCCCATGTGTTTGCTGTGTGGCCTTGGGCAAGTCACTTCACTTCTCTGTGCCTCAGTTACATCATCTTCATCTTCGGAGGCCTCCCCAGACTGAGCCCCCTCCTTCCTCTCCCCCTCCTTCCCCTCCCCATCCCCCCACCTTACCTTCTTCCCCTCCCCACAGCACCTGTATATATGTATATATGTTTGTACATATTTATTACTCTATTTATTTATTTTACTTGTACATATTTATTTATTTTATTTTGTTAATATGTTTTGTTTTGTTGTCTGTCTCCCCCTTCTAGACTGTGAGCCCGCTGTTGGGTAGGGACCGTCTCTATATGTTGCCAACTTGTACTTCCCAAGCGCTTATTACAGTGCTCTGCACAAAGTAAGCTCTCAATAAATACGACTGAATGAATGAATGAATGAATCATCTGTTAAATGGGGACTAAGACTGTGAGCTCCATGTGGGACAGGGTCTGTGTCCAATACGATTTTCTTGCATCCACCCCAGCATCATGGGTTCTAATCCCAGCTCCTCCACTTGTCAGCTGTACGACTTTGGGCAAGTCACTTAACTTCTCAGTGCCTCAGTTATCTCATCTGTAAAATGGGGATTAAGACTGTGAGCTCCATGTAGGACAACCTGATTACCTTGTACCCCCCGCTCTCCCCAGCACTTAGAACAGTGCTTGGCACATAGTAAGCGCTTAACAAATGCCATCAAAAAAAAAACAGTGCCACGCATGTAGCATGTGCTTAACAAATGCCACAATTATTATTACTATCATTATTATTATTATCATGTCGATCATGTCTTTTGTATTGTACTCTCTCAAGCGCTTAGTACAGTACTCTGCACACAGAAAGTGCTCAATAAATACTACTAGTTAATTGAAGTTTCTGCTTGAAAACAAGGGCCTAGTTCCAGATTTCCATGTGTCAGTTTCATGTGCCTGACCAAACGTCTTTCAGCAGTTAACTGCTGTGCTGCAATGAATATTTAAGATTCTTCCGTTTCTCTTGCTAGTGTTCCTCCATAATAATAATAATAATAATAATAATAATAATAATAATAATAATGACATTTGTTAAGCATTTACTATGTGCAAAGCACTGTTCTAAGCTCTGTGGGAATACAAGGTGATCAAGTTGTCCCACATGGTGCTCACTGTAAAATCCCCATTTTACAGATGAGGTAACTGAGGCGCAGAGAAGTTAAATGACTTGCCAAGGTCACACAGCAGACATGTGGCGGAGCTGGAATTAGAACCCATGACCTCTGACTCCCAAGCCCGGGCTCTTTCAGCAGCTGTTTGGGAATCATCATTAACGGTATTTATTTGAGCTCTTACTGTGTGCAGAACACTGTACTAAACGCTTGGGAAAGTTAGCGGCAGAGGATCCTCTTCTTTTCTCCATGTACACCCACTCCCTTGGGAAACTCATTCGCTCCCACAGCTTCAACCATCACCTCTATGCTGATGACACCCAAATCTACATCTCCAGCCCTGATCTCTCTACCTCTCTGCAGTCTCGCATTTCCTCCTGCCTTCAAGACTTCTCTACTTGGATGTCTTTGCATCACCTCAAACTTAATATGGCTAAAACTGAACTACTTATCTTCCCACCCAGTCCCTGTCCTCCCACTCACTTTCCCACCACTGTTGACAGCACCACATCCTTCCTGTCTCACAAGCCCATAACCTTGGCATTATCCTTGACTCCTCTCTCTCATTTCACCCACATACTCAAGACATCACTAAATCCTGTCAGTTCCACTCTCACAGCATCGTCAAAATCTGCCCCTTCCTCTCCATCCAAACTGCTACCACATTAATGCAAGCACTTATCCTAACCTGCCTTGATTATTGTATCAGCCTCCTCGTTGACCTCCCTGCCTCTTGTCTCTCCCCACTCCAGTCTATACTCCATTCTGCTGCCCGAATCATTTTCCTTCAAAACCATACAGACCATTTCTCAAGAATCTCCAGTGGTTTCCCATTCACCTCCGCATCCAACAAAAACTCCTCACCGTTGGCTGTAAAGCATTTAACCATTTTGCCGCCTCCTACCTCACCTTGCTACTCTCCTACTGCAACCCAGTCCACACACTTCATTCCTCTGAAGCTAACCTTCTCACTGTGCCTCGATCTCGCCACTGACCTCTTGCCCACAGCCTACCTCTGAACGTCCTCCCTCCTCATATCAGACAGATAATTGCTCTCCCCCACTTCAAAGCCTTATTGAAGGTACATCTCCAAGAAACCTTCCCTGACTAAGCCCTCCTCTCTTCTTCTCCCATTCCCTTCTGCACCACTCTGACTTGCTCCTTCATTCATCCTCCCTCCCATCCCCACAGCACATATGTATATATCTATTATTTTTTATATATTTATTTATGTATATTAATGTCTGTCTCTCCCTCTAGACTGTGAACTAGCTGTGCACAGGGAATGTGTCTGTTGTTATATTGTACTCCTACAAGCACTTATTACAGTGTTTTGAACACAGTAAACACTCAATAAATATGATTGAATGAATGAATTCTCACATTAAGTCTGTTGGCAACTCTTTTTTTAATGGTATTTGTGAGGTGTTTACTCTGTGTCAAGCTCTGTTTGAAGCAGTGGGTCACTTATAAGTTTAACAGGTTGGACACAGTCCCGTTCTACATGGGGCTCACAGTCTAAATTTGAGGGAGGAGGATTTAGTCCCCATTTTGCAAATGTAGTAACTGAGGCACAGAGAAGTTAAGTGACTTGCCTAAGATTACAGAGCAAGCACGTAGCAGAGGCAGGATTAGAATCCAGGTCTTCAGATTCCCAGACCTGTGCTCCTATTACTAGGGCATGTTGCTTCTGACAGTTTTTTCCTCCACAGCATTTTCCAGATTCTCCCCTCCACCTCCATCCATATGACCATCACCCTGGTCCAGGAGCTTGCCATTACCTTGATTAGATTTACCCTATCAACCTCCTCACTGGTCTCCCTGCCACCAGACTCTCCTCACTTCAGTCCATACTTCATTCTACTGCTTGGATTCCTTTTCTCTCCACTCCGTGTAGGCCTTTAATGGTTAAATACTTATTTCTCTTCACAGCAAGCAAAAATCCCTGACTCTTAGGTCTAAGACAGTCTAACAGTTCTCTCCATTTTACTTTTCCACATTCTTCTCACACTGTACGACTGACTGACTAACTGACTACTCCAGTTTAACTGTTCTTCCACTCTGGCCTCCAATCTCTTGCTCATTGTAATTTCCCCGACCTCAAATTCCCTCCCCCTTCAGATCCATCAGACCATAGCTCTCCCCTTTTTTTAGAACACTTCAAAAATTCCATCTCCCCCAGGAGGCCTTCCCTGCTTCATTTTCCTTCTCTTCAGTCCTCAGCACTTTTGCACCACTTCCATATTGATACACACCTTATCACTGGTGGCACTTCTGTATATATTAATCTGCGTAGTCTACTCATCCACATATCCATCTTTCCATTCCCTTTTTCCTCCTATCTGTAGCAATCATAATCATGGTGTCTATTAAGTCCTTACTATGTGCCAAGTACTGTGGTAGATGCAAGATAATTAGATTGGGCAAGGTCCTTGCCCCACACTGGGCTCACAATTGAGAGGCAGCGTGGCTTAGTGGAAAGAGCATGGGCTCTGGAGTCAGAGGGCATGGGTTTAAATCCCAGCTCTGCCGCTTATCAGCTGTGTGACTTTGAGCAAGTCACTTAGCTTCTCTGTGCTTCAGTTACCTCATCTGGAAAATGGGGATTAAGACTGTGAGCCCCCCGTGGGACAACCTGATCACCTTATAACCTCCCCAGAGCTTAGAACAGTGATTTGCACATAGTAAGTGCTTAATAAATGCCATCATTATTATTGTTATTATTAGGGGGACAAACAGGTATCTTGTACTCATTTTACAGAAGAGGAAACTGAGGCCCAGAAAGATTAAGTGACTAGCCCAAGATCACACAGTAAGTGAATCTCCTCACTGTGCCACATTCTCGCCTGTCCCGCCGTCGACCCCCCAGCCCACATCATCCCCCTGGCCTGGAATGCCCTCCCTCTGCCCATCCGCCAAGCTAGCTCTCTTCCTCCCTTCAAGGCCCTACTGAGAGCTCACCTCCCCCAGGAGGCCTTCCCAGACTGAGCCCCCTCCTTCCTCCCCCCTCCTCCCCCCTCCATCCCCCCTGACTTACCTCATTCCCTTCCCCACAGCCCCTGTATAAATGTATATATGTTTGTACATAATTATTACTCTATTTATTTATCTTACTTGTACATATCTATTCTGTTTATTTATTTTGTTAATATGTTTGGTTTTGTTCTATGTCTCCCCCTTCTAGACTGTGAGCCCACTGTTGGGTAGGGACCGTCTCTATATGTTGCCAACTTGTACTTCCCAAGTGCTTAGTACAGTCTCTGCACACAGTAAGCGCTCAATAAATACGATTGATTGATTGATTGATTGATTGATTGACCAAGAGTAGAAACTGCATCTATTTATTCTATGCTCTTTCCACTAGGCCCCATGCAAATGTATGTCCGTCTTCCCCACTAGAATGTAAGCTCCTTGAAGGAGAGCAGGGAGTATGTCTCCTAACTCCATTGTGCTCTCCCAAACCCATATTACAGAACTCTGAAAACTCTTGATGCTAAGTAAATATTATTGATTGATGAGCTTTGCTTGATTCTGAATTATTTTATAATAATAATAATAATGGCATTTAAGTACTTACTATGCGCTGAGGTAGATACGAGATAATCAGGTCCCACATCGGTTCCACCGTCTAAGTAGGAAGAAGAACAGATATTGAATCCTCATTTTGCAATTGAGGGAAATGAGCCCAGAGAAGTTAAATGACTTGCCCAAGGTCACACAGCATATATGTTCTGACTCTTAGGCCCGTGCGCTTTCCACTAGACCACACTGCTTCTCTTTTGGTGAGCCCGTCTTGCAGAAGGATGTTAACTATGACATTTGGGTGCTTCTGTTCCCCTTTTCCTCTCTCCAACTGAGTGAGCAAACACTTGTAATAGATCTAGTCATATTTGATTAATTCTATCCAAATATCATCTAGGGAGAGGCCTTTCTTGACTAAGCTCTTATTTCCCCTACCCCTTCTCCCTTCTGGTTGCACTCTGTAGGCACTTGATATTCACCCCACCCTCAGTGCTACAGTACTTATGTACATATATGTAATTTATCTAATATCTGTCTCCCCCTCTAATACTGTAAGCTCCCTGTGGGCAGGGAACGTGTATGCCTACTCTGATGTATTCTCCTAAGGAATTAGTTCAGTGCTCTGTACACAATAAGTGCTCAATAAATACCATTGATTGATTGAATCCCTCCAGCTCAACAGGCTGCAGGCACCATTAAAAGGCTTGGAAATAACACACTAAAATGGAGGACCCTCTATCTGTCTATCTATCAAATAATAATAATAGTAATATTTGTTAAGTGCTTGCTATGTGCCAAGCATTGCACTAAGGGACCGTCTCTATATGTTGCCGACTTGCACTTTCCAAGCACTTAGTACAGTGCTCTGCACACAGTAAGCACTCAATAAATACGATTGAATGAATGAATGAATACAAGTTAATCAGGTTGGATACAGTGCCTGTCCCACGTGGGGTTCACCAAGTAGTCGGGAGAATAGGTATTTAACCCCCATTTTACAGATGAGGAAACTAAGGCACAGAGACAGTAAGTGACTTGTCCAAGGTCACACAGCAGGTAAGTTGCAGAGTTGGCCTTAGGACCCAGGTCCTCTGACTCCCGGCTCGTGCTCTTTCCACTAGACCACACTGCATTTCTATTGTTCTATCTTTGTCTCAGCCTCTCTCTCGATCTATCTACCAATCTTTATCTACCTCTCTCTTTTTATTTCTATCTCTCAAGTACCTAAATCCCAATTGATCCAGATCTACATTCACTGTATGATGGCATTTCTCCTAATTGTTACAATTATTTTATACTGGAGATGTTCCAATTTCATCAAAGGGATGTTGAAAACAACAGGTCTACCCTAAAATAATTGGATATGGTTACTCGAGAATTTGGCACAGATTGCTAAAGAAAAAATAAAAAATATGTCCTGGAACAAATTCTACTTGTGTGCTGAAATCAGAGGGGACCAGTTAGCGCGTAGCTCTTAACAGAAGAAAATACATTTCAACATCTCTTTCCAGACTTCTAATGTAGCATGAATAGCAAATGGAAAACAATCTTATGATCTGATGGGGCTCATTGTAAGAAGCCCTCTATTATTCAAAGCAGACTAAAATGGTAAACAGCAGATTACGGATTAAATGATTCTTTCAGTAGCCAACAATGGAGTTTTATTCACCTGAAATTGAAATGCATTTGAGAATTTATACAGCTGATCTTTATGGGTCTGATGCTGAGGATGCCAATGGTGAAATCTTGTCCAAATGGTGGGATGAGGAGAACGAGTGTAGCTGATCAAACCAATTAATGGCTGACAGTTTCACCCACATCATAGTTATGGAAAGGTTGCTGGACTATTACACATGTCCTGGTGGAAAGAGCACGGATGTGAACTCTGATCCTGGCTCTGACACCTGTCTGCTGCATGACCGAGGCCAAATCACTTAACTTTCTGTGCCTCAGTTTCCTCATCTGTAAAATGGGAATTCAATACTCTTCTCCCTCCTACTTAGACTGAGAGCCTTGTGTGGAACAAAGACTGTGTCCCACTTGATTATCCTGTATCTATTCCAGATTTAGTACAGTGCTTGACACATAGCAAATACTTGGGAAATACAGCAGTTATTATCATTATTATTCAAAATGCCAGGCAGCCTTTTCTCTTCATTCAATCAATCAGTCAATCATATTTATTGAGCGCTTACTGTGTGCAGAGCACTGTACTAAGTGCTTGGGAAGTACAAGTTGGCAACATATAGAGACAGTCCCTACCCAACTCACAGTCTACAAGGGGGAGACAGAGAACAAAACCAAACATATTAACAAAATAAAATAAATAGAATAAATATGTACAAATAAAATAAATAAATAAATAGAGTAATAAATAT
Source organism: Tachyglossus aculeatus (assembly GCF_015852505.1). Taxonomy (NCBI): domain Eukaryota; kingdom Metazoa; phylum Chordata; class Mammalia; order Monotremata; family Tachyglossidae; genus Tachyglossus; species Tachyglossus aculeatus. The sequence goes on from NC_052070.1 coordinate 18,013,076, forward strand.
GTACAAACATATATACATATATACAGGTGCTGTGCGGAAGGGAAGAAGATAAGACGGGGGATGGAGAGGGGGACGAGGGGGAGAGGAAGGAGGGGGCTCAGTCTGGGAAGGCCTCCTGGAGGAGGTGAGCTCTCAGCAGGGCCTTGAAGGGGGGAAGAGAGCTAGCTTGGCAGATGGGCAGAGGGAGGGCATTCCAGGCCCGGGGGATGACGTGGGCCAGGGGTCGATGGCGGGACAGGTGAGAACGAGGTACGGTGAGGAGATTAGCAGCAGAGGAGCGGAGGGTGTGGGCTGGGCTGTAGAAGGAGAGAAGGGAGGTGAAGTAGGAGGGGGCAAGGTGATGGAAAGCCTTGAAGCAGAGGGTGAGGAGTTTCTGCCTGATATGCAGATTGATTGGTAGCCACTGGAGATTTTTGAGGAGGGGAGTAACATGCCCAGAGCGTTTCTGGACAAAGACAATCCGGGCAGCAGCATGAAGTATGGATTGAAGTGGGGAGAGACACGAGGATGGGAGATCAGAGAGAAGGCTGATGCAGTAGTCCAGACGGGATAGGATGACAGCTTGAACGAGCAGGGTAGCGGTTGGGATGGAGAGGAAAGGGCGGATCTTGGCAATGTTGCGGAGCTGAGACCGGCAGGTTTTGGTGATGGCTTGGATGTGAGGTGTGAACGAGAGAGCGGAGTCGAGGATGACACCAAGGGAGACGGGAAGGATGGTAGTGCCGTCAACAGTGATGGGAAAGTCAGGGAGAGGTCAGGGTTTGGGAGGGAAGACAAGGAGTTCAGTCTTGGACATGTTGAGTTTTAGGTGGTGGGCAGACATCCAGATGGAGATGTCCTGAAGGCAGGAGGAGATGCAGGCCTGGAGGGAGGGGGAGAGAGCAGGGGCAGAGATGTAGATCTGGGTGTCATCAGCGTAGAGATGATAGTTGAAGCCGTGGGAGTGAATGAGGTCATCAAGGGAGAGAGTGTAGATCAAGAACAAAAGGGGACCAAGAACTGAACCTTGGGGAGCCCCCACAGTAAGGGGATGGGAGGAGGAGGAGGAGCCTGCAAAAGAGACTGAGAATGAACGACCAGAGAGATAAGAGGAGAACCAGGAGAGGACGGAGTCGGTGAAGCCAAGGTCGGATAGTGTGTTGAGGAGAAGGGGGTGGGCCACAGTGTGGAAGGCAGATGAGAGGTCAAGGAGGATTAGGATAGAGTATGAGCCGTTGGATTTGGCGAGCAGGAGGTCATTGGTGACCTTTGAGAGGGCAGTTTCCGTGGAATGTAGGGGACGGAAGCCAGACTGGAGGGGGTCGAGGAGAGAGTTGGTGTTGAGGAATTCGAGGCAGCGCATGTAGACAACTCGTTCAACTCGTTCTTCGGTCTCATGGTGCTGTGATTTCTCAAAGCCTCTGTACTATCACCCATTTTTAATTGCTGCTCACCAGGCTGGTTTCTCTTCTGCTCATAATGATGATGATGATGATGATGATAATGATAATAGTAACTGTTAATGGCTTCCTGAGTGCAAGAACTGTACTAAGAGCTAGGGTAGACACACAGCATAATCAGTTCAGACACAGTCCCTTTCCCTCATGGACTCACAGTGGTCTCTCAGCTTTCCGCAGCAGTACCTAATTGCCTGATGTTTTGCTTCACTGTGTTTTTAAAAATGTTCTGTCCTCTATTTATGGTTTTTCCACATCAGCTAGCTATAAAGTAGCTTTTTGGCGTCGTCCTCTCATTCAGTTTCTTTACATGGCTTTCCAGTAAATCAAGGCAGTCAATACTATTCATTCAGTACTTACTCTGTGCTGAGTACTGTACTAAGCATTCATTCATTCATTCAATCGTAATTATTGAGTGCTTACTGTGTGCAGAGCACTGTGCTAGACACTTGTGAGTGTAAAATACAACTATAAGCAGACACATTCCCTACTCGCAACAAGCTTACAGTCTAGAGCGGGGAAAGACATACATTACTATTAAAAAAAAATTACAGATATGGACATACATGCTGTGGGCCTGGGAAGGGGGAAGAACGAAGGGAATAAGTCAGGGCGATGCAGAAGGAGGTTGGAGAAAAGGACAGGGAGGCTTAGTCAGGGAAGTCCTCTTGGAGGAGATGTGACTTCGGTAAGGTTTTGAAAGGCAGGGAGAGCAAAGATTTGAGGAGGGAGGGCTTTCCAGGCTTGACACAGGACACAGGCAAAGAGGAGTATATTTGGGGGAGTACAATATTGTAGAGTTGGTAGGCACGATCTCTGCCCTCCAGTGGTTTTCAATCTATCAGGGGAAGTGGGTAAAACCACCAGGAACTTCTGACACTTTCCCATCGTTGCCAACTTGTACTTCCCAAGCGCTTAGTACAGTGCTCTGCACACAGTAAGCACTCAATAAATACGATTGATTGATTGATCGTGACACACAGGGTACTCACTCCCGCTCAGCCTGGTGCATGCTGGGCCATGAGGCCTTTAAGAGGCAGCAGATAGGGACCTTTGCAAGTTTTAGAATTTATGGACACTTTGTAAGGTCCAGGTGGCAACCCTCAGAGGCTCCTACAGATCCATTTTATGGGTGGACTTGCTGGACTTCAAATTCTGCCTCTGATGTTATTTTGTAATAACTGTGGTATTTGGGTCTTTTCATTTATTTGTTTTTTATGGTATTTGTTAAGTACTTACTATGTGCCAGGCACTGGGGTAGATCCAAAGTAAACAGTTTGGTCACAGTCCATGTCCCAAGTGGGGCTCTCATTATTAATCCCCATTTTACAGATGAGGTAATTGTGACCCAGAGAAGCTAACTGACATGCCCAAGGTCACACAGCAGTCGAGTAGCTAAAGGGGTTCACACGCAACTACACAGGAAATGCAGAAGGGAGGACAAATAATTAGGGAAATCAGGAGTTAGGTAGGGAAGGCCTCTTGGAGGAGGTGTGATTTTTTGTAAGGTTTTCAAGTTGGGGAGAGTGGTGGTCTGTCCGATACATAGGAGATGAAGTTTAAGGCTGGAAGGAAAGTGTGAGAAACGAGTCAATGACGAAAGAGATGTGATTGAAACATAGTAATTAAGTTGGTGTTAAAGGAGTGTGGGTTGGGTTGCCCTGGGATAGGAGCTAGGTTAAGTAGGAGGGAGAGAGCTGACTGAATTACTAAAGTCAATGGTGAGGAGTTTCTGTTTACTGTGGAAGTAGATGGGCAGCCATTTGAAGGCTTTGAGGAGCGAGGAGACATGCACAGAACAATTCTTAGAAAAATGGTATGGGCAGCAGAGTGAAGTGGGGAAGCAGTGTGGCTCAGTGGAAAGAGCCCGGGCTTGGGAATCAGAGGTCATGGGTTCTAATTCCAACTCCTCCACTTATCAGCTGTGTGACTTTGGGCAAGTCACTTAACTTCTCTGTGCCTCAGTTACCTCATCTGTAAAATGGGGATTGAGATTGTGAGTCACACGTGGGACAACCTGATTACCTTGTATCTACCCCCAGCACTTAGAACAGTGCTTTGCACATAGTAAGCACTTAACAAATACCATTATTATTATTATTATTAAAGAGGGGAAAGATTAGAGGCTAGCAAGGAGGCTGATGCAGTGGTAGAGTAGAATGGAACAAATGCTTGGGCTAGCATAGTAGCACTTGGGTGGAGAGGAAGGAAGATTTAAAAAAATTGTGATGGTAGAACAAACAAGATTTGGTAACAGACAGGCTATGTGGGTTGAACGAGAGAGATGAGTCGAGGGTAACGCCAAGTTTATAGGCTTGGGAGACAGAATGGTGGTGGTGTCAACAGTGATGGGAAAGTCAGGAGGAAGAGAGGGTATAATAATAATGGCATTTATTAAGAGCTTACTATGTGCAAAGCACTGTTCTAAGCACTGGGGAGGTTACAAAGTGATCAGTTTGTCCCATGAGGGGCTCACATTCTTCACCCCCATTTTACAGATGAGGTAACTGAGGCACAGAGAAGTGAAGTGACTTGCCCAAAGTCACACAGCTGACAATTGGCGGAGCTGGGATTTGAACCTATGACCTCTGACTCCAAAGCCCGTGCTCTTTCATCATCAATAGTATTTATTGAGCGCTTACTGTGTGCAGAGCACTGTACTAAGCGCTTGGGAAGTACAAGATGGCAACATATAGAGACAGTCCCTACCCAACAGTGGGCTCACAGTCTAAAAGGGGGAGACAGAGAACAAAACCAAACATACTAACAAAATAAAATAAATAGAATAGATATGTACAAGTAAAATAAATAAATAAATAAATAAAGTAATCAGTATGTACAAACATATATACATATATACAGGTGCTGTGGGGAAGGGAAGGAGGTAAGATGGGGGGATGGAGAGGGGGACGAGGGGGAGAGGAAGGAGGGGGCTCAGTCTGGGAAGGCCTCCTGGAGTAGGTGAGCTCTCAGTAGGGCCTTGAAGGGAGAAAGAGAGCTAGCTTGGCGGATGGGCAGAGGGAGGGCATTCCAGGCCCAGGGGATGACGTGGGCCGGGGGTCGATGTCGGGACAGGTGAGAACGAGGTACGATGAGGAGATTAGCGGCAGAGGAGTGGAGGGTACGGGGTGGGCTGTAGAAGGAGAGAAGGGAGGTGAGGTAGGAGGGGACGAGGTGATGGAGAGCCTTGAAGCCGAGGGTGAGGAGTTTCTGCCTGATGCGCAGATTGATTGGTAGCCACCGGAGATTTTTGAGGAGGGGAGTAACATGCCCAGAGCGTTTCCGGACAAAGACAATCTGGGCAGCAGCATGAAGTATGGATTGAAGTGGGGAGAGACACGAGGATGGGAGATCAGAGAGAAGGCTGATGCAGTAGTCCAGACGGGATAGGATGAGAGCTTGAATGAGCAGGGTAGCGGTTTGGATGGAGAGGAATGGGTGGATCTTGGCAATGATGCGGAGCTCAGACCGGCAGGTTTTGGTGACGGCTTGGATGTGAGGGGTGAACGAGAGAGCGGAGTCGAGGATGACACCAAGGTTGTGGGCTTGTGAGATGGGAAGGATGGTAGTGCCGTCAACAGAGATGGGAAAGTCAGGGAGAGGGCAGGGTTTGGGAGGGAAGACAAGGAGTTCAGTCTTGGACATGTTGAGTTTTAGGTGGCGGGCAGACATCCAGATGGAGGCAGACATCCAGATGGAGGCAGTGCTCTTTCCACTGAGCCACGCTGCTTCTCTATGAAAGGACATGTTGATTTTCTTGATTTGGTTTTGTATCTCATTTTCAATATACTTACATCTTTGGATGACAGGTGCCTAGACAGCAAAATTCTGGGAAAGCAGTTAACCCAATCGCCATTGGAGATTCTTGGCTATAGACTGAACTGCTGGATGGAGGGTGATATATAACCCCCACCTTCTGCAGGCTATTTGTCAGGCTAAACTTTTTTTGCTGATTTTGAAAAGCATTTAATATCATCTGCTTCTTAGATCTGGGCTTCTGTAATCCAGTAAATGGAGTATAGAACCTGATTTATTTATGGACTTTGGAGGTTTTTTATGGTATTTGTTAAGTGCTTACTATGTACTGGGTACTGTACTAAGCGGTGGGGAAGATACACGGTAATCAGGTTGGACACTGTCCCTGTCCATATGAGGCTCACAGGCTTACTCCCCATTTTGTAAATAAGGGAACTGAGGTGCAGAGAAGTGAAGTGACTTGCCCAAGGTCACACAGCAGACAAGTGGTAGAGCCAGGACTAGAACCCAGGTGCTTCTGACTCCCAGTCTAGTCCTGTATCACTAGGCCACTCTATTTCCCTTTGGTGATGTTTTTTGCTCATTGAATTGGAAATGATGCTCTTGGCTTGTTTGGCGTTCCACTTTTCAGTTATCTCCAATCACCAAAGTCTTGTCTCCCCTCCACCCTCTTCTCCCTACCTATCCCCACCCTCTTTCAATCATTTGGAAAAGACAAGGATTAATGACAAGAAGTTTCACTGTCCGAGTGATCTCTCTTCTCAGCATCATCAATCGATCAATCAGTCGCGTTATCGAGCACTTACTGTGTGCAGAGCACTGTCCTAAGCCTTGTGAGAATGCAACCCAACAGAGATGGTGGACACATTCCCTGCCCACATCAAGCTTACAGACTAGAGCTTACTGTCTACAGTCTTCGCATCATATACAAGTTTAAATATTAGTTTCCCCCCGAATTCCCCCTTTCCTCTTTTCTTTTCCTCCCTTCCCACCCACTGCCTCAGCAGCAAAAGGGTTAACAGTTCACCCAGTTACCTAGGAAACAGACAGACAGACAGACAACGGGGCCCTTATCTCATTTTCAAAATGGATTTGAATTGGCAGCTGAGGCTTCTGTTTTCCTCAAAGGGGAGCAGAGAGCTAATGCAGTCAAGCGGATAAATTAGTGTTAAGGGGTCATGCAGGCTCTTCATCAGACCCTCTGAAAACCCAACCCAGCTAAACTTCTCTGGCTACAGAAACTCCGACAGCTCCGCATCTCCCCTGAGAGGTGTGTATTTCTGTCAGTGGGCACTCTGATTTTCCTGCAGGATTAAGTTGGATGGACTTTCATTTGGGATTTGAATTATTGGGCTTTGGAAGGCATTTTGCATATTGATTTTGAGATTATGATCTTATGGGTCTGTTTCCTTTGCATTTTCTTCCCACAGAGGCTGCAGGACCATTGCTAAAATGCAGCATTTATTTGAAAATGTCAATCTGAACACATAATACTAATCACAAAATCAATAGGGGTTTGTCATTGCTTCCCCGATAAAATTTCTGACCATAGGCTTCCAGTCTCTCCATCTGCTGAATTCCCCTCCCTAGCTGCTGTCTTCCCCCCTGTCCTTCCAATATCACGCCCTTAGCTTCTCCTAAACCAATCTAACTTGTGGCTCTCCTCAATCGATCCATTGCTCACTTCTTGACATTATCCTCCCCTCATCTCTCCCACTCAACCTGCGCACTCAATCTGTTGCAAATTCCTGTCGAGTCTACCTCCATGACATCTCTAGAATCTGTCCTTTCCTATCCATCCAAACTGCAACCTTGCTGATCCAAGAACTTATCTTCTTCTGCTTGACAAGTGGATCAGCCTCCTCGTTGACCTCCCTGCCTCTGGTTGCACCCCTCTCTAGTCCATACCACACTCTGCTGTCTGGATCATTTTTCTGAAAAAAAAAAAATTCAGTCCATATCATCCCACTCCTTAAATACCTTCAATGGTTGCCCATCCACCTCCACATCAAACAGAAAGTTTTTATCATTGGCTTTAAGGCACTCAATCACCTCTCTCCCTCCCACTTGACCTCGCTGATCTACTGCAAAACAGCCTGCACACTTCACTCCTCTAACTCCAACATAATCTCTGAACCTCTAACTCATCTATCCCACCGCTGGCCCCTTGCCTAAATCCTCCCCCTGTCTTGGAACTCTCTCCCCTTTCTCATCTGACAGTCCATCACTCCCACCATCTTCCAAACCCTTAAAATCACATCTCTAATCCCGACTCTTCCACTTGTCTGCTGGGTGACCTTGTGCAAACCACTCAACTCTCTGTGCCTCAGTTAACTCATCTGTAAAATGGGGATTAAAAGTGTGAGCCCCATGTGGGACAGCCTGATTACCCTGTTTCTACCCCAGTGCTTAGAACAGTGCTTAGCAAATACCGTAATTATTATTATTATCTCTATGGGGTCTTCCTTGACTGTCATCATTTCTCCTCCTCTCCCTACCCTCTGTGTCACCTATGCAGTCTACCCCTTAATAATAATTGTGATATTTGTTAAGTGCTTACTTACTATGTGTCAAGCACTGTACTAAGCAGTGGGGTAGATACAAGATAATCAGGTCCCACATGGAACTCACAGTCTGCCTAGGAAAGAGAAAAGGCATTGACTCCCCAGTCTGCAGCACTCAGGCACAGAGAAGTTAAGTTACTTGCCAAGGTCATCCAGCAGATAAGTGGTGGAGATGAGATTAGAACCCTGTTCCCCTGATTCCCTGGCCTGTGCTCTTTCTACTTGGAATTTTGCTACCCCAGCCCCACAGCACTTGTGTACGCTGTTGGGTAGGGACTGTCTCTATATGTTGCCGACTTGTACTTCCCAAGCGCTTAGTACAGTGCTCTGCACACAGTAAGGGCTCAATAAATATGATTGATTGATTGATTGATAACCTTGTATTCTCCTATTTTAGTGACGGTCTCACCCTGTAGACTGTAAGTTCCTTATGGGCAGGGAATGTGTCTACCAACTTTGTTGTATTGTACTCTCTCAAGTGCTTAGTACAGTGCTCTGCACATGATAAACACTCAATAAGTACCATTGACTGATCTACCCCATTGCTTAGACCAGTGCCTGGCATGTAGTAAGTGCTTAACAAATACCATTAGAAAAAAAAATTTCATATCTACCCCAGCACTTAGTGCAGTGCCTGGCACATAGTAAGTGCTTAACAAATTCCATTTAAAAAAAGTGAACACACTGTAAATACCATCTTCCCTAGAAGTATCTCAAGAGGAGATCCGCTGCCTTCTCTCAAAATCCACCCCTTCCACTTGCACATCAGACCCCATCCCTTTGCACCTAATCAAAACACTTGCCCCTCCCTTCTTCCCTCCCTGACCTCCATCCTTAACTGTTCCCTCTCCAATGGCTTATTCCCCACTGCTTTCAAAGGTTCCCATTTATTTTGGGTATTTGTCAAGCACTTACAATGTGCAAAGCATTGTTCTAAGTGCTGGGGTGGATACAAGGTAATCAGGTTGTCCCACATGGGGCTCACAGCCTGAATCCCCATTTTACAGGTGAGGTAACTGAGGCACAGAGAAGTTAAATGACTTGCCCAAGGTCACACAGCAGACAAGTAGAGGAGATGGGATTCTCTGACTCCCAAGCCCGGGCTCTTTCCATTAAGCCATGCTGCCCATGTCTCCCCTATCCTAAAAAAACCCTTCCTTGACCCTATGGCTCCCTCCAGTTAGCACCCCATCACTCCCCTATCATTCCTCTCCAAATTCGTTGAGCGAGTTGTCGAAATCTGTTGTCTCAAATTCCTCTCCTCCAATTTTCTCCTTGACACCCTCCAATCCAATCTGGCTTCCATCCCCTTCAGTCCACAGAAACCACCCTCTCTAAAGCCACAAATTATCTCCTTCTTACTACCTCCTATGGCCTCTACTCCATCCTAATCCACCTTGACTTCTTATTCAATCAATCAATCGTATTTATTGAGCACTTACTGCATCAGGGCCCTGTACTAAGTGCTCGGAAGGGTACAACACAACAATATGATAGACACACTCCCTGCCCACAACGAGCTTACAGTCTAGAGAGGGAGAGGCATCAATACAAATACATAATTTACGGGTATGTACATAAGAGCCGCGGGGCTTGGGGGAGATAGGATCGGTGGTGAATTAAGGGAACAAGTCAGGGTGATGCAGAAGGGAGTGGGAACAGAGGAAATGAGGGCTGGAAACATTATCCAACCTCGGCTTCACCGGCACTGTCTTCTTCTGGTGTTCCTCCTATCTCTCTGGCTGCTCATTCTCCTTCTCTTTTATGGGCTCCTCCTTGGTCTCCCATCCTCTTACCTGTGGAACTCCCTCAAAGCTCAGTTCTGGGTCCCCTTCTATTCTCCCACTATTGATTGATTGACTGATTGATTGCTGACTAGAGCAGAGGATGCCAATCAGTATGCCATGGAATATTTGGCATGATTTTGGACTGTCCCAAGGGCACTTCCCCAGAATTTCCTGTGAACTTTAGGGTGCTGCCAACGAAGAGAAGCAGCGTGGCTCAGTGGAAAGAGCACGGGCCTTGAAGTCAGAGGTCATGGGTTCAAATCCCATCTCTGCCAATTGCCAGCTGTGTGACTTTGGGCGAGTCACTTAACTTCTCTGTGCCTCAGTTACCTCATCTGTAAAATGGGGATTAAAGACTGTGAGTCATTCATTCATTCATTCAATCGTATTTATTGAGTGCATACTGTGTGCAGAGCACTGTACTAAAAGCTTGGGAAGTACAAGCTGGCAACATATAGAGACGGTCCCTACCCAACAATGGGCTCACAGTCTAGAAGGGGGAGACAGACAACAAAACAAAACATATTAACAAAATAAAATAAATAGAATAGTAAATATGTACAAGTAAAATAACTAGAGTAATAAATCTGTACTAACACATATACAGGTGTTGTGGGGAGGGGAAGGAGGTAGGGGGAATGGGGAGGGGGAGAGGAAGGAGGGGGCTCAGTCTGGGAAGGACGTGGGCCGGGGGTCGACGGCGGGACAGGTGAGAACGAGGCACAGTGAGGAGGTTAGCGGCAGAGGAGCGGAGGGTGCGGGCTGGGCTGTAGAAGGAAAGAAGGGAGGTAAGGTAGGAGGGGACAAGGTGATGGAGAGCCTTGAAGCCGAGAGTGAGGAGTTTTTGCCTGATGCATAGGTTGATTGGTAGCCACTGGAGATTTTTGAGGAGGGGAGTAACATGCCCAGAGCGTTTCTGCACAAAGATGATCCGGGCAGCAGCGTGAAGTATAGACTGAAGTGGGGAGAGACAGGAGGAAGGAAGATCAGAGAGGAGGCTAATGCAGTAATCCAGTCTGGATAGGATGAGAGATTGAACCAGCAGGGTAGCAGTTTGGATGGAGAGGAAAGGGCAGATCTTGTCCCCATGGTACAACCTGATCACCTTGTAACCTCCCCAGCGCTTAGAACACTGCTTTGCACATAGTAAGCACTAAAAAAATGCCATTATTATTATTATTAGTAGTAGTATTATCTTTGATTCCAAAATAAACACATAGACATGTCCCTTTGCTGACTTTGTGTCTACTTGCGCTATGGTAAATCAAAGATGATTCTGCATTGAAATGGGGCTTTGAGCGAGTCTTCTCCTGAATCTTCAAGTGTGGCATGGCTATCAATCGATCAGTGCTATTTATTGGGTGCTTACCCTGTGCAGAATGCTGTACTAAACACAGGGGAGAGTACAATACAACCGAGTTGGTAGACACATTTCCGGCCCACATTAAGCTTATAGTCTAGAGTTGGGGAAAGACATTAGTATAAATAATTTATAATATGCAATTTATAGGTATGCACATAAATACTGTGCAGCTGAGGGTGGGACAAATACCAAATGCCCAAAGGCCACATATCCAAGTTCTGGAGACTACCCTTTCCACATGGGACCCCTACCAGAAAATGGCAGAGAGCCTGAAAGAGGAGCGTGTGGAAGTTGTGACAAAATTCATCTAAACTTTTCCCCACCAAAAATAAAAAGAAATTACTAATTTAGTATTTTTGCTGATTAATTGATTCTTTTCGTGGATACAGCATTACTCAGAAGTTGTGATAAAAATTCTTCTCATGAAGGAGCTGAGATGAATTTTTGTGTTTATAAATACCATTCAATGTAAATGTGTCATCAGTTTCTTCTACAGCCTTTATATGGGATGCGAAAATGTTTCCTTGAAATTGTGGGAAGTGACACCTCCTGCCCAAACTGATCTCATTTGGATAATTAGCAATTTCTTTTTGTGAGACTTTAGGTACAAATACAACCATTTCTGCTATAACGCAGTAACTGTGTTCTTGTGTTGGGGGAAATCATATTATAGTAATCAATGATTCAATGGGAATTAGAGATTTAGGTGGTAAATAGTTCAAAAATACCACCATGACTATCATTTTCAAAATAAATTCCTGTATTATTGTTATATCCACTATGAGCAGACTGTTTTACCCTCTTGCCACTCATTGACATTTTAATGTATTAAATACTGTAAAGTTGTAGAAACACAAAGTACTGCATGTTACAGTACAATAAGGCTGAGGCAGAGGTGGGGAAGAGTAACAGCATCATGTACATCATGTACATCATGTACATCATGCATTCTGCACAGAATGCACTCTAAATAAATTTTATTTAAGACTGAAAGGTCATTATGGGCAGGGAACGTGTTTATTAACTTCATTATGTACTCTCCCAACCACTTAGTACAGTCCTCCAAACACAAATTATTATTATTATTATTATTCATAATAATATGTCATTTCCGATTCATAGTGACTCCATGGATATACTTTCTCCAGAACGTCCTGCCCTCTGCCATAATCTGCAACCTTTCTAACAGTTTTTCCATTATCGTTGTTATTTTCTCTATCCATCTAGCTGCCAGTCAGCCTCTTCCATATTTTCCCTGGACTTTTCCCAGCATTAGTGTCTTCTCTAGAGAATTAGTCATCCTGATGGTGTGTCCAAAATATGGTAATCTAGTCGAGTCATTTGACATTCCAAAGACCATTTTGGTTTAATTGGCTCTAAAATCCATTTGTTTGTCTTTCAGGCAGTCCGTGGTATTCGCAAAAGCCTGCTCCAAAACCATATTTCAAAGGAATCGATGTTCTTTCTATCCTGTTTTTTCACTGTCCAGCTTTTGGATCCATACATTGTCAATGGAAACGCCATAGAGTTGACAATTCGTATTTTTGTGGCAATTGTTACATCAGCACATTTCATGACTTTTTCCAGGCTCTTCATAGCTAGTCTTCCTAACATTAATCTTCGGTGTATGTCTTGGCTACTATTTCCTTTATTATTGATTATCGTTCCCAGGAGAGAAAAAATGTCAACTATTTCAATCATAAATACCACTGATGACGATAAGAACAGCTTGGCCTAGAGGAAAGAAAACGGGCCTTGGAGTCAGAAGAACTGGGTTCTAATCTTGACTCTGCCATTTTTCTACTTTGTGAGTTTGGGCAATTAATAATAATAAATAATGATGGCATTTGTTAAGCGCTTACTATGTGCAAAGCACTGTTCTAAGTGCTGGGGAGGATAGAAGGTGATCAGGTTGCTCCACGTGGGGCTCACAGTCTTCATCCCCATTTTACAGATGAGGTAACTGAGGCACAGAGAAGTGAAGTGACTTGCCCAAAGTCACCCAGCTGACAATTGGTGGAGCAGGGATTTGAACCCATGACCTCTGACTCCCAAACCCATGCTCTTTCCACTGGGCCATGCTGCTTCATTTAACTTCCCTGTGCCTCCGTTTCCTCATCTGTAAAATGGGGATTAAATCCTCTTCTCTCCTATTTAGATTGTGAGCCCCATATGGGACAAGGACTCTGTCCAATCTGATTGTCTTGTATCTACAAGAAGAAGCATGAGAAGCAGCACAGTGTAGTAGATAGAGCATGGGCCTAGAGTCAGAAGGTCATGGGTTCTAATCCCAGATCTGCCACTTGTCTGCTGTGTGACCTTGGGCAAATCACTTCATTTCTCTGGGCCTCATTTGCCTCATCTATAAAGTGGGGATTAAGACTGTGAGCCCCATATGGGACCCCACAGCACTTGCGCATATTTGTACATATTTATTACTCTATTTATTTTATTAATGATATGTATATAGCTATAATTCTATTTATTCTGATGGTATTGACACCTGTCTACTTGTTTTGAGTTTTTTTGTCTGTCTCCCCCTTCTAGACTGTGAGCCCGTTGTTGGATAAGGACCGTCTCTATATGTTGCCAATTTATACTTCCCAAGCACCTAGTACAGTGCTCGGCACACAGTAAGCACTCAATAAATATGATTAAATGAATGAATGAATGAATGACAGGAATTGTGTCCAACCCAATTAACTTATATTCATTCAATCGTACTTATTGAGTGCTCACTGTGTGCACAGCACTGTACTAAGCACTAGGAAAGTACAATTCAGCAACAGATAGAGACAATCCCAACCCAACAAGGGGCTCAAAGTCTAAAAGGGGGAGACAGCAACAAAACAAATCATAACATCAATAACATCAAAACAGATAAATAGAATTATAGATATATACACATCATTAATAAAATAAATAGAATAATAAATATGTACAAATACACACAAGTGCTGTGGGACAGAGAAGGGGGTAGAGCAGAGTATCTACCCCAACGCTTAGTACGGTGCCTTGCAGATAGTAAGCACTTAATAAATACCATGATTATTATTTACCCCACTGTTTAGTACAGTGTTTGGCACAAAGTATGCACTTAAGAAGTAGCATTATTAATTATTGTAATAATAATGCTACTTCTTAAATGCATAATATAATAATAATAATAACAATTGAGCACCTATTGTGTGCAACTACTTTACTAGGCACTTTGGAACAAACAATAAAAGTAACAGCCAGTCCCTGCCTTGGAGCTGGCTTTCTAATGAGGAATCCCTCTTGACATTTTAGTTCTGCTTACAATGTTGCGACAAGTCAAAACTCAATTGTCTTGAACAACACAACCATTACCCCAGCCCTGCCTACAGAGAGCCCTGGAAAGATTTCTGAAAGATCAGTTGAAAAATAACTCCCCTTAAGCCACCATGAATAAAGGGTTTATTTTGTGTTTAGAAGGCAAAACAAATGTTACCCATTTGTAAACCTTTCAAGTTCTTCTTTCTAAAATATTACCTCTTCCTATTGAGAGTAAAAGGGTTCTTTTATATTAAATGTATTAAATGGGCATGAAATAGCATGTATGCTATTAAAACCACTTAATAAGGTTTTTGGGGTTACAGTTAATGATATGGTTACAAACTCAATGACAAGGGGCAATTTCACGGATCCATGAGGTACTTTTGCCTCCGTTTCTGTAAAACCGGGAAACAGAGGACCCATTCATTCATTCATTCAATCATATTTACTGAACACTTACTGTGTGCAAAGCACTCTACCTAGGGCTTGGGAGAGTACACTATAACAACAGACATATTCCTGCCCACAACGAGTTCACGGGCTAGAAGAGGAGACAGATATTAATATAAATAAATAAGTACCCGGTCCAATGGTCAGGAGCTAGTTCTCCATAACCTATCACTTGGTGTCTGTAAATGGTTGGAAGAAAATGTGTTAAGCTACATAACCAAGAGTTCCCCAAAACACACACAAATCTTTGGGGTGGCAGTGAATTTGGGCAGACCAATCTTAAATCCAAGGAAAACTGAGCCGTGTTCCTTGTGACACTCCACTCCCCATGGGCCAGAGCAGTCATGAACTTCTTGTGGCCACAGCTGTCTAAGAATAAGGTCAATGGGAGTGCTTCCAATCAGCCCAGTGCTTAGAACAGGGCTTGGCACATAGTAAGCGCTTAACAGATCAATCAATCAATCAATCGTATTTATTGAGCACTTACTGTCTGCAGAGCACCGTACTAAGAGCTTGGGAAGTAACAGATACCAGTGAAGCAGCATAGCTCAGTGAAGCAGGGTGGCTCAGTGAAAAGACCATGGGCTTTGGAGTCAGAAGTCATGGGTTCAAATGCCGCCTCCACCACTTGTCAGCTGTGTGACTTTGGGTCACTTAACTTCTCTGGGCCTCAGTTACCTCATCTGTAAAATGGGGATTAAGACTGTGAGCCCGATGTGGGACAACCTCATCACCTTATATCCCCCCAGCGCTTATAACGGTGCTCTACACATTGTAAGTGCTTAATAAATGCCATTATTATTATCATCATCATCTGCTTTATCAGAAAGTTTGAGGTTTTTTCTGAGCTCTGTTGAATCTTAGAAGCCTAGGTAAAACTCAGCTTTTTGATGGGCTTGCAGAGCTATTAAGGGATGCAGATCCCCTGTTGAACTTGCTGCGGGAATTGAGTTTGGTTTGTGGCGTCAATGATCTGCATCAGGGCTCCATCGAAGGTGGAAGATGGTAGCTGTCTCCTGCGAATTTAAGAAATGAGGCAGTAAAGAAGGCTGAAAACAATTACTGGGACTCTTGGGAGAGAGGCGGTACACTCTTGGAAGGCATTAACATCGTTAGGGCAAGATTATAGCGGGAATTCCTTAGCATAGTTAGGCTTTAAAACACTCAATCACCTTGTCCCCTCCTATCTTACTTTAGTGATTTCTTCCTACAACTCAGCCTTCACACTTTGCTCCTCTAATGCCGATTTACTCACTGTTTCTCGATTTCATCTGTCTCACCCCCTACCCCTCGCCCACATCCTGCCTCTGGCCTGGGAACTTCCTTGCCCTTCATATTCATACAAAGCAGCGTGGCAAAGTGGAAAGAGCCCGGGCTTTGGAGTCAGAGGTCATGGGTTCGAATCCCGGCTCCGCGACTTGTCAGCTGTGTGACTTTGGGCAAGTCACTTCGCTTCTCTGGGCCTCAGTTCCCTCATCTGGAAAATGGGGATTAAGTCTGTGAGCCCCACGTGGGACAACTTGATTACCTTGTTTCTACCCCAGCGCTTAGAACAGTGCTCTGCACATAGTAAGCGCTTAATAAATGCCATCATTATTATTATTATTATATTGAGAAGCACCTCTGCCTAGGGAAAAGAGCATAGGCCTGGAAGCCAGAGGACTGGGTTCTCATCCCAGCTTCACCACTTGTCTGCTGTGTGACCTTGGGCAAATCACTTAATTTCCCTGTCCCTTAATTATCTCATTTGTAAAATGGGGATTAAGACTGTGAAATATGGGTTGGGTCCAACCTGATAAGTTTGTATTTACCTCAGGGCTTCGTACAGTGTCTGGTACATATAAGCACTTAATGAATATGAATATATATTATATTCATTATTCATATCCATAGACTGTGAGCCCATTGTTGGGTAGGAATTGTCTCTATCTGTTGCCAAATTGTACTTTCCAAGCACTTAGCACAGTGCTCTTCCTCCCTTCAAAGCCCTACTGAGAGCTCACTTCCTCCAGGAGGCCTTCCCAGACTGAGCCCCCTCCTTCCTCTCCCCCTCCCCATTCCCCCCCGCCCTACCTCCTTCCCCTCCCCACAGCACCAGTATATATGCTTGTACAGATTTATTACTCTATTTATTTTACTTGTACATATTTACTATTCTATTTATTTTATTTTGTTAATATGTCTTTTTTTGTTGTCTGTGTCCCCCTTCTAGACTTTGAGCCCATTGTTGGGTAGGGATCATCTCTATATGTTGCCAACTTGTACTTCCCAAGCTTTTAGTACAGTGCTCTGCACACAGTAAGCACTCAATAAATATGATTGAATGAATGAATGAATGAATGCTGTGCACACAGTAAGTGCTCAGTAAAAACGATTGAATGAATGAATGAATATAAAACAAACCATCACTCTCCCCACCTTCAAGGCCTTATTAAAATCACATATTTTTCAAGAAGTCTTCCCCGACTAAGCCCTCAATTCCCACACTCCCTCTCCCTTCTGCGTCACTTTTGCACTTGGATTGTACCGTTTATTCACCCCACCCTCAGCCCCACAGCACTTACATACATATCCATAGTTTATTTTAATCTCTGTCTCCATCTCTAGACTGTAAGGACCTTTCTTACCAACTCTGTTATAATGTATTCTCCCAAGCACTTACTACAGCATTCTGCAAATGGTAAGAACTCAATAAATACCCCAAATTGATTGATTAATTGATTCTCTGTGCCTCAATTTCCTCCTTTGTAAAAATGGAGGTAAGACACCCGTCTACCTCCCGTTTGATTGTGAGACCTCAAATGGGACAGGGACTGTGTCCGATTTGATTATTTTGTAACTACCCCAGCACTTAAAACAATGCTTGGCACATAGTAAGCTCTTGGCAAATACTATTAATATTATTAGTGTCCACCGGACTCTCCGAAGGCTTTAATGCTAAGAATAGCAGATATCTTCTAGAGGGAAACAACAGTGAAATTAGCTTCCCAGAAAAGCCATTTAGCATCAGAAGGGGCCTGGCTGTTTTCCACATGGTCTCATAGCAGATACTTAAGTAATTTTTACCCCTTTGGCAAACTTCAAAGCGAGGTTCCAAAAGAATATGACACCTTGTAACATGCGTGATGAAAATAAGTTGCCTTCTGTCATGGAACCTACCTCAGTGAAATCCCACAAGGGGATGAAATAAGACATTGTGGCCTACTGGATAGAGCACTGGCCTAGGAGTCAGAATGACCTGAGTTCTAATTCTAGCTCTGCAACCTGTACGCTGTGTGAACTTGGGCAGGTCTTTTCACTTCTCTGTGTCTCAGTTACCTCAACTGTAAAATGGGGATTAAGTCTGTGAGCCCTATGTGGGACAGGGGCTGTGTCCAACCTTTACCCGAGTGCTTACAGCAGTGCCCGGCACATAATAAGCATTTAACAAATACCATGATTATTATTGTTATTATTATTACTTTAAACCCTGAAGTACTTGAACACAGCCAGAATGAGTGGGGTTGCCTCAACATTCTCCTGTTTTGTTGTCTACTGTCTACTTGTTTTGTTTTGTCCTCTGTCTCCCCGCTTCTAGAGTGTGAGCCTGTTGTTGGGTAAGGATTGTCTCTATCTGTTGCCAAATTGTACTTTCCAAGCGCTTAGTACACTGCTCTGCACACAGTAAGCGCTCAATAAATACGATTGAATGAATGAATGAATGAGTGAACAGTGTTACAATTAATTATTTTATGGTCTGGGGAAAGTCCTCTACACTGTAAGCTCACTGTAGTCAAAGAATGTGTCTACCAACTCTTTTATATTATTATAGTGTACCCTCCCAATCGCTTAGTACAGTGCTGTGCACACAGTAGGTGCTCAACAAATACGATTGACTGTAGCTTCACAAACTGCGCCTCGGTTTAGATAGCTAAAGCGAAATCAGTTACCTGATTGGTACGCTCTGCATTCTTGGCTGGGCAGATTTTAGTTGCCTCTCTTACCGTTTCCTCCCATCCCACTTTCTCCCTCATACCAGCCCTCCCGTCTCTCTCTCTCTATGAACCCAGGAAGTTTTCCCAGGGCCAGAGCATTGTAGATGAAGAGAATGGATCTTCACAGTTCGACACTGAAAACTGTATTTGAGGTAGTCACTCACTGGTAGCTCACAGCACCCATTGAGGTTACTTGGCTGAATGGCTGTGAGTTTGGGGAGGACTCATCTCTGTTTTCCACTCCACTCATCTTCTACTTCCGCTTCCAATTCTTATTACTCCTTTTCCCCTGATCCTTCCTTCTCTAATCCCTCCCCACCTGCTGAGGCTCCCCTTGGTTTTTCTACTTGGTTTCGAGACAGCTAGCATAAAAAAGTATTAAAATTGGAATATGATATGTTACTGCTAAATTGCACACTTCCCGGGGCCAAATGTCAGTTAATATAATTTATGGTTATTTGTGAGGTGCACAGAACTGACATTTTTCTTGAAAATTATAGCAGATTCCATCTGCTCTAACACATGGACGAAACTCTAATTATAGATTACTGTCACAGTTTTTTTTTTTTCCTAAACTCAAGGTATAAACCTAATTCCCTGAATTCATGGACCTTTTCTCTTGGGGTCACCCATACCAAACCTGTTCTACCACAAGAAACAAAGCTTTAGATGTACCCCTAATTAATTCGTAATTATCTATCTATCTTTCTTATAAGCAAAATTCTACAAATAGAATGTATTTGTACAACACGTAGCATATTGTTTCTATCCAGAAAGCCACACACTTGTGGTACCAATTTTTTTGGACATTAGAGATACCATCCTTAAAATTGGAGGCCCATTATCTTAGCATCTTATGTTGATTACCGAATTATAGGACCATCCTTTCTCCCCTGCTTCATTGTAATTCAAAATCGGTCACATCAACAGGAAGCAATAACATTTTGGTGGTTAATTCTTTTCAAGGTTCTCATCTGGTATTTGGAGTTAAAGGGAATTTGTTAAAGTGGATTCTCTGTGCTTCTTTTTGAAATATAAGTGCCTCATTGAGAGCTTGAATAAATCAATAATAATAATAATAATTGTGGTATTTGCAAGGTGCTTTCTATATGCCAAGCATCGTGCTAAGCACTAGGATAGATACAAGATAATTAGATCAGACACGTCCTTGTCCCACATGGGAATTCATAGTCTAAGGGGTAATGGCATCAGTTATCTTTTCCTCATTCTTACAGATGAAGAAACTGAGGCTTAGAGAAGTTAAGTGACTTGTCCAAGGTCTCACATCATGCAAGTGGCAGAGGTGAGATTAGAGTCTAGCTCTCCTGACTCAAAAACCTGTGCTGATTCTACTATGAGAAGGTGTGTGGCCTAATGGAAAAAGCATGGGCCTGGAAGTTAGAAGGACTGGGTTCTAATCCTGACCCTACCACTTGTCTTGTGTGTGACCTTAGGCATGTCTCTTAACTACTCTGTGCTTCAACTACCACATCTGTAAAATGGGGGTTAAGACTCTGAGCCCCATCTGGGACATGGGTTGTGTCTAACGTGAACATTGTGCTTAGTGCCGTGGCTGGAACATAGTAAGCACTTAACAAATGCCATTAAGAAGAAGATGCTGCATCCCTAAGTCAGTGTTATAATTTGCATTTAAATCATTAGTAATTATTTAGTACCCACTGTGTGCAGGGCACAAATTAGGCACTGAAGGGAGTTAGAAAAGGAATAAGGCATGTTTGCCACCTTTAAATTGTTTTATATTTTATTGGGAAAAGAGGACATATACCAATTCAGTAATACACAAGTAGTCACAACGCCACCGACAGAATCTAGAGACATATAAAAGTATAAACAAAAAATGCATATGCACATAACATATGAAGGTAAGAGTAAATGCTAGGAGGAAGTCAAGATCCTTAGAGGATCTAATAATAATAATAATAATAATAATAATAATGGCATTTGTTAAGTGCTTACTATGTGCAAAGCACTGCTCTAAGCACTGGGGGATACGAGGTGATCAGGTTGTCCCACGTGGAGCTCAAAATCTTAATCTCCATTTTACAGATGAGGTAACTGAGGCACAGAGAAGTTAAGCGACTTGCCCAAAGTCACACAGCTGATAGGTGGCAGAGGCAGAGGACCCATGACCTCTGATTCCCAAGCCCGTGCTCTTTCCACTGGACCACACTGATCCAGTCAGAGACTATGCCCAAACCAAAACTGGATATTTGACTTACACAGATTTTTCACTTGAAAAGCCATCATTTCAAGTGGCCATCGTTAGACTGGGAGCCCCATGTAGAACGGGGACTGTGACGGATCTGTTTATCTTGTATTTATCCCAGCACTTAGCACAGTGCTTGGCACACAGTAAATGTTTAAGATAGTTGATTCTTTTCTGGTTAGTGCTGCTTGGCAGGTCAGCAGTTCTCCAGCTGTGCCCTCCCTGAGGAATGAGGATCCAAACCCATTTGTCCATCTGGATTCCTTCAGGCTGCGATCCAAACCCATCAGAAAGCCAGCACGTGGCCATAATGCAGATCCTGTCCATCAGGTAGATTTGGATTTAGCCCAGCACTTAAGCTGAGTTTTTGTGTTCAGAGCCAATGTTGTTGCTAACACAACCCAACAAGCGTCATCTGTCCCACCCGGTGGTGGCTTCCACTATTCCATTCCAAAATAGTCCAAACACAGTTAATTTCATTTGGAAAATTAGCCAATCAAAAAAGGGTTTCCTGGGATTTTGGTGGGGCAAGGAAATCCCAAGTTTTCTGCGATAGCCCTGCTTTCTTGGAGTCTAGCTTCACAACTAGGGCTTTCCTACAGTCCCCAGTCCCACCTAATTTTCCAGCTTCCTAAGCAGTACAAACCCATTAACCAATTCTAGCACTTCTGAGTTTATTTAGACCCGGTCTTAGCACTCATATCCATATGCTTTGTCAGTTATTTATATTGACACTAATAATAATAATAATAATAATAATAATGGTATTTGTTAAGCATCTACTATGTGCCAAGCACTGTTCTGAGCACTGGGGTTGATACAAGGTAATGAGGTTGTCCCATATGGGGCTCACAGTCTTAATCCCCATTTTACAGATGAGGTAACTGAGGCACAGAGAACTTAAGTGACTTGCCCAAAGTCACACAACTGATAAGTGGTGGAGCCAAGATTAGAACCCATGACCTCAGACTCCCACGCCCACGCTCTTTCTGCTAAACCACGCTGCTTCTCTAATGTTTTATGTTTGTCTCTCCTCTTAGAGTGTGAGTTCCTTGTGGCTGGAGAAAGGGTGCCTTCTTCATTTTGCTCTTCGCAAGTTATGGTAAAGTATACTGAACCAAATAGATACTTAATAAATGCTGCTATGATCATTGCTAATACTATTACTATTCATTGAAATGTAGGGAAGTGAATTACAGTGCTCCCCAGAATGGAGATGGTTCAGTCAGTTGATGATTGAGAGTTTTGTATGTGCAGAGCACTATACTAAGCACTTGGGAGAGTACAATACAACAGAATTAGCCCACATGTTTCCTGCCCATAACGAGCTTATAGTCTAGAGATGGAACCATTAAGTAAAGGCAGATCAAACAGCTATGGTGAGTCACCATGGAAAAATTTTTGGCACCTCAGTGTTTTGCCTGTTGCCTGATGGTCTGGGTCATTCAGTAATGATGCTTTTTATTTATTAATCATATCTTCATTTTAATAATAATGATGGTATTTATTAAGTGCTTACTGTGTGCCAAGCACTGTTCTAAGCACTGCTCAGTGGTATTTATTGAGTGCTTACCGCACACAAAGCACTGTACTAAGTGCTTGGGAAAGTGCAGTACATTCACGTTTGTAGACACGAGCCATACCCACAAGGAGCTTACAGTCTGAAAGATTGCTCATGTTGTTCCCCCAGCTTGAAGCTCCTCTCCCAACTCCCTCAACTATTCTACAGTGATAGGAAAGTCACGGGGTGGGCAGGACTTGGATGGGAATATAAGGAGTTCTGTTTTGGACACGTTTAAGTTTGAGGTGTCAGTGGGACATCCAAGGAGAGATGTCTCTGGAGGCAGGAGGAAAGGCAAGACTGCAGAGAAGGAGAGAAGTCAGGGCTGGAGAGGTAGATCTAGGAATCATCTGCGTAGAGATGGTAATTGAAGCTGTGGGAGCAAATGGAGCGGGCATAGGTGGAAAATAGAAGAGGGCCCATGGAGGGTGAGAGACAGAGGAGGAGCCTGCACAAGAGACTGAAGAGGAGTGGCAAGAGAGGAAGGAAGAGAACCAGGGGAGGACAGTGTTAGTGAACCTAAAGTTAGACAATACTTCCAGGAGAATTGGGTGGTCCACCGTGTTGAAGTTAGCAGAAAGGTTGAGAAGAATTAGGATGGAGAAGAGGTTGTTGGATTTGGCAGGAAGGAGGTCATTGGTGCCCTTAGAGAGGGCCGTTTCCAAGGAGTGAAGTGGGTAGATGCCAGATTGCAGGTGGTCGAGGAAGGAACCGGACAAAGGGAAGACAACAAATGTAGACAGTTTGTTCAAGTAGATGGAGAGGAATGGTAGGTGGGTGATGGGGTGATAACTAGAGGGTACCATGGGGTTGTAGGAAGGGTTTTTTTAGGATAGGTGATACACTAGGCATGTTTGAAAGCAGTGGGGAAGGAGTCATTGAAAAGTGAGTGGTTGAAGACGGTGGTCAGGGAGGGAGGAAGGAGGGGGCAATTGTTTGGATAAGGTGGGAAGAGATGAGGTTGGAGGCACAGCTGGAAAGGGTAGAATTTGAGAGGTGGGAGATCTCCTTTGAGATACTGCTGTGTTCTGCACACAATAAGTGCTCAGTAAATACCATGGGCTGATTGATGGGCGAGTCAGAGAGAATAGGAGAAGGAAGGGACTGAAGAAGAGCAGGGAAGATTTTGGGGGACCACACATGGTTGAAACGTAATGATTTCAATTTTTTGACAAAGTAGGTGCAAGGTCATCAGAAGTAAGAGATGGAGTGGGGGTGTGGCATGGCAGGAGTTTTGAGAACAGAGTTTAAAGTCTGAAACAGCCATCACTGGCAATGGGCAGGGGAATCGGTAAGGATGGAGAAGTATTATTGCCAGAAGGCGGGGAAGGCAGAGTTAAGCAGGTGAGGATGAAGTTGACATGGACATTTGTCTCAAATGAAATATCATTTAAAAAAAATAACTTCTGGTCTTAGGGTACATGTCGACACACAGAGGAAGGATTTTGAGCAAAATCCCAGTGGGAGAAAGGAGAGAAAAGATAAAGGAGTGAATATTATGACGTAGAATGAAGCAAGACACAGAGCCTTATTTTTTGACTCGAGATCATATTTTTGCCGAATGGAGCGGGTAGTATGTTTGGGTCTATTAGTTTTGGAAAGACTTCAGAGATGTGGGGTTAAAGGCAACATCTGGGTTGGCAGGTTCTGTTCCTGCCCTTCTCCTTTGTGCAGAGCATGTACTGGCTGCTTGGGAACAAACAATAGAAGTGGGGTGCTTATGATCTAAAGGTCAAGGGGAGACATAAATTATCAATAGGTAAAATAGAAAGAACATGAAGACAATTGATAAAAACAAAAGTAACCAAATGAATAGTTAAAGAAATGAACTGAAAAATGAACACAAAAGGGTTAGGGTAACTGATGTGGAGGGGAAGGTTGACCAGGTGGCCGATGGGGAGGACAGGCACGACTGTTAGGTAGGGTGTGGATGACCAGGTAGTTGATGAGGAAGGAAGGTATGACAAAGTGGCTGATGGGGGAAGGCAGGCACGATCAGGTGGCTGATGAGAAGGGCAGGGGTGACCAGGAGACTGTTGGGGAGGGCAGGGATAATCTGGAGGTTGATGGGGAGGGCAAGAGTGACCAGATGTTTGATGGGGAGGGCAGACATGACCAGGAGGCTGATGAAGGTGTGAATTGGACAGAGAAGAGTTGGATTTATAAAAGGGGTAAGCATGGTGTTCCCCTGTGGACAGAAGGGACATTTATTCATCCCCACCCATTTGAGAAATCCCCAAATCCTGACATCTTTCCAGTGGTAAGTCAATCATTTTGCTTGGCAAACAAGGAGTTCAGTTGGACTCCTTATCCTGGGGCTGTTCTTCCTTGGACCATCCTATTTTATTTTTCTCTTTTCTCCTTCCATTTGGTTGGAGACACCAAATGCTTCACATAAGCAAGCATGGACCTAGAAAATTGGACTCCCCAGGTAAAGAAGGAAACAATTTCCTGACCCCAGGTGGAGAGCAGATTATACCATGATTTCCTGAAATGTGTTAATTGTAGATATAGTTCTCATTCATCAATTCCCCCAAGAGTTTTCACTGTTATTAAATTATTTGCCTTAGCTATGTCCTGTAGCACTGGAATCTTCCTGTAAATTCTACCGTGACCTAAAACCTGAAGATTAGAGGGGACCTCACGAGGTCTTCTAGTCCAGTTCTTTGACTCTAGTCAGGTCAAAACCTAATCCGATCATGTCCAAGCATTCTCTCGGTTAGAATTTTCTTGGTCACAGGTAGACTGTGAGCCCGTTGTGGGCAGGGCTCGTCTCTATTTGTTGCTGAATTGTACTTTCTAAGCGCTTAGTACAGTGCTTTGCACACAGTAAGGGCTCAATAAATACAACTGAATGAATGAATAAATGAATTCAATATCCCATAAGGCATAAATGACAAACAGGGCATCTGCGCCTATTTATTATAATGTGGTATTTATTAAATGCCTATTATGTGTCAAGCACATTTTTTAAAATGGTATTTGTTAAGCGCTTACTATGTGCTGGGCTCTGTACTAAACATCGGAGTAGGTACAAGATCCTCTCTTAGGATAATAATAATAATAATGGCATTTATTAAGCACTTACTATGTGCAAAGCACTGTTCTGGATCATACCTGGAGAGTTTCCAGTACTCTACCAGTCTCAGTTAAGGGAGGGAGAGTCAAGCTGAGGCATAGCCATTCCATTCCTAGGTTGGGCAGTGGCTAGCGAGTGGAAGGCAATCTGCTGCAAGTCAAAACTCACCTGTGCTGGGCAGGAGCTGCATGGGAGAGAGTCGAGGGTGGAGACTCAAGTTTACTGTGTGGAAGAAAGCAGTGGTAAACCACTTCTGCATTTTTACCAAGAAAACTCTCTGGATACATTACTAGAATAATTGCAGATGGAGGTGGGACATTCTGGGACAGCTGTGTCCAAGGAATCACTGTGGTTCAGAGTCGACTTGATAGCACAAGTTGGGGAAACTGAGGCACAGAGCAGTTAAGTGACTTGTCCAAGGTCACAGAGCAAGCAATTGGCAGAACTGGGATAAGAACCCGGGTGTTCTGACTTCCAGGCCTGTTGCTGTATCGCCTAGGCCACGCTACTGCTCTTCTGGTTCTGAGTGTGGGCAGGCCTGTTAGTGCCGCTCACCTCACTCCTGCCCTGTGCCCCACACTGGACATGCCTCGATTCAGGCAACTTGTTGAGCTGGGACTTCAAAGCGGCAACCCGGGAGGAGATGTGACAAAGGAGGGAGCAGAAATTCCTTGGAGCTCCTTTGGGAAGAAGTGGTGAAATCATATCCCTTGGTAACATTCAGCCACTTTTGGTTCTCCATCTTGTCTCATCTAAATCTTTCATGCTCTGAGAGAAGAAGCCTGTTTCTTTTCTTTGAGGCTCTTTTGGATGCTTTTCTTTGGGAGAATGGTTTGGCAGTATCCACCCCATATTAACCAAAGTACACACTTGAAAACAGCTATGTTGCACATCATCTTTCTCTTTCCAAACTAAATGAGCTTAGCTTTTTCTACCTTCCTCCTAGGGATTCTTAATTATGTTTGGTTTATTTAACCTGCATTTCTTCGCTTCCCCTCGGATGTCTCTGTGTTCATCTTGAAATATGGACCCCAAAACTGTCCAACTCCAAAATGGGTCCAGGGGAGTTCAGGGTTGTGACTGTGATTTCCTGGGTCTGTCTAGATTATTGAGGTCTCCTCCCCCTACCTGGGATTCTGTTCCCATTTTTCCCATTCCTGGGCTTACCCTTGGCATGACCCCAAGTTCTCACTTTTCTCTTCAGGAAGCGTTAGGAGAATGAACAAGGCATTTTTAAGGAATACTTAGAAGTGCCTCAAGTGAAACTTACATGATGACTCTCCTGCTAACTTATCTTTTCATCTGTTTTTCTGATATCAAAGTCAGTCTTATTGGACAGTGCAATGTGGAGTTTCACTAGTGTCAAGTTTTCAGAAAGCATATAATGCCAGCAGTATTTGATTTCATCCAAAGCAAGACTTCATTCACTTCCCCTCAATGGGATAGTAATAAAAAGAGCAGTGAAAGAATTGATGTATTGCTAGTAAGTACAATGCATCCAATTTTTAATTACTAGGTTACTCTTCTTGGACTTGTTTAAGGTCAAGGCATTCACCTACACCTAAAATCACCCACAGAGAAAGTACCATCTTGTTACCATCCTTTGGTTATAGAGAATTGATTTCATTACTAATAATATGATGATAATGATAATATTAATATTTAAGCAATTAATGTGTGTCAAGTACTGTTCTAAGCACAGGGGTAGATACAAGTTAATCAGTCCCTGTCACACATGAGGCTCACAGTCTAAGTAGGAGGGAGAACGAGGATTGAATCCCCATTTTACAGATGAGGAAACCGAAGCACCAAGAAGGTACGTGGCTTGCCCAAAGTCACACAGCAGACAAGTATTTAATAAAAAAAAGTGGTAAAGCTGGAATTAGACCCAAAGTCTTCTGACTCCAAGCTGGAATTAGACCCAAAGTCTTCTGACTCCCAAGCCAATGTCCTTTCCTCTAGTCCATGCTACTTCTCTAATATTCTCCAATGAAAGCCCCAAATTTCATATAGGCTATGTAAATTTCACCTAAATGCTCCTCAGCTTCCCTTGGGCCTCCTTTACTACTTTTCATCACACGTAATTAAAATAAGCTCAGCTTCGTAGCCTTAAAATTCAATATTGAGCTTTTTTTCTGGAATGGTTCCTGTTTCCGTGAGGGTCTGAGTAGCTGATTATAAGGTATGATATATATTATTATCATACAGCATATGATACTAGTAGTTTCAGCAGCATCCCTTAAGGGCCATGCTCATTATCAAATGGCAAGACAGGATCATGAGCATTGAAGTTCTGGAACGTAGACAGTCTCCAAGCACTGAAACTACTCTCATCTTAACACAGCTATGCTGCGGGGATGGTAGGAATGTAAGGACAGCGAGTGGCAGCAGAAAACTGATGGAGAACTGAAATTGGAAGACCAAAAGCAAGAAGGCAAAGGAAGCATTTTAAGGAGAAGCAGCATGAGTCAGTGAAAAAAGCACGGGCTTGGGAGTCAGAGGTCATGAGTTCAAATCCAGACTCCGCCAATTGTCAGCTGTGTGATTTGGGGCAAGTCACTTAACTTCCTGTGCCTCAGTTACCTCATTTGTAAAATGGGGATTAAGACTGTGGGGCAACCTGATCACCTTGTATCCTTCCCAGTGCTTAGAACAGTGCTTTGCCCATAGTAAGGGCTTAACAAATGCCATCATTTATTTTTTTATTTATTTTAAGGACGCAGTAAACCAAAGCCTCAGGCACTGCTGCATCCCAGCTGAAAATCGGAAGTCGCTTGCTAACAACAGACCAGCATGGCGCACTGCCATTGGAATCGATCAATGGTATTTATTGAGCACTTACTATGTGCAGTTCTCTTTTTGCTCTCTTTGGGCAAAAGCTTCATATGGAAAGAGAGACAAGGAAGCAGAAGAGAAAACAATGCCAGACATTACAAACATCCGGTACAATCAATCTCTCAACCAATTGTATTTATTGAGAGCTTTCTGTGTGCAGAGCACTGTACTATGCACTCAGGAGAGTACAATACAACAGAGTCGGTATAGATATTACTGCCCACAATGAAAAAACAACAACCAGACAAAGAACAACTTTCTGGGTGCCCAATGTGGCTGAAACTATGGGTCCCATTTAATGTGGCTTAGTGGAAAGAACGTGGACTCTAATCCTGGCTCTCTCACTTGTCTGCTGTGTGAACTTAGGCAAGCCACTTCACTTCTCTGGGCCTCAGTTACCTCATCTGCACAATGGAGATTAAGACTGTGAGCCCCACACATAGTAAATGCACAACAAATACCATTATTATTATTATTACCCACACATGAACTCATAGACAGATTTCAAATATGAAGGACTACATGCACATCTATAGACCCATACAGATTTATATATGTAGTTGTAGTTATCCTTAATTGAAATATATATATATTCATTCATTCATTCAATCGTATTTATTGAGCACTTACTGTGTGCAGAGCACTGTACTAAGCGTATATATATGTATATGCATATGTATATGTGTATATATATATTATATATACACACACATATTCATACAGATATCACATGAGAAGACAACCTTGACTTAAACAGGAATTGTTACATATGATCCTATTCTAGATGTAAACATGATCAACTTCAGGGGATGGTCTAGGAAACAAGAGAGCTCTTGGTTTGGGTGGGAGGGAAGCAGTGTGTTCTAGGGAAGCTTTGTGGCCTTGTGGAAAAACCATGGGCTTGGGAATCAGAGGACCTGATATATAATAGGAAGATATCTGCTTGTAGGGAAGCAGTGTGGCTGTAGGGAAGCAGTGTGGCTCAATGGAAAAGAGCACGGGCATTGGAGTCAGAAGTCATGGGTTCAAATCCCTGCTCTGCTAATTGTTAGCTGTGTGACTTTGGGCAAGTCACTTCACTTCTCTGGGCCTCAGTTACCTCATCTGTAAAATGGGGATTAGGACTGTGAGCCCCCCGTGGGACAACCTGATCACCTTGTAACCTCCCCAGAGCTTAGAACAGTGCTTTGCACATAGTAAGTGCTTACTAAATGCCATTATTATTATTATTATTATTATTATTATTATTATTAATCCCGGCTCTGCTACTTATCTGCTGTGTGACCTTGGACAAGTTATTTAACTTCTCTGTGCCTCGGCTTCCTCAAATGTGAAATGGGAATTAAATGCCTATTCTCTTTCCTAGACAGAGATCCCCATGTGGGACAGGGACTGTGTCCCATCTGATTGATTTATATCTACTCCTACGCTTAGAACAGTGCTTGACACATAGTAAGCACTTAACAGATACCGTAATTAAAATTCCTTTATACAGTATCTGGCTGTTCCCAACACAGTCCCCCTCGTGGTTTTGCAAGAGATGTTCTGTTAAACTGCCAGATCATTTCACTTGATGAATTTTTAACCATTTTCATGAATGAAAAGTCTGCAGGGCTGTCAAATACTGGCACCGAGAAGACTTCTCTGTACTGAAATCTGGGTCCCATTGACAGTTGTTTTGGAAACAGTCAGCAAGCTAATTGAGCTTTGTGATCACCCAATAAAGCCATGTGTGGGCTGAGGATTTCACCAGGATGCTGACAATTGGCACCTCCTTTTATGATTCATTTAGTGTTCTAAAACACAGTTAAGTTGTTTCTATATAACAGTTATAGTCTCCTGCTGCCTGAGCTACTCCCTGGTTAAAAGCTCTTTGTGCCACAGAAGTAGTAATTTTTTTATGGAATTTATTAGTACTTACTATGTGCCAGGCACTGGGGTAGGTACAAGCTAACCAGGTTTAACACGGGGCTTTTAATCCTCATTTTACAGATGAGGGAACTGAGATGCAGAGAAGTGAAGTGACTTGCTCAAGGTCATACTGCAGACAATTGAGGGATCCAGGATTAATTAATTAATTCATTAATTCATTCATTCATTCATTCAATCAATCGTATTTATTGAGCACTTACGGTGTGCAAAGCACTGTACTAAGTGCTTGGGAAGTACAAGTTGGCAACATATAGAGACAGTCCCTACCCATCAGTGGGCTCACAGTCTAGACAAAACAAAACATATTAACAAAGTAAAATAAGTAGAATAAATATGTACAAGTAAAATAAATAAATAAATAGGGTAATAAATACATACAAACATATATACATATATACAAGTGCTGTGGGGAAGGGAAGGAGGTAAGGTGGGGGGAATGGAGGGGGGGGGGGAGGGGGAGAGGAAGGAGGGGGCTCAGTCCGGGAAGGCCTAGTCCTTCTGACTCCCAGGATCATCCTCTATCCATTAGGCTTCTGGCTAACTTAATGGCATTCATTCAGTTATTCATTCAATTGTATTTACTGAATGTTTACTGTGTGCAGAGCACTGTACTAAACACTTGGGAAGTACAAGTCGGCAACATATAGTGAAGGTCCCTACACAGGGTATGCATTGAGGAAAAAACCTAATGATCAATTAACGTAAAACAGTTGTGAAAGTAAAATGTTTCTGTTTATGTGTGGTAATTTAGGCCTGGGAGGAGTCAAAGGGTTAGGTTAAGCTAGGTTAAATAGATGAGAGAGATTCTGTTCTTGGCTATAGTGCTTGATTGGTTGATGAGTCTGCATGATTGACAGCTGTTGCCCAAGAATGCTAGTGGATCTCTGTTGTCCTCTCCATCCCACTACCAGTCAGCGTGAGGAGCCCAAACATGAGGACCCCAAGGGTGTTATCATGGCTAGGGATGGGGGCCGGCCAGGAGAGAGGAAGGAGGGGGACTTTGGCCTGTCAGTTAGTCACATGCTGACATCATGGCACCCTAGGCAGGCTGGGAAGCAGGACAGTTGCCATATGTGGCTATTAGAATCCAGCAATTGTTTTTCCCTCATAGGATCAAATTTAGGGTCATTTTGTTGTATATCCATAAAGAAGCATAAATATCAGTCATCAAGTATTTAGGGCCAGTAAAAAAGATATAGAATTAGGAACTCCAACCCAAATCCAAATGAAAGTTCTGTGCAGACCCCCTCAACTGAACCAAATTCCCAAACCAGATGAGATCAAAATCAGGATTTAACTGATAACTCAAAGGGGAAAAAGATTGCAAAAGAAAATACTAGAGACCAGGTCTGCAAGGCTGTAATTACAACCTCTGAAGCTTAAGACTGTCCCATCGAAATGGAAGGTCTGATTACCAGCCCATGTGGTTATTCCATATGCTTCCTGAGAACTCTGCTTGGGGAGAAACAGGTTTTAAAATAAAATCCCCACAGGTTAAGTTCAGAACCCAATTAATTCACACTAATTTCCTTGTTACCCGGAGAAATACAATAGCATGTGCAGATCTTTCTGGCTGGATCTCTAAAAAATCATAGCATGTTAAGCACATACTATGCATACAGTACTAAGTGCTGCGGCAGATGCAAGATAATCAGGTAAGACACAATCCTTGCTCACAATCTAAGTAGGAAGCAGAACAAATAGTTAATCCTCATTTAACAGATGAGGAAATTGAGACATAGAGAAGTTGGGTAACTCGCCCAGGGTCACACAGCAAGTAAGTGGTGGAGTCAGGCAGAACCTTCCAGCAAATCAGCAAAGTTCACAGATTCAAAGTGAATCACTTCCTTAGCTCAGCACCCAGGAAAATTTACCTCCAGTCCTAGAAGATGGGGAAGAGAGAGATTAATGGAAGGGAGTCACCCCAAGAAGAGGAAGAGAGAGATTAATAGAGAGGAGTGAGCCCTGCCTCTAATTAATTTTAGTATCTGCCTCCTTCATTAGAAATTAAACTTCTTGAGGGCAGGGATCATGTTTACTATCTCTGTTGAACTCTCCCAAGCTGTTACTACAGTGTTCTACACTCAATAAATAGGCGCTCAATAAACACTATTGCTTGACTGACTGATTGGTTGGAGTGTGGGTGTGGGTAGAGAGCACAAAGATCTCAAGAAAAGCTCCACTTCCCATTACTAGTCAATCAATTAATGGTATTTATTGAGTGCTTATTGTGTGCAGAGCGCAATGTACTTCACAAACTTCACAAAATTGCTAGAATTCATCCTTTCCTCTCCATCCAACTGCTAGTACATTAATCCAAGCACTTATCTCAGCCCACCTTGATTACCACATCAGCCTCCTTACTGACCTCCCAGCCTCCTGTCCCTCCACACTCCATTCCAAACTTCACTCTGCCCCCTGGGTCACTTTTCCATGAAAACACCCAGTTCACATCTTCCCACTCTTCAAGAATCTCTAGTGGTTGCCCATCCACCTCCACATCAAACAGAAACTCCTTACCATCTGTTTTAAAGCACTCAACCACCTTGCCCCCTCCTACCTTACCCTCCTGATTTTGTCCCTTTAAAGCCAACTTACTCATTGTATCTCAATCTCGTCTATCTCACGGGCTACCCCTCACCCACATCCTGCCTCTGTCCTGGAACTCTCTCCCTCTTCATATCTGACAGATGATCACTCTCCTCAGCTTCAAAGCCTTATTGAAAGCACATCTCCTCCAAGAGACCTTCCCCAACTAAACTCTCATTTCCTCTTCTCCTACTCCCTTCTGTGTCACCCTTGCACTTGGATTTGCATCCTTAATTCACTCCCCCAACCCCACAGCACATGTACATATCCCTGATTTATTTATTCATTCAATTGTATTTATTGAGCGCTTACTGTGTGCAGAGCACTGTACTAAGCGCTTGGAAAGTACAATTCAGCAACAGATAGAGACAATCCCTATCCAACAACGGGCTCACAGTCTAGAAGGGGGAGACAGACGACAAAACAAAACAATAACATCAATAACATCAAACTAGATAAATAGAATTATAGATACATACACATCATTAATAAAATGAATAGAATAATAAGTATGCACAAATAGAAGTGCTGTGGGGCGGAGAAGGGAGTAGGGCAGAAGGAGGGAGTAGGGTTGATGGGGAAGGGAGGAGGAGCAGAGGAAAAGGGGGACCCAATCTGGGAAGGCCTCCTGGAGGAGGTGAGCTCTCAGAAGGGCTTTGAAGTGGGCAAGAGAGCTAGTTTTGCAGCTGTGAGGAGGGAGGGCATTCCAGGCCAGATGTAGGATGTGGGCCAGGGGTCAACGCGGGACAGGTAAGAATGAGGCACAGTGAGGAGGTGATTGGCAGAGGAGCTAAGTGTACTGGCTGGGCTGGGCTCCTACCCCCAGATTGACCTTGCGGGGGTCCACTTCCTCCTGGAAATCAGTGGTGAGTTTAAAGAGCAGAATGGGCTGAGCCGAAGCAGCATGCCTTAGTGGAAAGAGCCCAGGCCTGGGAGTCTGAAGGTCGTGGGTTCTAATCCCTACTAGACCACTTATCTGCTGTGTGACCTTGGACAAGTCACTTCCTTTCCTCTGTGCTTCAGTTCCCTCATCAATCCGACTGGCTTCTCCAAGTTTCCTGAAGATAGTCCTATGTCAGAGGAGTTTCAAGGAGTCTGGTCCCCCGCAGCATGGCATCCTGGTTCAAGCCTTAGGTGCTTTGGCCTTGGCCCCAAAAAGGTGTCTCAGCGCAGGTCTTGGATATTTTTTTTCTTTGTTCCGCGGCCCCAGGGGGACCAGTTCTTTATGAATATACTAATCTGTAAACGCCTTGTGGGCAGGGAATGTGTCTAACAACTTTGTAGACTTAATGCAGTGCTTTGCACACAGTAAGTGGTCAATAAATATGCTTGATTGATTGCTACTTTTCTTCCTAACTGGATCTTTGCCTCGTGTGAGCCCACTGTTGGGTAGGGACTGTCTCTATATGTTGCCAATTTGTACTTCCCAAGCGCTTAGTACAGTGCTCTGCACATAGTAAGCACTCAATAAATACGATTGATGATTCCACGCTTCTTTCTGGCTACACCAGTAGCTCAAAATAACCTGCCCAGTGGTGCATTTAAACTAAAGTGTTGTTCTTTTTTCAAAAAGTAATTACAAATCGTTCTCAAGGGCAAAAGTCCTTGGGGAAAAATGTAAAACCACAAATGTATAAACTGAATTTCAAATCATAACTTGATTCTGAATGAGAAGGTGGGGAAACAGCCCATTTTATGTCTCCGCCCTTGGGAAACTCCTTCCCTCTTCCACCAGCTCCCTTCTTAATACTGGTCCAAGGTCACACAGCAGACAAGTGGCGGAGCTGGGATTAGAACCCATGACCTTCTAAATCTCCATGCTGCAGAAGGTCCCACTGGGGTCAGGCCCCCCACCCCAGGCCGACCCATTTGGAGGACTGTAAACCCAGTGTGGGCAGCAATTGTCTCTGTTGCTGAATTGTACTTTCCAAGCACTTAGTACAGTACTCTGCTCACAGTAAGCGCTCAATAAATATGATTGAGTTGAATTGAATTGACCACGTGTTTTAAATCCATAATTGGGATATAACACAATGGAGAGATTAGGTCATTTTTCCTCTCAGTACAAGTCTGTTCTGGGTGTAACACAATCCCAAGTCGGCACAAGTAGATTCACTGTAGGAATAAAGTGTTGCGTGCATGCTCGTGTGGTTGGCAAGGTATGAGGCTGCCCTGATTCCCAGCTGCTACCTCAGCCTTACTGTATTGAACTGGGCAGAACTTTGTCTTTGCATTTTTATAACTTTACTGTATTTAGCACTGTAAAATGACGAGTGTCAAGGGTGTCAAGCATTCTGCTTATCATGGACATAAAAATAGCATAGACATTTATATAAAAAAGTCATTCCTGGTGGCATTTTCAATCTACCCATTCCCTACTAATTCCCACTGAATCAGTGGCTTTCCCAGCATGC
Source organism: Tachyglossus aculeatus (assembly GCF_015852505.1). NCBI lineage: Eukaryota > Metazoa > Chordata > Mammalia > Monotremata > Tachyglossidae > Tachyglossus > Tachyglossus aculeatus. Next base: position 18,048,340 of record NC_052070.1, read on the forward strand.
TTTTCTCTTAAATCTTCAAGAACACAGCTTTTGGGTTATAGAAGAATTTCCTGGATCAGTGTTTATGGAAAATGATTTAAGAAGAAATATTGTAATGTTATTTGCTATACAATATCTTCACTTCCCTTTTTTATTGTATTCGTTGAGTCCTTACTATGTGTCAAGCGTTGTTCTAAGCACTGGGGTAGGTACAGGTTAATCAGATTGAACACAGTCCCTGTCCCTATATGGGGCTCAGAGCTAAAGTAGGAAGTAGAAAGGGTATTTAATCTCCATTTAACAGGAGAGGGGACGGAGGCACAGAGAAGGTAAGTGACTTGCCCAAGTCACAACCCAAACAAGTGGCAGAGACGGGATTAGAACTCAAGTCCTCTGACTCCCTGGCTCCTATTCTTTCTGCTAGGCCATGCTGCTTCTGCCTTCGGCACTTTTCAAGGACCTGTAAATCCCAGCCCCTGAAGCCAATTCAGCCGGTGACCAATTAATCTCCTTATCTGGCACTTGTTTCTTACCTCTCCTTCTGTATTAACTCTAGCACATTGTAAATCCTTCAGCAGAGTTTGTGCTCAGAAATCTTCTGACTCTCCCTAATGGAAAATAATATTTTATAAAATGGACCTAGAGCCTAAGTTATGAATAGTAATGTTTCTGACACATGGGATATTAGCAGTATTTAATATTACTTTGCAAACTCATTCCCTGCTTTCCTTTTTCTGTAGAATTGCAGAGTTTCATTCCCATCAATCATGCCCCTTCTGTTGGCTGTCATGGGCATTTAAAGCTGACTTTCATGACATAAAAGTCTAATTATAATCTTCACGCTATGCTGAATGTCTGCCAGAAAAGCAGGGACGCCCATCCCACTGCTCTCAGATTCAGAATTCTGCAGATGCTCCCAACCTTAAAACGGGAAATTGAATGGTCTCGGCAATCCCTTTATTTGTTTGTGGAGTTTGCAACTCCATCTGCCTATTCTTAAGATCTCTTAGCTTGGAATAAGCTTGGATAAGTTCCCTCCAAGTTTTTAGTTCCCTCTGCCGCTGGAAGCCTGCCTCTTTTGGGGCCAGCTCCATGGCTAACGCTACTTCTTTTCGAGATGAAGAGAATGGCTTGCATCCACCTTTTGGCCCAGAGCTCTTTGTTTTACTCAAATATTACAGAAACAATTTAATGTGTAGTTTAATCTTACACAGCAGTCTCCTCCTGGTTCCCACCCCCATAGGAACAGTCAAGGGGTTCACCGACTATCCAATCGATGGTATTTATTGAATGCTTACTGTGTATAAAGCACTGTACTAAGCACTTGGTATTATTGGTAATATTGTCCTTATTAAAACGGTGAACATTTCCCCTTTTTCTTTCGCAACTGAAGGCAGCGCGATTCAGTGGTTAGAGCTTTGGACTGGGATACAGGAACCCTGAATGCTAATAAATTGCTGTGTGACCTTGAACAAGTCACTTAATGTCTCTGATCCTCACCTTTTCCATTTCTAAATAGAGGATTAAATCTTTAGCCCTCCACTTCTCAGGGATGTGTCAAGGATAATTCCGGGAGAGAAATGCATGTGTAAGTCCTTTGAGCTCTTTGGGAGATTAAGTGGAAAGTATTATTTTGCCTGTATCTACACCTGTATCGTCTTTTCAACATATTAGCCCCTTGGGGAAACAGTGGTGTCTTTCCATGTTAGCCAGATTGGCAGGTTGCAGCGATTGATCTGGGATGGGCTGACAGGAGAGCAAAGAGGTCACATTAATTAACTCATTAATTTATTTAATAGTATTTATTGACCACTTACTTTGTGCAGAACACTGTACTGGGGCCTTGGGGGAGTACAATACAGAGAAGCAGCATGGCTCAGTGGAAAGAGCCCAGGCTTGGGAGTCAGAGGTCATGGATTCTAATCCTGGCTCTGCCACTTAATAATAATAATGACATTTGTTAAGCACTTACTATGTGCAAAGCACTATTCTAAGCATTGAACACTGTTGGGCAAGTCACAACTTCTCTGGGCCTCAGTTCCCTCATCTGTAAAATGGGGATTAAGACTGTGAGCCCCACGTGGGACAACCGGATTACCTTGTATCCCCCTCAGCGCTTAGAACACTGTTTGGCACATAGTAAGCAATTAACAAATACTATTATTATTATTACTATAGTAAACAAATACATTCCCTGCTCACAAAGAGTTTACAGTCTAGAGGGGGATTGAGTCTAGAGATGGTGGCCTGGATGGTAGGAAGCAGCATGGCCAAGTGGAGAAAACAGGGGTCTGGGAGCCAGAGGACCTGGGTTCTAATCCTGGCTCCACCGTTGTCTGCTGTGTGACCTTGGGCAAATCACTTAACTTCTCTGTGCATCCATTGAGAAGCAGTGCGCCTCAGTGGCAAGATCCCGGGCTTGGGCATCAGACGACGTGGGTTTGAATCCCAGCTCTGCCACTTGTCTGCTGTGTGACCTTGGGCAAACCACTTCACTTCTCTGGGCCTCAGTTACCTCATCTGTAAAATGGGGATTAAGACTATGAGCTCCACATGGGACAACCTGATTACCTTGTATGATGATGATGATGATGATGATGGCATTTATTAAACGCTTACTCTGAGCAAAGCGCTGTTCTAAGCACTGGGGAGGTTACAAGGTGATCAGGTTGTCCCACGGGGGGCTCACAGTCTTAATCCCCATTTTACAGATGAGGTAACTGAGGCACAGAGAAGTTAAGTGACTTGCCCAAAGTCACACAGCTGGCAATTGGCAGAGCCGGGATATGAACCCATGACCTTTGACTCCAGAGCCCATGCTCTTTTCCACTGAGCCACGTTGCTTGTATCTACCCCAGTGCTTAGAACAGTGCTTGGCACATCGTAAGCTCTTAACAAATACCATAATTAATATTATTATTATTATCCTCTTCTGCAGAATGGGGATCCAATATCTGCTTTTCCTCCTACTTCGACTGTGAGCTCTATGTGAGACAGAGGCTGTGTCTGACCTGATTAACTTGTATCTAATCCAGTGCTTAGAAACAGTGAGAAGCAGAAGAGAAGAGAAGCAGCATGGCTCAATGGAAAAGAGCACGGGCTTTGGAGTCAGATGTCATGGGTTCAAATCCAGACTCCGCCAGTTGTCAGCTGTGTGACTTTGGGCAAGTCACTTAACTTCTCTGGGCCTCAGTTACCTCATCTGTAAAATGGGGATTAAGACTGTGAGCCCTCCGAGGGACAACCTGATCACCTTGTAACCTCCTCAGCGCTTAGAACAGTGCTTTGCACATAGTAAGTGCTTAATAAATGCCATCATTATTATTATTATAAACAGTGCTTGACACAAAGTCAGTGCTTAACAAATACTGTAAAATTTTTAAAAAATGGAGTTCCTACCTGTGGATCAGCACTCTTTCCAGGAAGGGTTGGGGGCTCTTGGCCGTCTCCTTTCTGACCACAGTGAGAGATGGTACAAAGGCGATTCTGCTTTTGACTTTGTTTTCCTGCTCTTGCCCTGGACACTGCTAGAGGTTAAGAAGCGCAGAAGCTGGAAGAACGTTAATGACACATTTAGGAAAGTTGCAACTAAAAACTTAGAACTAAGTTCAACCATCTCTCAGTGACCTCTTCACTCCATGTTGAGGCTCTTCAGGAGGTGTAAGACTCACATTCTTTTTTGCTACAAGTGCAAACTGTGATTCTTTGCAGGTTTAGCACCTTTTCTCACAGTTCTCAAAAGCTCCTGTAGGCTATTCAGCCATTCTTGATTTTCAAAATATTCAAAGGGAATGAAACCTAGTTTGCAATTCCATTTGAAACTCCTTGACCAGGGCCACTCTTGGGAGGCTCAGTATACGTGAATTGACAATGAAATCAATTCAACTCTCTTTGCCCTGGAAATGAATTCTTGCAAGGTAGCAAGCAGGATTTAAATGAGTTTATAGTTACGGTGGCATTTGATAAATGCTTATTTGATGTCAAGCCCTGTACAAAGCACTGGGGTAGATACAAGATAATCAGGTTGGACACAGTCCCTGTCCCACATGAGGCTCACATTCTAAGTAAGAGGGAGAACTGGTACGGAATCCCCATTTTACCGATGAGGGAACCGAGGCACAGAGACATTAGAGGACTTACCCATGGTCACAAAGCAGGTAAGGCAGAGGCAAGATTAGAATCCAGGTCATCTCACTTAATCATTCAAACAATAGTATTTATTGAGCACTTACTGTGTGCAGAGCACTCTACTAAACGCTTGGGAGAGTACATAACAGAGAAGCAGCATGGAGTGGTGGATAGAGCAGCGTGGGAGAAGCTTGGGAGAAGCAGCGTGGCTCAATGGAAAGAGCCCGGGCTTTGGAGTCGGAGGTCATGGGTTCAAATCCCGGCTCCGCCAATTGTCAGCTGGGTGACTTTGGGCAAGTCACTTCACTTCTCTGGGCCTCAGTTCCCTCATCTGTAAAATGGGGATGAACCTTGTGAGCCCCCGTGGGACAACCTGATTACCTTGTACCTCCCCACATCGCTTAGAACAGTGCTTTGCACATAGTAAGTGCTTAATAAATGCCATTATTATTATTATTATTATTATTATTATTATTATTATTATAGAGCATGGGCCTGGGAGTCAGAAGGTCATGGGTTCTAATTCCAGCTCTGCCGCTTGTTTGCTGTGTGACCTTGGGCAAGTCACTTCACTTCTCTGGGCCTCAGTTACCTCATCTGTAAAATGGGGATTGAGACTGTGAGCCCCATGTGGGATAGCAGCATGGCTCAGTGGAAAGAGCATGGGCTTTGGAGTCAGAGGTCATGGGTTCAAATCCCGGCTCCGCCAATTGTCAGCTCTGTGACTTTGGGCAAGTCACTTAACTTCTCTGTGCCTCAGTTACCTCATCCGTAAAATGTGGATTAAGACTGTGAGCCCCCCATGGGACAACCTGATCACCTTGTAGACTCCCCAGTGCTTAGAACAGTGCTTTGCACATAGTAAGTGCTTAATAAATGCCACCATTATTATTATTATTATAGGGACTGGGTCCAACTCGATTTACTTGTACCCACCCTGGTGCTTAGTACAGTGCCTGGCACATAGTAAGCATTTAATAAATACCATAATTTATTATTAGTAGTTTTATTACAGAATAACAGAGTTGATAGGCACATTGTCCACAATGCATTTACAGTCTAGAGGGAACTTACAGTCTCCAGACCCGTGGTCTTTCCACTAGGTCACACTGCTTCTCTCTATTGCTGTAGTTTATATTGCTTTCACTCTAAGATTACTGATCTCCTTCCTATTCCCCAGGCTAGGGTTTGGGCCAGGATTCATGCTTAGCTTAGCTCTTCTTCCCAACAGTTTCCATGCGAGGACCAGAAACATAGCCACAGGGTTCTACCAACAGAATCCAAGTTGGTTTCAGATTCTGCCGAGCTAACAGATCAAAGAGCCTTTGCTCTAATGAACTCATTAAAGAAGATGTCCAATCTAAGAATAGTCAAGCTCTGGGGAGTGATGGTTTAGGTGCTGCACAAGCTATTCCTTAATTTATGTGTGCCAAGGGAATGCCACAGGCTTTCAGACTCCACCGTCATTACTATAATAATAATGATAATGATGGCATTTGTTAAGCTCTTACTAAGTGCAAAGCACTGTTCTACGGAAGCAAGGAGGCAAGAAGTAAGGAAGTGTCTTTCACTCTGGTGACATTCTTCCAACAGGCAAAACAATGACTAGAATCAAGGTCTCCTGGTGGTCAGAGCAGGGCTCCTTCCACTGTAACTGCAGCAGGGTTTAATAACCACAGACTGTAAGCTCCTCTAGGCTGTAAATTCACTGTGGGCAGGGTCTACCAACTCTAATAATAATGATAATAAAATTATGGTGCTTGTTAAGCACTTACTCTGTGCCAAGCACTAAGTTCTGGGGTAGGCACAAGTTAATCAGGTTGGACACAGTCTCTGTTCCACGTGGGGCTCACAGTCTCAATCCCCATTTTGCAGATGAGGTGACTGAGGCCCAGAGAAGTGAAGTGACTTGCCCAAGGTCACACAGCAGACAAGTGGCAGAGCCAAGATTAGAACCCATGACCTTCTGACTCTCAGGCCCGTGCTCTCTCCACCACGCCATGCTGCTTCCCGGAGCCAGCTCATCTTTTGGAAGGTTGGAAGACTGGGTATCACCAACATGATATCCAATTCCGGACCAAGCAAAGGATCTAAAGAACACTGGTCGTGCTCAACAGTAAATGGCAGCGAGATGGGGACAGCTAAAGACGTTACAGCCAATGTCTCAAGAAGTTTCATCAGTCACCAGTGAGCCATACCCAACACCAAATGTGAAGTTGGAATCATCAACCATGAGGTCATGGAATGTATTAAACTTTCCATTCCTGAGGCCATGCTTTCTACAATAAAGCTCTGTCTGATCTGGTCTTATGCTGTTGAATCATGTCTGACCCATAGCGAGGCCACGGATACATCTCTCCCAGAACGCCCCACCTACATCTGCAATCATTCTGGTAGTGTATCTATAGAGTTTTCTTGGTAAAAATATGGAAGTGGTTTACTATTGCCTCCTTCCGCACAGTAAATTTGAGTCTCTGCCCTCAACTTTCTTCCATGCCGCTGCTGCCAAGCACCAAACGTGTGAGTTTTGACTTGTAGGGGATTGCCTTTCCCTCGCGAGCCACTGCCCAAGCTAGGAATGGAATGGGTATGCCTCTGCTTGACTCTCCTTCCTGTAGTCGAGACTGGTCGAGTACTGGAAACTCTCCAGGTGTGACCCAGAGAGGGGTAAAGCTCTGTAGTGGTATTCAGAGGTGTCGAGTAGAGAAGCCTGGTGGAAAGAGCTTGAGCCTGGGAGTCAGAGGACCTGGGTTCTAATCCTGGCTCCACCACTCGTCCTCTGGGAGGCCTTGGGCAAGCGAGGCACAGAGAAGTGAAGTGAGTTACTTCATCTGTAAAATGGGGATTAAGACTGTGAGTGAGCCCATGTGGGACAGAGGACTATGTCCATCTTGACTATCTTGTATTTACCCTAGCGCTTAGAGCAGTGGCTAACATAAATATCATTATAAAGAGATGAGATTCTCAACCTGCTGATGTATGGATGCTGAAATGGCCTGCATCAAAAGGGCAGACAGAATACAAGTGCTGAATGACCAACAGATAACTTCAAATGATTCAGTATAGCTGTAGAATGTGGGGAGGCAATAGCAGATCAGCCTGGTGCGTAGCGATCAAGAACAGGATAGGATGGCCGACTTTGAGCTAAGGTGTAAACTGTCGATGAGGTTGTAGTCATTAATGTCAGTCGGTCAATCATATTTATTGAACGCTTATGTTGTACTAAGCACTTGAGAGAGTGCAATATAGCAATAAACAGACACATTCCCTATCTACAATGAGCTTACAATCTAGAAGTAATTAATACCTACTGAATGCAATATGTGGTTTTAATCACACAGAAACATAAGGCAAATTCCCTGTCCCCAGGGAATTTACTCTCAAACTTCTTATTGCAGTCCAAACAACAGTTCTCTCTTGTACACAGCATGGAAAGTACCGCGTATCTCTCCAGGAGGCTTTTCCCAATTAATCCTTCTTCTCCCTCATCTTTATCCTCCCAACTACCACCACACCACTCATGTACTCACAAACCACCCATTGACATACATCTACTATTAAGTGTACCAATATTTAAGCACTTTCTGCCAAATCCAAGAGGCTCTATCTACTCTGTCCTAATCCTCTCTGACCTCTTGACTTCTGTGCAGCCTTTGATACCACAGACTACCCCTTCTTCCTGGAAACACTTCCTGGCCTTGATTTTGTGGCATTACATGGTTCTTCTGGTTCACTGGCCCTTCTTTTGCCTCCTTCCCCACAGTTCAGGTATTTGCTTTTTTTTTTTTCAAATAGTATTTGTGTCAAGCATTGTTCTGAGCACTGGTGTAGATGGGGCACTGTGGTAGGTCACACAGCAGGCAGGTGGTGGAGCCGGGATTAGCGCCCAGGTCTTCTGGCTCCCAGGTCTGTGATTTATTCACTAGGCTGCACTGCTTCTCTGTGCCCTTCTCTTCTCCTGCTATAATGATGATAATATTTGTTAAGCACTTACTATGTGCCAGGCACTATTCTATACTCACTCTGGTAGGATGCTTATCCACTCCCATGGTTTCAGCTATCACTTCTAGTGGATGACTCCAAAATCTACTCTCCAACCCCAACCTCTCATCTAATTCACAATCCTGCATATCCTCTTGGCTCAGGACGTTTCCTCCTGGATATCCCACAGACTGTGAGCACACACCCCCCCTTCTAGAGTGTGAGCCCCCCTTCTAGACTGTGTGAGTCCGTTGTTGAGTAGGGACCGTCTCTACATGTTGCCAATTGGTACTTCCCAAGCGCTTAGTACAGTGTTCTGCACACAGTAAGCGCTTACTAAATATGATTGAATGAATAAAATGAATGAATGTCCGAGGCTGAACTATTCATCTTTCTTTCTAAACCCACTCCTCCTCCTAACTTTCTCATCTCAGCAGATAACAGCATCAGTCTTCCTGTCCCACGAGCTCATGACCTGGGTGTCAATCTCAACTCTTTCATTCATTCAATCATATTTATTGAGCGCTTACTGTATGCAGAGCACTGTAAACTCCTCATTGTCTTTCAACTTTGTTGACATGTAAATCCATACTCACCTATAATTGTACTCAACCTGGTAATTTGGGGATAATTTTGGTGAAAAATAGGATTTTACTCATTTTGGTTCAAGAATCAATCCCCCATTTATAACACTATTCCTAGGAGAAAATCTTTTCCAACTTGTGTTTTGATTTAAGATGTAATTTTCAGAAACCAACTGTGTCGGAAGTATGAGGACCTTCTCTAGGAAAAAAAATGAACTGTCCAAATTGTATTTTAACAATAGATTGAATTAATTTCTCTTCATCCTTCATCTTGCACATGTTTCCGAACACCAGTGGTAGAGAACTAGAGGTTGAGAGTGGAGGGAAGTCAATGAAACTGGGAAAAGAGACGAATTGTGTTCATGGAGAAGGGAAGAAGGGGGACAGTGAAGAGAGAGAAGGCAATTAACTGTAGTCTCTGCCATGTTGCTATACTGCAGGGAATTTACTCCTCCTGGCATCAAACTTACAGCCTTGAAAAAAATGTAAAAAAATTCTAAGCAGGTTTGATTTTCCTTTGCAGTTGCCATACTGTGAAACAAGTTTAAGCAGAGAAAAACATTAATTAATGGGCATCAATCCCTCATTCTGAGCTTAGTAAACGTGCAGAAAGCTTGAAATGAGACCAAACGAGAAAAAGTGAAACAACACATTTGGCACAAAATAACGAGCCTCGTGCTCTGATGGGAGGCGCAACCCTGGGTTTCCCCATCACTGGAAACTGAGGCAAGGGAATGTCCCCCATTCCCTTACGGAGCTGGCTCCACTGAACTCCAATTCCACCTTCGGGCCAGACTAAGCCATGGCCCTGGCAGAGGCTTGTGACGGCCTCAGTCGGTCAGTCAGTTGTATTTCTAGAGTGCTTACTGTGTGCACTGAACTAAGCACTTAATACAAAACTCGACTCACAGTAAGGTATTTAAGAAATATTATTGGTTGATTGATCATAATTCTTCCACTCCTCCTAGAAATTTTGGAATTAGCATCCGTGACGAAGCGCTTGGGAGAGTACAATATAACAGACAAATTCTCTGCCTACAACGAGCTTACAGTCTAGAGGAGGAGTTTACAGTCTAACGGGGGGAGGCAGGGGAATAGTTGTGTAGGGAGGGGCAGGGTCCGGTTGTGGATGCAGGGAGATATGTCACGTTCAGCCATGCTGCCCCTCAGGGAAGTCACGCTGTCATGCAGTTTGACCTTTTGACACTTTGTCCTCCAAAGGGGATAATAATAATGATGGTACTTGTTAAGCACTAACTAAGTGCCAAGCACTGTTCTAAGCACTGGAAACTGTTCTAAGCACTAGAAGGTTGCTGCACCTGGGGCTCACAGTCTTAATCCCCATTTTTACAGATGAGGTAACTGAGGCACTGTCCCAAGGTTGTCCTTGGGTACCAACCGTCTCAAGGTCAAATGCTATCTCGTGGCCACCTGAGCCAGCAGGCGGAACTTGGAAGTGAGGGTGGGATGCCGCCTCCACAACCAAAATTGCTAGATTGACAGCCCAAGCTGGGAATACAGAAGGTGTCCCTCGCCCCCGTGCCAATCAAAATAGGTATGGAGGAGAGGGGGAGGGCAGAAATTGGATAAGCTAAGTCCGGAAGCTGGAATGGCCTCAGAGCACAGGTGATAAATACCTGCAGCCTCTGGCCCTCTATGCAGAGGATGGAGACTTGCAGGGCACCTCTGTCCAGAGTGTTAGAAGCCCGCTCTGCTTGCACCAAGTGAGGAGCCCTGGGATGGGGAAGTGTCCCGTCCCACTGGACACTCGTGGGGCTGGAAGCCAGGCGCTTCGCCATGGGTATGTAACGAATGAATGGATTCCACCCAAATTCATTCATTCATTCAATCGCATTTATTGAGCACTTACTGTGTGCAGAGCACTGTATTAAGCGTTTGGAAAGTACAAGTTGGCAACATATAGAGATGGTCCCTACCCAACAGCAGGCTCACAATCTAGAAGGGGGAGACAGACAACAAAACAAAACATATTAACAAAATAAAATAAATAGTACGGTAAATATGTACAAGTAAAATAGAGTAATAAATCTGTACAAATATATATACAGGCGCTGTGGGGAGGGCAAGGACATAGGGTGGGGGGATGGGGAGGGGGAGAGGAAGGAGGGGGCTCAGTCTGGGAAGGTCTCCTGGAGGAGGTGAGCTCTCAGTAGGTCTTTGAAGGGAGGAAGAGAGCTAGCTTGGCGGATGTGCGGAGAGAGGGCATTCCAGTCCAGGGGGAGGACATGGGCCAGGGGTCGACGGCGGGACAGGTGAGAACGAGGCACAGTGAGAAGGTTAGTGGCAGAGGAGCAGAGGATGTGGGCTGGGTTAAAGAAGGGAGGTGAGGTAGGAGGGGGCGAGGTGATGGAGAGCCTTGAAGCCGAGAGTGAGGAGTTTTTGCCTGATGCATAGGTTGATTGGTAGCCACTGGAGATTTTTGAGGAGGGGACTAACACTCCCGGAGCGTTTCTGCACAAAGATGATCCAGGCAGCAGCATGAAGTATAGATTGAAGTGGGGAGAGACAGGAGGATGGGAGATCAGAGAGGAGGCTGATGCAGTAATCCAGTCGGGTTAGGATGAGAGATTGAACCAGCAGGGTAGCAGTTTGGATGGAGAGGAAAGGGCGGATCTTGGCGATGTTGCGGAGGTGAGACTGGCAGGTTTTGGTGACAGATTGGATGTGAGGGGTGAACGAGAGATCAGAGTCGAGGATGACACCAAGGTTGCGGGCTTGTGAGATGGAAAGGATGGTAGTGCTGTCTACAGTGATGGGAAAGTCAGGGAGAGGGCAGGGTTGGGGAGGGAAGATAAGGAGTTCAGTCTTGGACATATTGAGTCCCAAATGGAAAATCCCAAATGGAAAATGGAAAATTCCCAAATGGAAAATCCTCATGGGTTGGAGCTAGGGGCTTCCCCCTTGGTTGTGTAACTCAAGTGGATTCCTCTCAAGTGGGAAGTGCACATGAGTTCAAACAAATTGTAAGGGAATTCCACCTGGGTGGGAACTGGGGGTTCTGCCACGCACGAGTAATGTATACATGTGTTCCTCCCATTAGGGAAGCGCTAATATTATTATTCATTCATTCATTCAATCGTAATTATTGAGCGCTTATTGTGTGCAGAGCACTTTACTAAGCGCTTGTGAAACAAGTTGACAACATATAGAGACGGTCCCTACCCAACAATGGGCTCACAGTCTAGAAGGGGAAAAAAGGAGAGGTGGAGATGCCGGGTAACGAACCTGGGGCCTCATACCCGGGGCCTCAATTACTGAACGAACCCGTCTACCCGGACGACGGGTGACAGGCACAGAGAAGTTAAGTGGCTTGCCCAAGGTCACACAGCAGACAAGTGGCAGAGCCAGGATTAGAACCCTTGTACACTGACTCCCAAGCCCATGCTTTTCCCACTAAGCCACGGATGCTAATTCCAAAATTTCTAGGAAGAGGGGAAGAATTATCATCAATCAACCAATAGTATTTCTTAAACACCTTACTGTGAATCGGGTTTTGTATTAAGCTTTGAGAGAGAACAATCAATCAATCAGAAATATTTACTGAGCACTTCATTCAATCATATTTCATTCATTCATTCAATCGTTTTTATTGAGCGCTTACTGTGTGCAGAGCACTGTACTAAGCGCTTGGGAAGTATAAGTTGGCAACATATAGAGATGGTCCCTACCCAACAGCGGGCTTGTTGAGAGCTTACTGTGTGCAGAGCATTGTACTTAACGGTCTCTGTGGAAAACTCTCTCATCCTATCCTGACTGGATTACTGCATCAGCCTCCTATCTGATCTCCCATCCTCCTGTCTCTCCCCCCGGATTATCTTTCTACAGAAACGCTCTGGGCATGTCACTCCCTCCTCAAAAATCTCCAGTGGTAGCCTGTTGACCTACAAATCAAGCAAAAAGTCCTCACTATTGGCTTCAAGGCGCTCTCTCACCTTGCCCCCACCTACCTCACCTCCCTTCTCTCCTCCTACGGCCCAGCCCACACCCTCAGCTCCTCTGCTGCTAGCCTCCTCACTGTGCCTCGTTCTCGCCTGTCCCGCCGTCGACCCCCGGCCCACATCCTTCCCCTGGCCTGGAATGCCCTCCCTCTGCACATCCGCCAAGATAGCTCTCTTCCTCCCTTCAAAGCCCTACTGAGAGCTCACCTCCTCCAGGAGGCCTTCCCAGACTGAGCCCCCTTTTTACTCCCCTCCTCCCCATCCCCCTCGCCCTACCTCCTTCCCCTCCCCACAGCACTTGTATATATTTATACAGATTTATTACTCTATTTTACTTGTACATATTTACTATTCTATTTATTTTGTTAATGATGTGCATTTAGCTATAATTCCATTTGTTCTGATTATTTTGACACTTGTCTACATGTTTTGTTTTGTTGTCTGTCTCCCCCTTCCAGACTGTGAGCCCATTGTTTGAGTAGGGACCGTCTCTATATGTTGCCGACTTTTACTTCCCAAGCACTTAGTATGGTGCTCTGCACACAGTAAGCACTCAATAAATACAATTGAATGAATGAATCTATCCACTACACCATGGCCCGAATTCTGGCATTACTTTGTTCTGGGAGATTCTATGGTGGAAAATAACTGCCATCATCATCATCATCATCAATCGTATTTATTGAGCGCTTACTATGTGCAGAGCACTGTACTAAGCGCTTGGGAAGTACAAATTGGCAACATATAGAGACAGTCCCTACCCAACAGTGGGCTCACAGTCTAAAAGGGGGAGACAGAGAACAAAACCAAACATACTAACAAAATAAAATAAATAGAATAGATATGTACAAATAAAATAAATAAATAGAGTAAAAAAAATATGTACAAACATATATACATATATACAGGTGCTGTGGGGAAGGGAAGGAGGTAAGATGGGGGGATGGAGAGGGGGACGAGGGGGAGAGGAAGGAAGGGGCTCAGTCTGGGAAGGCCTCCTGGAGGAGGTGAGCTCTCAGCAGGGCCTTGAAGGGAGGAAGAGAGCTAGCTTGGCAGATGGGCAGAGGGAGGGCATTCCAGGCCCGGGGGGATGACGTGGGCCGGGGGTCGATGGCGGGACAGGCGAGAGCGAGGTACGGTGAGGAGATCAGCGGTGGAGGAGCGGAGGGTGCGGGGTGGGCTGTAGAAGGAGAGAAGGGAGGTGAGGTAGGAGGGAGCCAAAGCCAACTGCCAGGGAGCCAAAGCCCCGTGCCATGGCCTGGCACCCCGGAGGGGCCCGTTAGGGGGCTGGCTGGGGGCCCTTAACTCCATCACCTTATCCCCTCCTAGCTCACCTGGCTTCTCTCCTTCTACAACCTTCTCTCCTTCTACAACCCAGCGCACACACTTGGCTCCTCCGGTGCTAACCTTTGCACTGTTCCTCCATCTCGCCTGACTGGCCGCCGACCCCCTCGCCCACATCCAGCGCTTAGAACAGTGCTTTGCACATAGTAAGTGCTTAATAAATGCCATCATCATCATCATCATCATTATCCTACCTTTGGCCAGGAACACCCTCCCTCCTCAAAGCCTTACTGAAGGCCCATTTCCTCCCAGAGGCCTTCCCAGACTAAGCTCCACTTTTCCTCCTCTCCCACTCCCTTCTGCATCACCCTGAGTCGCTCCCTTTGCTCTTCCCTCCTCTCCCAGTCCCACAGCCCTTATGTCTATATCTGTCATTTTATTTATTTCTATTGATGTCTGTTTATTTGAGGTGATATCTATCTCCCCCACCTCTAGAAGGTGAGCTTCCTGTGGGCAGGGACTGTCACTTTATTGCTGTATTGTATTCAATTGCATTTACTATGTGCAGAGCACTGTACTAAAAGCTTGGGAAAGAACAATGTTCAATCGTAGTTTTTGAGCACTGTACTAAGCGCTTGGGAAAGAACAATACAACAATAGAGACCCTCCCTGCCCAAAATGAGCTCACGGTGTAGAGGTGGGGAGGCAGACACGGATACAAATAGACATCAATATAAATACAACAATCAATACAAGAAAATAGCGTACTTTCCAAAGCGCTTAATACAGCGCTCTGCACATAGTAAGCACTTAATAAATACGATTGACTATGTTGAATGAATAAATCGGGTGCGGGGCTGTCTGGGACGGGGCCACCTGGGGGGCATAGCCATCTGGGGGTGTGGTTTCCTGGGGGCTTAGCTGACTGGGGGCATGGCCGTCTGGGGGGCAGTCTGGCTCAGTGGAAAGAGCACGGGCTTGGGAGTGAGAGGTCGTGGGTTCTAATTCCGACTCAACCACGTAACCGCAGTGTGACCTTGGGCAAGTCACTTCACTTCTCTGCGCCTCATCTGTTAGATGGGGATAAAGACTGTGAGCCCTAAGTGGGACAACCTGTTCACCTTGTCCCCCACACCCCGCAGTGCTTAGAACAGTACTTCGCACATAGTAAGCGTTTAACAAATACCATCGTCATCATTATTATTATTACTACTGTATGGGGAGCCGTGGCCGTCTGGGGGGGCGTGGTCGCCTGGGGGTTGGGGAGAGTGTTGCTTGGGGATGAGGCTGTTGGGGGGGGCGCAGCCATTTGGAAGGTGTTGCCGTACGGGGGGCATGTCAATCAATCAATCAATCGTATTTATTGAGCGCTTACTGTGTGCAGAGCACTGTACTAAGCGCTTGGGAAGTACAAGTTGGCAACATATAGAGACAGTCCCTACTCAACAGTGGGCTCACAGTCTAAAAAGTGTCCTTCTGGGGGTGCGTGTCCATCTGGGAGGCGTTGCTGTATGTGGGGAGTGTCTGAGAGCTCACCTCCTCCAGGAGTCCTTCCCAGACTGAGCCCCATCCTTCATCTCCCCCTCCTCCCTCTCCCCCTCCCTCCCGCCTTACCTCCTTCCCCTCCCCACAGCACCTGTATATATGTTTGTACAGATTTATTACTCTATTTTACTTGTACATATTTACTATTCTATTTATTTTATTTTGTTAATACGTTTGGTTTTGCTGTCTGTCTCCCCCTTCTAGACTGTGAGCCCGCTGTTGGGTAGGGACCGTCTCTATATGTTGCCAGCTAGTACTTCCCAAGCGCTTAGTACAGTGCTCTGCACACATTAAGTGCTCAATAAATACAATTGAATGAATGAATGAGTGAGTGTACTTCTGGGGGGCCTGTCATTCGGGGGGGGGGGTATCCATCTGGGAGGTGCGTCTTTCTGGGGGCGTGCCCGTCTGGGGTCTGTCCGTCTGGGGGAGTGTCCGTCAAGGGGCGGGTCCATCTGGGTAAGGGGCCGTCTGGGGGTCGTGTCCATCTGGGCCATGTCTGTCTGGGAGTGTGTCCGTCTGGGGGTGTGCATATCTTGGGGGGGGGTGTCTGTCTGGGGGAGTGTCCGTCGGGGGTGGGGGGGGCCTGTCCTTCTGGGGGGGCGTATCCATCTGGGAGGCGTGTCCATCTGGGGCGTGTCCGTATGGGAGGTGTTGCCGTCGGGGGGGCGTTGCCGTCTGGGGGGCGTGTCCCTCTGGGAGGTGTTGCCGTCGGGGGGGCGTGTCCGTCGGGGGGCCGTGTCCATCTGGGCCATGTCTATCTGGGAGTGTGTCCGTCTGGGGGTGTACCTATCTTGGGGGGGTGTCTGTCTGGGGGAGTGTCCGTCGGGGGTGGGGGGGGCCTGTCCTTCTGGGGGGCGTGTCCATCTGGGAGGCGTGTCCATCTGGGGGCGTATCCATCTGGGAGGCGTTGCCGTCTGGGGGGCGTGTCCCTCTGGGAGGTGTTGCCGTCGGGGGGCGTGTCCGTCGGGGGGCCGTGTTCGTCTTGGGGGCCTGTCCGTTTGGGAGGCGTGTCCGTCTGGAGGGGCGTGTCCGCCTGGGGGGCATGTCGGTCTGGGAGGCGTTGCCGTCTGGGGGGGCGTGTCCCTCTGAGACTGTGTCCGTCGGGGGAGGCGTGTCCGTCTGGGGGGGCATGTCCGTCTGGGAGGCTTTGCCGTCTGGGGGGGGCGTGTCCGTCGGGGGGACAGGTCCGTCTGGGGGACGTGTCCGTCTGGGGGGGCGTGTCCATCTGGGGGACGTGTCCGTCTGGGGGGTCGTGTCCGTCTGGGGGGGGCGTGTCCATCTGGGAGGCGTTGCCGTCTGGGGGGGCGTGTCAGTCTGAGACTGTGTCCGTCGGGGGAGGCGTGTCCATCTGAGACCGTGTCCGTCGAGGGAGGCGTGTCCGTCTGGGGGGGCATGTCCGTCTGGGAGGCTTTGCCGTCTGGTGGGGGCGTGTCCGTCGGGGGGGACAGGTCCGTCTGGGGGACGTGTCCGTCTGGGGGATCGTGTCCCCCTGGGGGGGCGTGTCCGTCTGGGGGACGTGTCCGTCTGGGGGGTCGTTTCCCCCTGGGGGGGGCGTGTCCGTCTGGGGGGCATGTCCGTCTGGGAGGCGTTGCCGTCTGGGGGGGGCGTGTCCGTCGAACGTGTCCGTCTGGAGGGGGGCATGTCCGTCTGAGACCGTGTCCGTCGGGGGGGCGTGTCCGTCGGGGGGGCACGTCCGTCTGGGGGCGTGTCCGTCTGGGGGGTCACGTCCGTCGGGGGGCGTGTCCGTCGGGGGGGGCGTGTCCGTCGGGGGGGGCGTGTCCGTCTGGGAACGTGTCCACCTGGGGGTCACGTCCTCCAGGGGGCCTGTCCATCTGGGAGGTGTGTCCGTCTGCCAGGGGGCGGGTCCATCTGGGAGGCGTGTCTTCCAGTGGGCGCGCCCGTCTGGGGGAGGTGTGACCGTCTGGGGGGCGAGTCCGCCGGGGGGGGCGTGTCCGTCTGGGGGGCGTGTCTGTCTGGAGCGTGTCCTCTGGTGGGGGCGTGTCCGTCTGGGAGAGTGTCCGCGAGGGGGGGGGGCGTGTCCGTCTGGGAGGCGTTGCCGTCGGGGGGGGCGTGTCCGTCGGGGGGCCGTGTCCTTCTTGGGGGCATGTCCAGCGCGGCTCAGTGGAAAGAGCCCAGGCTTTGGAGTCAGAGGTCATGGGTTCGAATCCCAGCTCCGCCACCTGTCAGCTGTGTGACTTTGGGCAAGTCACTTCCCTTCTCTGGGCCTCAGTTCCCTCAACTGTAAAATGGGGATAAAGACTGTGAGCCCCCCGTGGGACAACCTGAATCACCTTGTAACCTCCCCAGGGCTCAGAACAGTGCTTTGCGCATAGTAAGCGCTTAATAAATGCTTCATTATTATTCTTTTAGACTGTGAGCCCACTGGTGGGTAGGGACTGTCTCTATATGTTGCCAATTTGTACTTCCCAAGCGCTTAGCACAGTGCCTCTGTACATAGTAAGCGCTCAATAAATACGACTGATGATGATGATGTCCGTTTGGGAGGCGTTGCCGACTGGGGGGCGAGTCCGTCTGGAGGGGCGTGCCCGTCTGCAGGGGGGCGTGTCCGTCTGAGACCGTGTCCGTCGGGGGGGCGTGTCCGTCGGGGGGGCGTGTCCGGCTGGGAGGCTTTGCCGTCGGGGGGGCGTGTCCGGCAGGAGCGTGTCCGTCTGGAGGGGCGTGTCCGTCTGGAGGGGCGTGTCCGTCTGCAGGGGGGCGTGTCCGTCTGAGACCGTGTCCGTCCGGGAGGCGTGTCCGTCGGGGGGGCGTGTCCGTCGGGGGGCGTGTCCGTCGGGGGGCGTGTCCGCCTGGAGGGGCGTGTCCGTCGGGGGGTCGTGTCCGTCTGGGGGGGCGTGTCCGTCTGGGAACGTGTCCACCGGGGGGGGGGGGGGGCTCGTCCGCCAGGGGGCCTGTCCGTCCGGGAGGCGTGTCCGTCGGGGGGGCGTGTCCGTCGGGAGGGGCGTGTCCGTCGGGGGGCGTGTCCGTCGGGGGGGCGTGTCCGTCTGGGAACGTGTCCACCTGGGGGGGGGCTCGTCCGCCAGGGGGCCTGTCCGTCTGGGGGGGGGCGTGTCCGTCGGGGGGCGTGTCCGTCTGGAGGGGCGTGTCCGTCGGGGGGTCGTGACCGTCGGGGGGGGCGTGTCCGTCTGGGAACGTGTCCACCTGGAGGGGGGGCCTCGTCCGCCAGGGGGCCTGTCCGTCCGGGAGGCGTGTCCGTCGGGGGGGCGTGTCCGTCTATAGGGGCGTGTCCGTCTATAGGGGCGTGTCCGTCGGGGGGTCGTGTCCGTCGGGGAGGGCGTGTCCGTCTGGGAACGTGTCCACCTGGGGGGGGGGGGGCCTCGTCCGCCAGAGGGCTTGTCCGTCCGGAAGGCGTGTCCGTCGGGGGGGGCGTGTCCGTCCGGGCGGCGTGTCCGTCGGGGGGCGTGTCCGTCGGCGGGGCGTGTCCGCCGGGGGGCCGTGTCCGTCTGGGGGGCGTGTCCGTCTGGGAACGTGTCCACCTGGGGGGGGGGGCTCGTCCGCCAGGGGGCCTGTCCGTCCGGGAGGCGTGTCCGTCGGGGGGGCGTGTCCGTCGGGGGGCGTGTCCGCCTGGAGGGGCGTGTCCGTCTGGGGGCGTGTCCGTCTGGGGGGCGTGTCCGTCTGGGAACGTGTCCACCTGGGGGGGGGCTGGTCCGCCAGGGGGCCTGTCCGTCCGGGAGGCGTGCCCGTCGGGGGGGGCGTGTCCGCCTGGAGGGGGCGTGTCCGTCGGGGGGAGTGTCCGTCTGGGGGGGCGTGTCCGTCTGGGAACCTGTCCACCTGGGGGGGGGGGGGCTCGTCCGCCAGGGGGCCTGTTCGTCCGGGAGGCGTGTCCGTCGGGGGGCGTGTCCGTCTGGAGGGGCGTGTCCGTCGGGGGGCGTGTCCGTCGGGGGGGCGTGTCCGTCTGGGAACGTGTCCACCTGGGGGGGGGGGCTCGTCCGCCAGGGGGCCTGTCCGTCTGGGGGGGGCGTGTCCGTCGGGGGGCGTGTCCGTCTGGGGGGGCGTGTCCGTCTGGGAACGTGTCCACCTGGGGGGGGGGGGGGCCTCGTCCGCCAGGGGGCCTGTCCGTCCGGGAGGCGTGTCCGTCGGGGGGCGTGTCCGTCGGGGGGGGGCGTGTCGGTGCGGGGAGAGGCGGGGCCTGCGCTCCCCGCTGCGGGCCGGGCCGGGCCGGGCGTGTGTGTGTGTGTGTGTGTCCGCAGCCGGGCGGGCGGGATGAGAAAGCCCGCGGGGAGACCCGCAACCACAACGGCAACGCCGCCTCCGGAGGAGGAGCGGGTGTGCGTGTCGCGTCCCCATGGAGGCGGGCGCTGATGCCGGCCCC
Organism: Tachyglossus aculeatus; assembly: GCF_015852505.1. Lineage (NCBI taxonomy): Eukaryota > Metazoa > Chordata > Mammalia > Monotremata > Tachyglossidae > Tachyglossus > Tachyglossus aculeatus. Next base: position 18,068,133 of record NC_052070.1, read on the forward strand.
CCGCCGCCGCCGCCGAGGAAGCGTCCGCAGCGCGCCCCGTCCCCGGCCAGACCCGCGCCCACGGCCAGGGGGCTCCCGGGGCCCCCCGCCGCCGCCGCCGCCGCCACGGCCCGCACGGCCCGCACGGCCCGCACGGGCCCCCGCCCGGGGCCCAAGGACAGGCCGGCGGGGGCGGGCGGGGCAGCCAGGGCCGCGCCGTCCGTCCGCAGGGCCGGGAGACCCCCGCCCGCGGCCCCCGCCGCAGCCCCCTCCCGGAGAGCGGCCGGCCGGGGGGTCTTGCCGGCCCGCCCGGCCCCGGCCCCGGCCCCTTCCCCGGCCCCTTCCCCGGCCCCGGCCCCCCCCCCTCCCGCCGCTGACCGACAGCAGCTCGGACGTGTCGGACGGCCCCTCCGAGCGGACCCCCGGGACCCGCGCCCGCCCCGACCGCCGAGATGAGGCCCACGACGACGACGACGACGAAGAGCTGCTCAGGGAGATGGAGGAGCTGCGCTCCGAGAACGATTATCTCAAGGTAAGACCATCAATCAATCAATCGATCAATCGTATTTGATTGGGTTAGTATGTTTGGTTTTGTTCCCGGTCTCCCCCTTTAGACTGGGAGCCCACTGTTGGGTAGGGAAGAGCTGCTCAGGGAGATGGAGGAGCTGCGCTCCGAGAACGATTATCTCAAGGTAGGACCATCAATCAATCAATCAATCAATCGTATTTGATTGGGTTAGTATGTTTGGTTTTGTTCCCGGTCTCCCCCTTTAGACTGTGAGCCCACTGTTGGGTAGGGAACAGCTGCTCAGGGAGGTGGAGGAGCTGCGCTCCGAGAACGATTATCTTAAGGTAAGACCATCAATCAATCAATCAATCAATCGTATTTGATTGGGTTAGTATGTTTGGTTTTGTTGTCTGTCTCCCCCTTTAGACTGTGAGCCCACTGTTGGGTAGGGACTGTCTCTAGATGTTGCCAATTTGTACTTCCCAAGCGCTTAGTACGGTGCTCTGCACATAGTACGCGCTCAATAAATACGATTGATGATGATGATGATGTTGGGTAGGGAAGAGCTGCTCAGGGAGATGGAGGAGCTGCGTTCCGAGAACGATTATCTCAAGGTTAGACCATCAATCAATCAATCAATCAATCAATCGTATTTGATTGGGTTAGTATGTTTGGTTTTGTTGTCTGTCTCCCCCTTTAGACTGGGAGCCCACTGTTGGGTAGGGAAGAGCTGCTCAGGGAGGTGGAGGAGCTGCGCTCCGAGAACGATTATCTCAAGGTAAGACCATCAATCAATCCATCAATCAATCGTATTTGATTTGGTTAGTATGTTTGGTTTTGTTGTCTGTCTCCCCCTTTAGACTGGGAGCCCACTGTTGGGTGGGGACTGTCTCTAGATGTTGCCAATTTGTACTTCCCAAGCGCTTAGTACGGTGCTCTGCACACAGTAAGCGCTCAATAAATACAATTGATGATGATGATGATGTTGGGTAGGGAAGAGGTGCTCAGGGAGTTGGAGGAGCTGTGCTCCGAGAACGATTATCTTAAGGTAAGACCATCAATCAATCAATCAATCAATCGTATTTGATTGGGTTAGTATGTTTGGTTTTGTTGTCTGTCTCCCCCTTTAGACTGGGAGCCCACTGTTGGGTGGGGACTGTCTCTAGATGTTGCCAATTTGTACTTCCCAAGCGCTTAGTACGGTGCTCTGCACACAGTAAGCGCTCAATAAATACAATTGATGATGATGATGATGTTGGGTAGGGAAGAGGTGCTCAGGGAGTTGGAGGAGCTGCGCTCCGAGAACGATTATCTTAAGGTAAAACATCAATCAATCAATCAATCAATCGTATTTATTTGATTTGGTTAGTATGTTTGGTTTTGTTGTCTGTCTCCCCCTTTAGACTGGGAGCCCACTGTTGGGTAGGGACTGTCTCTAGATGTTGCCAATTTGTACTTCCCAAGCGCTTAGTACAGTGCTCTGCACATAGTAAGCGCTCAATAAATACGATTGATGATGATGTTGGGTAGGGAAGAGCTGCTCAGGGAGATGGAGGAGCTGCGCTCCAAGAACGATTATCTCAAGGTAAGACAATCAATCGATCAGCCGTATTTATTTGATTTGGTTAGTATGTTTGGTTTTGTTCTCAGTCTCCCCCTTTAGACTGTGAGCCCACTGTTGGGTAGGGAAGAGCTGCTCAGGGAGATGGAGGAGCTGCGCTCCGAGAACGATTATCTTAAGATAAGACCGTCAATCAATCAATCGATCAATCGTATTTATTTTATTTGGTTAGTATGTTTGGTTTTGTTGTCTGTCTCCCCCTTTAGACTGGGAGCCCACTGTTGGGTAGGGACTGTCTCTAGATGTTGCCAATTTGTACTTCCCAAGCGCTTAGTACGGTGCTCTGCACACAGTAAGCGCTCAATAAATACAATTGATGATGATGATGATGTTGGGTAGGGAAGAGCTGCTCAGGGGGATGGAGGAGCTGCGCTCCAAGAACGATTATCTCAAGGTAAGACCATCAATCAATCAATCGATCAATCATATTTGATTCGGTTAGTATGTTTGGTTTTGTTGTCTGTCTCCCCCTTTAGACTGGGAGCCCACTGTTGGGTAGGGACTGTCTCTAGATGTTGCCAGTTTGTACTTCCCAAGCGTTTAATACAGTGCTCTGCACATAGTAAGCGCTCAATAAATACGATTGATGATGATGATGATGTTGGGTAGGGAAGAGCTGCTCAGGGGGATGGAGGAGCTGCGCTCCAAGAACGATTATCTTAAGGTAAAACAATCAATCAATCAATCAATCGTATTTATTTTATTTGGTTAGTGTGTTTGGTTTTGTTCTCGGTCTCCCCCTTTAGACTGGGAGCCCACTGTTGGGTAGGGACTGTCTCTAGATGTTGCCAATTTGTACTTCCCAAGCGCTTAGTACAGTGCTCTGCACATAGTAAGCGCTCAATAAATACGATTGATGATGATGATGATGTTGGGTAGGGAAGAGCTGCTCAGGGAGATGGAGGAGCTGCGCTCCGAGAACGATTATCTCAAGGTAAGACAGTCAATCAATCAATCAATCAATTGTATTTATTTTATTGGGTTAGTATGTTTGGTTTTGTTCTCGGTCTCCCCCTTTAGACTGTGAGCCCACTGTTGGGTAGGGAACAGCTGCTCAGGGAGATGGAGGAGCTGCGCTCCGAGAACGATTATCTTAAGGTAAGATAATCAGTCAATCAATCGATCAATCGTATTTATTTTACTTGGTTAGTATGTTTGGTTTTGTTGTCTGTCTCCCCCTTTAGACTGGGAGCCCACTGTTGGGTAGGGACTGTCTCTAGATGTTGCCAATTTGTACTTCCCAAGCGCTTAGTACAGTGCTCTGCACATAGTAAGCGCTCAATAAATACGATTGATGATGATGTTGGGTAGGGAAGAGCTGCTCACGGAGATGGAGGAGCTGCGCTCCAAGAACGATTATCTCAAGGTAAGACAATCAATCGATCAGTCGTATTTATTTGATTTGGTTAGTATGTTTGGTTTTGTTCTCGGTCTCCCCCTTTAGACTGTGAGCCCACTGTTGGGTAGGGAACAGCTGCTCAGGGAGATGGAGGAGCTGCGCTCCGAGAACGATTATCTCAAGGTAAGACAGTCAATCAATCAATCAATCAATCGTATTTATTTGATTGGGTTAGTATGTTTGGTTTTGTTTTCAGTCTCCCCCTTTAGACTGTGAGCCCACTGTTGGGTAGGGACTGTCTCTAGATGTTGCCAATTTGTACTTCCCAAGCGCTTAGTACAGTGCTCTGCACACAGTAAGCACTCAATAAATACAATTGATGATGATGATGATGTTGGGTAGGGAAGAGCTGCTCAGGGGGATGGAGGAGCTGCGCTCCGAGAACGATTATCTTAAGGTAAAACAATCAATCAATCAATCAATCGTATTTATTTTATTTGGTTAGTGTGTTTGGTTTTGTTCTCGGTCTCGCCCTTTAGACTGTGAGCCCACTGTTGGGTAGGGACTGTCTCTAGATGTTGCCAATTTGTACTTCCCAAGCGCTTAGTACAGTGCTCTGCACATAGTAAGCGCTCAATAAATACAATTGATGATGATGATGATGTTGGGTAGGGAAGAGCTGCTCAGGGAGATGGAGGAGCTGCGCTCCGAGAACGATTATCTCAAGGTAAGACAGTCAATCAATCAATTGTATTTATTTTATTGGGTTAGTATGTTTGGTTTTGTTCTCGGTCTCCCCCTTTAGACTGTGAGCCCACTGTTGGGTAGGGAAGAGCTGCTCAGGGAGTTGGAGGAGCTGCGCTCCGAGAACGATTATCTCAAGGTAAGACAATCAATCAATCAATCGTATTTATTTGATTTGGTTAGTATGTTTGGTTTTGTTCTCGGTCTCCCCCTTTAGACTGTGAGCCCACTGCTGGGTAGGGACTGTCTCTAGATGTTGCCAATTTGTACTTCCCAAGCACTTAGTACAGTGCTCTGCACATAGTAAGCGCTCAATAAATACGATTGATGATGATGATGATGATGTTGGGTAGGGAAGAGCAGCTCAGGGGGTTGGAGGAGCTGCGCTCCGAGAACGATTATCTCAAGGTAAGACCATCAATCAATCAATCGATCAATCGTATTTATTTGATTTGGTTAGTGTGTTTGGTTTTGTTGTCTGTCTCCCCCTTTAGACTGGGAGCCCACTGTTGGGTAGGGAAGAGCTGCTCAGGGAGATGGAGGAGCTGCGCTCCGAGAACGATTATCTTAAGGTAAGACAATCAGTCAATCAATCAATCAATCAATCGTATTTATTTTATTTGGTTAGTATGTTTGGTTTTGTTCTCGGTCTCCCCCTTTAGACTGTGAGCCCACTGTTGGGTAGGGAAGAGCTGCTCAGGGAGATGGAGGAGCTGCGCTCCGAGAACGATTATCTTAAGACAATCAATCAATTAATCGATCAATCGTATTTATTTTATTTGGTTAGTATGTTTGGTTTTGTTCTCTGTCTCCCCCTTCAGACTGTGAACCCACTGTTGGGTAGGGACTGTCTATGTTGCCAATTTGTACTTCCCAAGCGCTCAGTACAGTGCTCTGCACACAGTAAGCGCTCAATAAATACGATTGACTGATTGACTGTCTCTATATGTTGCCAACTTGTACTTCCCAAGTGCTTAGTCCAGTGCTCTGCACACAGTAAGTGCTCAATAAATGCGATTGATGATGTATTGAGCGCCTACTGTGTGCAGAGCACTGGACTGAGCTCTTGGGAAGTACAAGTTGGCAACATAGAGAGACGGTCCCTACCCAACAGTGGGCTCACAGTCTTAAAGCCGCCCGGCACGGACACGGGGTCATCCGGCTCCCCCTTCTACACTGTGAGCCCGCTGTTGTCTCTAGATGTTGCCAGCTTGTACTTCCCAAGCGCTTAGTACAGTGCTCTGCACACGGTAAGCGCTCAATAAATGCGATCGATTGATTGATTGATTGTGGCCCACTGTTGGGTAGGGACTGTCTCGATATGTTGCCAGCTTGTACTTCCCAAGCGCTTAGTACAGTGCTCTGCACACGGTAAGCGCTCAATAAATGCGATTGATTGATTGATTGATTGTGAGCCCACTGTTGGGTAGGGACTGTCTCTATATGTTGCCAGCTTGTACTTCCCAAGCGCTTAGTACAGTGCTCTGCACACAGTAAGCGCTCAATAAATACGATTGACTGATTGACTGTCTCTATATGTTGCCAACTTGTACTTCCCAAGCTTTCAGTCCAGTGCTCTGCACACAGTAAGCGCTCAATAAATATGATTGACTGATTGACTGTCTCTATATGTTGCCAACTTGTACTTCCCAAGCGCTCAGTACTGTGCTCTGCAGACAGTAAGCGCTCAATAAATACGATTGATGATGATGATGATGATTTATTGAGCGCCTACTGTGTGCAGAGCACTGGACTGGGCGCTTGGGATGTACAAGTTGGCAACGTAGAGAGACGGTCCCTACCCAACAGTGGGCTCACAGTCTAAAAGCCGCCCGGCACGGACACGGGGTCATCCGGCTCCCCCTTCTAGACTGTGAGCCCGCTGTTGTCTCTAGATGTTGCCACCTTGTTCTTCCCAAGCGCTTAGTACAGTGCTCTAAACATGGTAAGTGCTCAATAAATGCGATTGATTGATTGATTGATTGTGAGCCCACTGTTGGGTAGGGACTGTCTCGATATGTTGCCAGCTTGTACTTCCCAAGTGCTTAGTACAGTGCTTTGCACACGGTAAGCGCTCAATAAATACGATCGATTGATTGATTGATTGATTGTGAGCCCACTGTTGGGTAGGGACTGTCTCTATATGTTGCCAGCTTGTACTTCCCAAGCGCTTAGTACAGTGCTCTGCACACGGTAAGTGCTCAGTGAATACGATCGATTGATTGATTGATTGTGAGCCTACTGTTGGGTAGGGACTGTCTCTATATGTTGCCAGCTTGTACTTCCCAAGCGCTTAGTACAGTGCTCTGCACACGGTAAGCACTTAATAAATACGATCGATTGATTGATTGTGAGCCCACTGTTCGGTAGGGACTGTCTCGATATGTTGCCAGCTTGTACTTCCCAAGCGCTTAGTACAGTGCTCTGCACACGGTAAGCGCTCAATAAATACAATCGATTGATTGATTGATTGTGAGCCCACTGTTGGGTAGGGACTGTCTCTATATGTTGCCAGCTTGTACTTCCCAAGCGCTTAGCACAGTGCTCTGCACACGGTAAGCGCTCAATAAATGCGATCGATTGATTGATTGATTGATTGTGAGCCCACTGTTGGGTAGGGACTGTCTCTATATGTTGCCAGCTTGTATTTCCCAAGCGCTTAGTACAGTGCTCTGCACAGGGTAAGTGCTCAATAAATACGATCGATTGATTGATTGATCGATTGATGGGTAGAGGCCGTCTCTAGATGTCGCCGACTTGTACTTCCCAAGCGCCGAGTACAGTGCCGTGCACACAGTAAGCGCTCAATAAATACGATCGACTGAATGAATGAATGAAGCAGCGTGGCTCAGTGGACAGAGCCCGGACTTGAGCTTCATTCATTCGTTCAATCGTATTTATTGAGCGCTTCCTGCATCAGAGGTCGTGGGTTCTAATTTCATTCATTCGATTGTATTTATTGAGCGCTTACTGTGTGCAGAGCACTGTACTAAGCACTTGGGAAGTACAAGTTGGCAACATATAGAGACGGTCCCTACCCAACAGTGGGCTCACAGTCTAATCCCTGCTCTGCTGTCAGCTGGGTGACTTTGGGCAAGTCACTTCTCTGAGAGCTCACCTCCTCCAGGAGGCCTTCCCAGACTGAGCCCCCTCCTTCCTCTTCCCCTCCTCCCCCTCCCCACAGCACCTGTATATATGTTTGTGCAGATTTATTACTCTATTTTACTTGTATGTACTATTCTATTTTTACTATTTTGTTAATATGTTTTGTTGTCTGTCTCCCCCTTCTAGACTGAGCCCACTGTTGGGTAGGGGCCGTCTCTATATGTTGCCAATTTGTACTTCCCAAGCGCTGAGTACAGTGCTCTCCGCACACAGTAAGCGCTCAATAAATACGATTGAATGAATGAATGAATGAAGCAGCATGGCTCAGTGGACGGAGCCGGACTAGAGCTTCATTCATTCATTCAATCGTATTTATTGAGCGCTTACTGCGTCAGAGGTCGTGGATTCTAATCCCTGCTCCGCTGTCAGCTGGGTGACTTTGGGCAAGTCACTTCTCTGAGAGCTCACCTCCTCCAGGAGGCCTTCCCAGACTGAGCCCCCTCCTTCCTCTCCTCCTCCTCGCCCTCCCCACCCCCTCCCCACAGCACCTGTATATTTGTTTGTACAGATTTATTACTCTATTTTACTTGTACATATAATAATAATAATAATAATAATGATGGCATTTGTTAAGCGCTTACTATGTGCAGAGCACTGTTCTAAGCTCTGGGGGGGATACAGGGTGATCAAGTTGTTCCACGTGGAGCTCACAGTCTTAATCCCCATTTTACAGATGAGGTAACTGAGGCTCAGAGAAGTTAAGTGACTTGCCCAAGGTCACACAGCAGACATGTGGCGGAGTCGGGATTCGAACCCATGACCTCCGACTCCAGAGCCCATGATCTTTCCACTGAGCCACATAGGTATTATTCTATTTATATTATTTTGTTAATATGTTTTGTTTTGTTGTCTGTCTCCCCCTTCTAGACTGTGAGCCCGCTGTTGGGTAGGGGCCGTCTCTATAGGTCGCCGACTTGTACTTCCCAAGCGCTTAGCACAGTGTCCTGCACACAGTAAGCGCTCAATAAATACGATTGAATGAATGAATGGGCCTCAGTTCCCTCATCTGTAAAATGGGGATGAAGACTGTGAGCCCCCCGGGGGACAACCTGATCACCTTGTAACCTCCCCAGCGCTTAGAACAGTGCTTTGCACATAGTAAGCGCTTAATAAATGCCATCATTATTATTATTATTATTATTATGGTGCACGCCGGCGGGGTCCGTCCCCCCCTGCACCTCGGTCCTGGATCCCAAAGCGCCCCCCCCCCCCTCAAAGACTGCGACCCCGTGGTTGGGAAGGGGCCGTCTCTATATGTTAACAATTGGTCCTTCTCAAGCGCTTATACAGTGTTCTACATACAGTAAGCGCCTAATAAAGACGACTGAATGAATGTTGCCGAATTGTACTTCCTAAGCACGTAGTACAGTGCTCTGCACACAGTAAGCACCCAATAAAAACGATTGAATGAATGTTGCCGAATTGTACTTCCTAAGCGCTTAGTACAGTGCTGTGCACACAGTAAGCACCCAATAAAGGCGATTGAATGAATGTTGCCGAATTGTACTTCCTAAGCGCTTAGTGCAGTGCTCTGCACACAGTAAGCGCCCAATAAAGGCGATTGAATGAATGTTGCTGAATTGTACTTCCCAAGCGTGTAATACAGTGCTCTGCACCCAGTAAGCGCCCAATAAAGATGATTGAATGAATGTTGCCGAATTGTACTTCCCAAGCGCTTAGTCCAGTGCTCGGCCCACAGTAAGCGCCCAATGAAGACGATTGAATGAATGGTCATAATTGTCCATTCTGATATTGAATAGTATTGCTTAAAGGGCCCGGGCTTGAGAGTCAGAGGACGTCATCATCATCATCAATCGTATTTATTGAGCGCTTACTGTGTGCAGAGCACTGTACTAAGCGCTTGGGAAGTACAAGTCGGCAACATATAGAGACAGTCCCTACCCAACAGTGGGCTCACAGTCTAAAAGGGGGGGAGTCTAAAAGGGGACGTGGGTTCTAATCCCAGCTCCGCCACTTTCCTGATGTGGGAGCTGGGGCGAGTCACCTAACTGCTCTGGGCCTCGGTGACCTCATCTGGAAAATGGGGATGAAGACTGTGACACCACCCCCCACCCGCCACCCCATGTGGGAAAACCTGATTACCTTGGATCTATCCCAGCGCTTAGAACAGTGCTTGGCACATAGCACTTAACAAATACCCTCATCATCTTCATTATTATTATTAAGCGCTTAACTATGTGCCAGGCACTACTACTACTGATGATGATGATGGTGTTTGTTAAAGGTTTACTCTGTGCCTCGCACTGTTCTAAGTGCTGGAGTGGATACAAAGTAAAGAGATTGGCCCACGTGGGGCTCGCAGTCTTCATCCCCATTTTAGGGGTGAGGGAACTGAGACCCAGAGAAGTGATGTGACGTGCCCAAGGTGACACAGCAGACACGTAGCAGAGTGGGGATTAGAACCCACATCCTCTGACTCCCAACCCGGGCTCTTTCCGCTAAGCCACGTAAGCGCTGGGGTGGATTGTAGGGAGGGCCCGCCGCCGCCGCAGGAACTCAAAATCTCCCGGGGTTATCTGGGGTCGAGTCGGTAGCTGCCAAAATCGCTTTGGAGAAGAGAAAGGGAGATTTCCCTCCAATCCTCCAGCCCCAAAATGTGCATTTTCTTTCCTTCCCCAACGAGGAATGAGAAGACCTCAGGGTGCACCCGAAGGGAGCTGTCCATTTTGCACAAACTTCAGTCCGGAAGAGGGTCTCTTTCTCTTTCCTCCCTTTATTCATTCATACATTCCTTCTTTCATTCAGTTGTATTTATTGAACGCTGACTGTGTGCAGAATTAATTCAGTCGTATTTATTGAGCGCTTACTGTGTGCAGAGCACTGTACTAAGCGCTTGGGAAAGTACAATACGACGATAAACAGGGGCCTTTCCTACCCACAATCTGGATCAGCCCCTTCTAGGAGGGAGGGGCGGTAGAGTTGTGGGGTCTCATTTGGCTGCCAGAATCCCACTCCCTTCCTCCCTCTTCTGCTCCCAGTAATAATTACTATTACTACTACTAATAATAATGATGGTATTTGTTAACCGCTTACCGTGTGCCACACATTGTTCTCAGCATTGGGATAGATACAAGGTAATCAGGTTGTCCCACGTGGGGCTCACAGTCTTCATCCCCATTTTACAAATGAGGTCTCTGAGGCACAGAGAAGTGAAGTGGCTTGCCCAAGGTCACACAGCAGACAAGTAGTGGAGCTGGGATTAGAACCCATGTCCTCTGACCCTCAAGCCCGGGCTCTTTCCACTGAGCCACGCTGTTTCGACCCAAGTATTGACCCAAGGCCAGGGCAAGGGCGGGGGTCATCCTGAATGGGACAGCAACAGCTCTGGGGCTCCAAAACTGGGCTGGCTGGGCTGAGGGCAGACACCTTGTGTGCAGTAAAACTGCTGGACCAGAGACACTGTTTTCAGGAAGAACTGTTTTATTTATTTATTTTATTTGTACATATTTATTCTATTTATTTTATTTTGTTAATATGTTTTGTTTTGTTCTCTGTCTCCCCCTTCTAGACTGTGAGCCCACTGTTGGGTAGGGACCGTCTCTATATGTTGCCAACTTATACTTCCCAAGCGCTTAGTACGGTGCTCTGCACTCAGTAAGCGCTCAATAAATACGATTGAATGAATGAATGAATGAACTTAGATGGGTTTCCCTTGGTAGTTTTCAGGACATGGCTGGCTGCCTCAGTTTGCCCTTAGTCATGTTCTTTGAAACTTTTGTATTTTCAACATTCTTGAAAACACACCATAACCCAGCACTGACTCTGTCGCCATAGCAATTTCTGGGTAGTAGCGAGCCAGACCAGTGGAAACTGGTGGCCTTGTATATTTGCATAAACCATGTCACCTGTAAGCAGTTCAGATGGGGAGGAGTAAAGGAGGCTTAGTTAAATTGTTACCGCTGTCCTAATCTCTTAGGGCTTCAGTTAGTTGAGAAAATGGATTTATTTTCCCACTGAAGTCATTGCTGCTACTAATCTGTTACTCTCTGGAATTGTGTGATCAGTGATGGAAATATCTGGGGAGTCGTGGCCTGGGCTGGCGTCTGTCAAGACTAGGTCACACATCCGAGTTCTTGAATTTCTGACCAAAGCAAGTTCTAGGTTGCAGAAGCTTCGATCTGGACGTGTAGGTCCATCTGGGTTGGATTGTCTTTTTTCATATCCTGTTGCCGGGTAGGAGTAATGTCAACCGTTGACACAACCTTCTCTTCCCGGAGACCCTGAGGGGCCGAGGCAGACAGGCTTGCTTTCCCACCACAGCCGAGGCCTGGCCTTTCAGAGCTGAGCTTCTAATGGTGCCGAGCAGGATAGGCCAAGAGGAGCCATTCCGTCTATGAAGGAACTCGTAAAGTGGGCTGAGAGAGGGAGAGAATAACGTGTGTAAATAGTGATGATGGGAAAATGGTGGTTGTACTTGGTTTTGACTAGTTCGTCTTCCCACATAGGCCATGAGTTACTTTATGTCGCAAGGTTCAGATGCTACGCTCTCTATCCTCAACCATATTTGATACTTCTTGTATTGTAACTTGCCAACTGCAGTAACTCCTTCATTTATTTTTTAAGCAATCCCACATATTTCCCAGATTTATTCTTGAGAACACTTGTGTCCTTCCCTTAGCATTTTTTTCCACAAAATTGGGCCAACAGAAAGAGAAGTAGTTATTGTTTTTGAGAATCTGGTTGTAGGCGTATTTTTATGCCCAGGATATTCTTTTAATGACAGAACGTTTTGCATTGACCCTTTTATGGGTGCAGAATGTTTTCAACCTCTCTACTCCTGTAGTGACTTTGTTTCTCTCTCTCTCCCCATCCCGTCTTCCCATCCCCACCTCCTACCTTATTTAGTTGGAGTTGGTGCTATAAGGAGCTGTCAGCATTAAATAAAGTGACTAGATAAATCCCAATGGAATTGGCTAATTTCTTGAGAATGATGTTCAGTTGCCGTTTTCTCTAAAGTGTATAGTCTAATGCCAATTCACTAATATCCCATTTCCTATCCTCTCCCATTTATAGGAGGAGAGAACTATGGGAAGATGATTTAAACCAGCCTAATTCAATCTGATAAATGATCGAGTGTTTATTTCTATTAGATATTTGTCTTCAGTTTCTTTTGGAATACCACTAGAAAAATCCGCCTGCAGTACTATTTTTTTCTGAAGTGGCAGTGAATGCCTACATACAGTATGCCCCTGTGTAAGCACTCATCAATATTAAAGACCAAAAGAGATGCTTTTCCGAAACGTCATTTTTTTTCATGTGCAAATTATATGAGTAGACTCTGTAGCTAAGTGAATATGTATGTTTTCTTGACCAGGGGATGAAGTTGGGTTGAGTCGATCAGGTAGTATCTGTTGAAGAAAAGTATAGTCCTTTTTGGGAACTCTGCATGTTTTTCTTCTAGCATCCAACCATTTTCAAGTGTGAAATCTAGTGGGAGAACACATAATCACTGATTGTCTTTAACTGGCCTCTCTTGTCCAGGAATTTTAGTCTGGGAAACCCAGTTAGACTGTTATCTTGTAGTGTAGCTCATTGCTTCCTAAGGCAATAGTCTTGACATTATTTCGCAGTATGTCCCAACAGCTTAAGCTGGGTTGGCCACATGAGAAATCAAGCCAAAGAATATCAACAGATCCCTGGGGGGTGGGGATAATTAGTTTTGAACTGACTTTCAAATAGAAGACCTCTGTGTGGTTCATCAGCTAGGAACCAAAAATGTTGAATTGAATGACCGGTGATGCAAAGAAGCTCTTTTGGACTGCTTTCCACAATATCGTGTCCTTTCCACCCCCCGTTTAACGATGGAAAAAGCCCAAAGTAAAATTATTTGGAATTTTCTGTCCTTTTGTTTACTGCAGATTAATTCCAATCCTTCTTATAAACGCGTAGGTATTTAGAGGACAAGGTAAGGAACTGAAACCGAGTATTCAAATTCTCCCAGTTTTAGGATTCAAAACAAGTCAAACCTTTATGTACACATGGGGCAAAAAGCCTCAGTATATGCTTCTTCCTCACCCCCAACAGTGCCTTGGATCTGCATGGCATCTTTCACGTGTGGACACTCAACTAAACATCGAAAAAAAGATTCAGCATTTCTTCTGTTACCGTCCTCAGTGACATATTTTTTAAAATGAGCTGAATGTTAATAGTCTCTGCACTAGTGCCAACAGGCCCCTTCAGAATATGCCCTTTAACAGGGCTGGCTTGCCCTCACCACTGCTTTTGGCTCTGGTGGGGTTTTTTTTTCTTATGCTGTTAGCAGTAGGGAAAAACCCTGTCCACTCCAAACCAGAACCATTTGGGTCCTCATCTTTCCCCTGGTTTTATTTCATGTCTGACTGGCTATTCACCCTAGCCCTTTTAATTTGAATGTCTGGGGTATTGGCAATGATTCAGAGAGAGTCTCTGGATGAGGACTTTTACCCCGCTGTTGCCTGTGCAGAATCCCCACCTTGTTTGGATGGAGCAAAATCTCTGCTAGGCAGGTGTGAGTGGTAACAACGTTTCTTTGTGCTCCTCTCCCTTCCCCCTTTGTTTTGCAAGAACTAATATAGATTTGAGGTTGATTAGAATAGACGTTATTCCCAATCCCTTGCCAACACGCTCCTTTCCACACCTAATCTGTATTAGTCAAGTCAAAGAATAGCCGTAATAATCCTTGGCATCACCATCGTGTAGCTTACTGCACAGGCCTGCAGTCCATCAGCTGTTGAAATGAAAATCAGTTTGGTAAACAATGCTAGCAGGTCCCTCTGCCTTGTTAGTCACAGCTGTGGCTCTGCTGAAAACATTGCTGTTGTCCAGGGGGAAATGAAGTGGGCTATTTGTATATTCTGTGGGAGAATAGTTTGTCTGAAGCTCCCGGTAGACCACACTATTTGTCGGATAATGCCAGATGACTGTTCCCACTTTTTAAATGGTGGGCCATTAAAGGAAATTTATGGAAAAGGAAGTGGTATTAGGTGGAATTCTGAGGACTTGTTTTAGGGGCAGGGGTTGTTTTATAAATTTACAAAATCAAAACTGCCTTCTTTCAGGTTCTCATAAATATTGAAATAAACAAATTTTCAGCTTGACTTCCCCCATCTAACACATGTTAACAGCACTTTACTAATTCGGTGCCCGCAGTGAGATTTAATATGCTCTTTGCTGGGAAGGAGTCTGGGTTGACAGTCTCATTCTCGAGTCCTTACTTTGAGGATTTATAATTAACAAGGGAATAAAATCGATGTTTGGTTACAGTTAAATTCCCCTTTTAATTACATAATGGGTCACCACCGATGTACCTGAGAACAGTAACAAGGAATCACCCATAGCAAATTCTACACACACCGCAACTATGGCAGTGTATCTTTTCCCCTTCTATCACTCTTTTTCATTTCCTTGGAAAGTCTCTAAAGATGTTTCTGAAGAGACTTTAAAAAAATTTAAAAATTTTACTTAAACAGTTAAATAGAAAAGGAGTCTTACTTTTAGGTTTGTTTTTGTTTTTTTTCTTTTTGAAATGCAAATGTTTCTAAATTAGAACACCTGGTCAGAACTTCAGATGTGCTTCTGGTTCATTAAAATTTGAATTCACCCTGCCAAGACACAAAGCCATAGACCCTCCATAGCCACGCAGATCACATAGCTAAACCTTGCCTAATATTCGCTTACTAGGCCATTCCTACCAGTCCATAGCAGCACTTTTTATTTTGCATTTCTGGTGAGATTTTTGTAAGTATGAATAACACCATTTTTCTTTCTTGCTGCAGAGTTCCGAATTGTAGCCTGCATAAGGAGTGATATTAAAATGTGACTGATTGGCCTCTTTCTCTAGTTCCCTCTCCTTTTAAGTCCAAGTTTTGTATGACTTAGACGTGAAATGATGGCCCAAATTTTGGCCATCTAGTCTACAAACGAGGTGGGCTGGTATCTAGCTGCCAAGGCGTTTCGTATCTTATTGGGATTTAACTCCCATGTTTCCCACCCACCTACAGATCATTCTTTCCCGCAGCTAACATCGGGATTGCTGGCTGCCCTGGCTACCTATTTTTTGAATAAAAGAGAACACTGAGATACATGTTTGCCCTGTACACAGCGGCCCCACGGGCCTGTGGCAACAAACAATTTGCAATCATTATTTGAGCAGCAGATAATTCAATGTACTAGTGATTTAGTAAAGTCGATGATCATAATAGCAGAAAAATGCTACTGTTGAAAAATTCTGTCCGGGAGTGTGGCCAAGGTTGTTTGCTTTATCTATTTTTTTTTTTTTAATTCCTGTATCCCAAAGTAAACCAGTCTCCCAACCGCTAGGGAAAGGCCGGGACATATATTTACATTTTGTTTCCACACCAGGACTTGGAGGCAGGGGGAGGGTCTTCTCTCAGAGTCTTGCGTACTTAGTGTCCTTGGAAGTCCGTGAAAGATCAGCTCCGATGATAGACCCTCTCTGAGTTTCTGCCCAGAAGTACACTAAAAGTCCGCAAAAGAAGCTGCTTGATCCAATTAACAAGATGCAGAGCCTCACCTCCGTCCATTCTTGGAAAATGCTACAAGAGTGACAAAGATAGCGAAAGCAGCATAAAACACACACACAGCCCTCTGCCCACGTGTACTGGTCCAGGGGCTAATCTCCCACGCTAACTAATTAAGGTAATCCCGCAGCGTGAAGAACAGGGTCAGGAAGATCACATTCTTGTTTTATGGGTGGGTTGCCAATCCTGGAGGAAATGTCCATGGAGGGAAAAGATGATGCACTTTTTGCCCAAAAGGATTCTGAGTTTCAGCTGAGCTCTGTGTTATAATAGTAAAAGCGTCTTCAAGGGATTTTTGGGCCTTGCTGATTTGTGGGAGAGATTTCATAAATTAGAGAGGCAGCAAGGTCTAGTGGGGAGAACAGGAGGCTGGGAGCCGGAACACCTGACTTCAAATTCCAGAAACGTTGGCTTTAATAATATAATAATGATGGTATTTGTTAAGCTCTTACTATGTGCCAAGCACTGTTAGAGGTTGTGGGTTCTAATCCCAGCTCCACCACTTGTCAGAGGGGTGACTTCGGGCAAGTCACTTCACTTCTCTGTGCCTCAGTTCCCTCATCTGTAAAATGGGGATTAAGATTGTGAGTCCCATGTGGGACAAGCTGATAACCTTGTATCTCCCCCAGCTCATAGGACAGTGCGTGGCACATAGTAAGCACTTGACAAATGCCTTAATGCGTGACTTTGGGCAAGTTTTTGAGCTTTCTTTTTCTCATCTGAAAAATGAGGACTGATCTTCGTTCCTCTTGGATCGTGAGCCCTATCCTCCCCATCCCCCCTGCCCTGCCTCCTTCCCCTCCCCACAGCACGTGTATATATGTTTGTACAGAGTTATTACTCTATTTTACTTGTACATATTTCCTATTCTATTTATTTTGTTAATGATGTGCATCTAGCTTTATTTCTGTTTATTCTGATGACACCAGTCCACGTGTTTTGTTTTGTTGTCTGTCTCCCCCTTCTAGACTGTGAGCCCCTTGTTGTGTAGGGACCATCTTTATATGTTGCCAACTTGTACTTCCCAAGCGCTTAGTACAGTGCTCTGCACACAGTAAGCGCTCAATAAATGTGATTGTATGAATGAATGAATGAATGAGGGTTAGGGATTGTCTGATCTGAGGGCACAGGGCTTAAATTTACCGTGATTTAAAGGAGTAATAATTCAGCTTTTTGCCACACTTTCTGCAGCACTTAAAGCCTAAAATGTATGTTTTATTCTCATGAGCATAACAGTCCTATAGGCAAGGGGCAGGCGATATTTGTTGGAGGAGGGGACTGGGGGAATGGCAGGCGGCAGAAATAAGGATACTCAATCGGTTCTTGGCTGATCCTTCCTGACTCCATGCTGAACTTGCAGCTAGGTAGAAAACCCTCCCTTCTTAAGCAATACACACATCTTCCTTTGGCGAAAGGAGAAAGGGCAAAGGGAAGAAGCAGGAGTAAGGGTGCTCAGGCCCTGACAAGCTACTGAAAACAAAATAATAATAATAATAATGGTATTTGTTCTCACTATTTGTCAAGCACTGGGATAGATACAAGTTGGACACAGTCCCATTCTACACTGGACTCACAGTCTAAGTAGGAGGGAGTACAGGTATTTAATTCCCATTTTACAGGCAAGTAAACTGAGGCACGGTGAAGTTAAGTGACTTGCCTAAGGTCACACAGCAGGCAATTGACAAAACTGGGAATAGAACCCAGGTCTTCTGATGCTTAGAGGGAAGAGCCTGGACCTGATGGAACTCAGGTATTCCGATTCCCATTGCGGATTGCTGCCCCAGGTTCGTTCTATCGGTTTCTATCTTCTTAAATTGGTTTGGCTCTTATCCACCTGGCTCCTGATGATAGGTAGTCAGTAGCGATGTGACCTAGGGATTTGGGTCCATTGGACTAGATGGCAGATGACTAGTCCCAGCTTGTTAATAGCTGGCGGATTCTTAACTTCTCTATCTGTAAAATGGGAATAATAATTTAGCCCTATACAGTCAGGTAAATACTTTCCCACGGAGTCCGTTCTAATTTTCGCATTCAATCAATCACATTTATTGACCACTTAATGTGTGCAGAGCACTGTTATCTAAGTGCTTGGGAGAGTACAATGCAGCAGTAAAACAGACACATTCCCTGCCCACAAGGAGCCTACATCTAGAGGGACAATCAATCACACTTAATCAATCTGTGTTATTTATTGAGTACTTATTGTGCTTTGGGAGAGTACTGTACAGCAGAGTCGGTCAGTATGTTCCCTGTCCAAAATGAGCTTAAACTTTAATTTTTCGAAGTATAAAATCCAGCACCATTTGATCCTTTCCATTAGATATCCTTTGGTCATTACCGTAATTTTACATGTGCTCCCAGAGGTGCAACACAGAATATTTCAATTATTCATCTATTTGGGGAAATTGTAAATCCTGTCCAATTGGGTGATCCATTTGAACTAGATTCCCAAATCAAGTTTCAGGGCATTAAATGGGTCATTTGTTGTGCCAAAACGACCTGAACAGAAGAAGGAAAATTACAACCTGGAGAGAAAAGGATGGTAGCTGCTCCTTCTGGAAAATTTTCAGCCCAGGCCACAACATGGACTGGAAAAAACATACCAGTGCAATGAAACTGCAGTGTTCTATAATGTTTTTCCAAGTATCTTACTAATTTATTAAGCCTTCTGTGTTTACCCTTTAAAGCCCAAAAAGATTCTTCAATATAATTTGGCAGTTCAAATGCCAGCCTTCCAGGAAGATTTAATTTAGGAGAATTTGGGGTGTATTTTGCTACCATTGAAATCTCCCTCCTGTAAATTGAGAGAAGCATTAACAAGCAACCATAAGAAGCCTAGAGCCACTGAATAGCAGTATAATGGTTTGTCCGGAAGGAACCAGGTGTGTGACAGAGCTTTATCTTGAAATCGTCAGTTGGCAGTGATGAAAGGAATGGGGAGATTATCCTAATCCTGGTACATTTTAACCACATGAAATCCCACTCTTAGCAAATGCATTCCAGCCCTTAATCTTTCTTCTTTATGACATATTCTTCCAAGTCTCAGTGAAACTTGTGCCTACTCAGAACTACTCCAAATGAGTTGGCGAGGGATAATTTAGAATTGAGACAACTACCGGTAATGGTGTTGAGGGTGTAATGCAATAATCTGTTTATGCCTGAATCCTCTTCAGCGTCTCCTCTTTAACCCCTCCCCGCTCCACAAAGGGTTTGGGTTGTATTTGTGGGTTTCAGGCCTCTCAATGCAGAAGAAAAAATGGGGAGGAGGAGGAGCCAAAGCCTGCACATCCGTAAGGGAAGATAATAACTATGTTATTTGTTAAGCACTTACTTTGTGCCAAGCACAGTTCTAAATGCTAGGGTAGATACAAGCTAATCTGGTTGGACAAAGTCCATGTCCCACATGGTGCTCACGGTCTTAATCCCCATTTTACAGATGAGGTAACTGAGGCACAGAGAAGTGAAGTGACTTGCCCAAGGTCATGCAGCAGACAAGTGGTGGACCAGGATTAGAAACCACATCCTCTGATTCCCAAACCCGTGCTCTTACCACTTGGCCATGCTGCTGAGAGCATCCTCAGGTGGCATAGTTAGGTTCTCAGTAGAGAAACGTGAGTGGATGGAGCACGGGCCTGGAGTCAGAAGGACCTGGGTTCTAATCCCTGCTCCACCATGTGTCTGCTGTATGACACTGGGCAAGCCTCTAAAATTCTCTGTCTCAGTTCCCTCATCTGTAAAAATGGGGATTAAGACTGTGAGCCCCACGTGGGACAAGTTGATCACATTGTATCCCCCCCAGCGCTTAGAACAGTGCTTTGCACATAGTAAGCGTTTAACAGATGCCATCACTATTATTATTATTATTATTACACGTCCAATCTGTCACCAAAACCTGCTGTTCTCACCTCCACAACATCGCCAAGGTCCATTCTTTCCTCTCCTTCCAAACCGCCACCTTGTTGGTTCAATCTCTCATCCTATCCCGACTGGATTACTGCATCAGCCTGCTCTCTGATCTCCCATCCTCCTGTCTCTCCCCCAGGATTACCTTTCTACAGAAATGCTCTGGGCATGTCACTCCCCTTCTCCAGTGGTTGCCTATCAACCTTCGAATCTAGCAAAAACTCCTCACTCTCAGCTTCAGAGCTTTGCCCACTCCTACCTCACGTCCCTTCTCTCCTTCTACAGCCCAACCCACACACTCCGCTCCTCTGCCGCTAACCTCGTCACCGTGCCTCGTTCTCACCTGTCCTGACATCGACCCCTGGCCCCCACCCTACCTCTGGCCTGGAATGCCGTCCCTCCACACATCCGCCGAACTAGCTCTCTTCTTCCCTTCAAAGCCCTACTGAGAGCTCACTTCCTCCAGGAGGCCTTCCCAGACTGAGCCCCCCTTTTCCTCTCCTCCTCCTCTCCCCATCGCCCCCCTCCCTCCCTCTGCCCTACCCTCTTCCCCTCCCCACAGCACTTGTGTATATTTGTTCATATTTATTACTCTATTTCATTAATGATGTGTATATAGTTATAATTCTGTTTATTCTGATGGTATTGACACCCGTCTACTTGTTTTATTTTGTTGTCTGTCTCCCACCTCTAGACTGAGAGCCAGTTTATTGTGTAGGAACTGTCTGTATCTGTTGCCAAATTGTACTTTCCAAATGCTTAGTAGTGTTCTGCACACAGTAAGACCTCAATAAATACGATTGAATGAATGAATTAATGAATGAATGACTATGACAGGGACTGTGTCCAACCCGATTAGCTCATATCTACTCCAGTGCTTAGAACAGTGTCTGGCACAAAGTAAGTGCTTAACAAATACCATGAAAAAGTAAAAACTTGAGCAATCCACGTGGTATGAGTTATTCAAAGCAAAGAGAGGTTTTCATGCTTAGGATTGTGTACCAAACAGCGTGAGGCTGTGCTATAGTTCTGATAGTAGTAAACTGTAATTTAAGGTCATGACTCAGTGCTGTGCCAATTTCATCTTAATTTGTTTGAGGGAGGAAAGAATTACAGCATAATTGGTTCTGAGGGTTTGGTCTGGTAATCATGGACTGTTTATCATTTCTAGGGTCACTCGTGGCTAACCTGGGAATGGAGGGAGAGTTATAATGGCTTTCATCCTTTCTTGTACAGCCAGAGAGCCTACTGCTGGGTTGCTGTAGGAAATCTAGTGTGGGGAGTGCCCGTAGAGCTTATATATCTTGGGAAGCAGCATGGCGTAGTGGCTAGAGCACGGGCTTGAGAGTCAAAAGGTCATAAGTTCTAGTCCCAGATCTGCCACTTGCCTGCTGTGTGACCTTGGGCAAGTCACTTCTCTTCTCTGGGCCTCAGTTCCCTCACCTGTCAAATGGGGATTGAGACTGTGAGCCCCACGTGGGACAGGGATTGTCTCCAACCCGATTTGCTTGCATCCACCCCAGAGCTTAGTACAGTGCCCGGCATATAGTGAGCAATTAAATGCCATAATAACAATAATTATTATTAATAAGCTGGATTTCTGGTGATTTTTCTTTTTTTTTTTTTGATGGCATAGACCTGAACAACTGTTGTGTTTGGGCTCCCAATAGGATGAACTGGATGAACTCCGGGCTGAAATGGAAGAGATGCGAGACAGCTACTTAGAAGAAGATGTTTACCAGCTTCAGGAACTCAGGCGGGAATTGGACCACGCAAACAAAAACTGCCGAATTCTGCAGTACCGTCTCAGGAAAGCTGAGCAGAAGAGCCTGAAGGTTGCTCAGACGGGCCAGGTGGATGGCGAGCTCATTAGAAGTCTGGAGCAGGATCTAAAGGTGAGGCGGGGGCCTTGAGTCGTCCTACTCTTTATTACGTGCTTACTGGGTTCAGAGAACTCTTCTAAGCAGTGGGAAAGAATATGGAGGTGGGAATTAGACCTGATCCCTGTCCCTTGGGGTGGGAGGGCACTCGAACCTTTTTGGACCTTGGAATTAAAAGTCAAAATAAGTTTCAGAGTACGGACATTTCTAGCTTCTTGTTGCACTCTAATGGAGGAGGACCTAGAGTTATGCCAATGAGAAGCCTAGGGGATAGAGCATAGGCATGGGAGTCAGAAGTGCCTGTGTTTTAATACCGGCTCTGGACTTGTCTGCTGTGTGACCTTGAGCGAGTCATTTAACTTCTCTGTGCCTCAGTTCCCTTATCTGTAAAATGGGGATTAAGACTTTGAGCCTATGTGGGACAGAGACTGTGTCCAACCTGAGTAGCTTGTATCTACCACGGGACTTAGAACAGTGTTTGACACATAAGAAGTGTTTAACAAATACTATTATTATTATTATTATTTAGGAATCTATAGGATGGACTGCTGAAAGACCATCACAGCAGGCAGGCCAACTTGGTGGGCAGCAGTCAGAAAGGGGGATGCTGTTCTTGAGCCAGGGCTTCATCAGACATGGCCTAGTGGATAGAGCACGGGCCTGGGAGTGAGAAGGTCATGGGTTCTAATCCCGGCTCTGCCATTTGTCTGTAGTGTGACCTTGGGCAAGTCACTTCACTTCTCTGGGCCTCAGTTACCTCATCTGTAAAATAGGGATTGAGACTGTGAGCCTCACATGGGACAGGGATTGTGCCCAACCCGATTTGCTCGTATCTACCTCGGCGCTTAATACAGTGCCTGGCATGTAGTAAGTGCTTAACAAATGCCATTATTATTATTAATGTTATTATTATTATTATTTTCATCATCATCATCAAGATTTGGTTACCAAGAGGCAAGATGGAAAATAGAGATAGTTCCCTTAGTGCAGCAGCGAGGAACGGTCTTTATGCAAACACACCGAGGAACAGAACATAAGTCATGTCTCTGTCTTTTCAGCCTCCTTGGCACATATGGTTAGAATCTCACTCTGTTACATTATAGTCAGTGAAGAATAATTGCTACACACACACTGGTTGCCCAAGCCTCAGCTAACCAGAGGCAGGAGAATATGCAGAGGTTGTGGGAGACGTTCTTGGGAAGAAATACAAAGAAAGACTATCAATCCAACTGCCCTAAAGATCAATTTAAAAAGACAGTCAGAGAAAGAGGAAGACTGGTAGAGATGCCAGAAAAGTAAGGCTCAGAGATCTACCCACGCCCCTGCAGAACTGTATGCTAGCCCTGTTGTTGGTACAATGGATTTAGGAGATTGGGTTTCTCATCTCAGTTCTGCCTTTGGCAAAGACTCCGCAAGAACTTGGCAATCAATCAATGGTATTTACAGAGTGAAAGGATATGTGCATAATTGCTGTGGTGGGGAGGCGGATTTATAAAAAAGGCTTAGGAGGTCCAGATAAAGAAGGGAGGGAAGATGAGTCAAGGAAGGTTTCCTGGGAGCGATAGGATTTTAATAGGGGACAGTAGTGTTCTGTTGGATGTGAAGTGGAAGGAAGCTCCACGTAGGAGGGAGGGTGTGAAAGATGAGATCGAGGAAGAGTAAGTAGGTTGGTGCAAGAGGAGCAAAGCGTGTGGCCTGGGTTGTAGTTGGAGAGGAGCAAAGACAGATAGTAGGGAGAGAGTCTTGGAGTCACGTATTCATTCTGTCACCAAACTGTCAGTTCTACCTTCCAAACATCACTAAAATCTGCCCTTCCCTCTCTATCCAAACTGCTACCACACTGATCCAAGCACTTATATTCCTGACCTCCTGCATCAGCCTCTAGACTGCAAGCTGGTCATGGGCAGCGAATTTGACTGCAAACTCTGTTGTACTATCCCAAGTGCTTAGTACAGTGCTCTGCACACAGTAAGCACTCAATAAATATCAGTGATTGGTTGATTGATCAGCCTCCTTGCTAACTTCCCTGTTTCCTCTCTCTCCCCACTCCAGTCCATTCTTCACCCTGCTGCGTGGATCATTTTTCTAAAAAAAAAAGTTCAGTCCATGATTCCCCACTGCTCAAGAACTGCTAGTGGTTGCCCATCCCCTCCACATCAAACAGAAACCCCTTACCATTGTCTTTGAAGCACTCTACCACTTTCCCCCCTCCTGTCCTGCCTCACTGAATTTCTGCTGCAACCCAGCCTGCTCACTTCGCTCCACCTATTCACTGTAACTCCATCGTATCTTTCCCACCACCAAACCCTTGCCTACATCCGCACTCTGGCCTGAAACTTTCATATGCGACAGACCACCTTCAGTGTTTTATTAAAACTGCATCTCCTCTCAGAGACCTTCTCCAACTAAGCCCTCATTTGGCCTACTCCCTCTCCCTTCTGCATTGACCTTGCATTGGGATTCATATCAATCATTCAGTGGCATTTACTGCATACTTACTGTGTGCAGAACACTGTGCTAAGTACTGGGGAGAGCACAATGCAGCAGAGTTTGTATAAACGTTCCCTGCCCACAACTAACTTACAGTCTAGAGGGGGAGACAGACATTGACATAAATAAATAATTTGTGGATATGTACATAAGTGCTGTGGGGCTGAGTATGGAGCAGACATCGAATGCCCAAAGGGCATAGATCCAAGTGCATTAATTGACCCAGAAGGGAGAGACTGTATGCTCACTGTGGGCAGGGAATGTGTCTATTGTTATACTGTATTCTCCCAAGCACTAAGTACAGTGCTTTGCGTACAGTAAGCACTCAATAAATACGATTGAATGAAGGAATGAGAGAGAGCCAGAGACTTTCTCATTGTACTTTATTAAAAGTGTATTAACTCTACATTACAACTTAAATAATCTACTCATTCAAACTAGATTTATTACCCACCCCCTCTTTAGTTAAAAATAGTGAAGTTTTGCAGTAGGATTTTCTTTTCGAGATGCTTTAATCTGAAATTCTTACAATGCCATGAGAGACATTAGTGATGTTGTTCATGCCTAAGATTGAGGAGATAGAGGAAAAACAAAATTTGTACAGGTTTTCTCCATATTCCAATAGCTGAAACTGGGACACTGAGAAATTTGAAGTTCCATTCCCATTTTTGTTTAATCTTTGAACTCACAGGTTGTCAAATAGTCTAAAATATTAGACCGTTTATTGAATGATTATGCATTTATTCCCACTTTTATATCTAAAGCATTTGTGAAATCCCATTTAATTTTTCATTATGAGACCAGGGAAGGACCTTTGCAGTTCCGTAAAATTTTAAAGGCTCAGCAGTTAAAAGTGTCATTTAGATGGTGATGTGTGTGGGGGTCTTCCAGAGTATGAAAAGTAGATTTCCCCAGTGCTGCAAGGCTGTCAATTATTAAGGAATTTATCTCCTCAAAGGCCCGCATAACTTTCTGCTTTGTTGTAGCTTAGGTTTTTGAAATATTATTTTAATGGGTACGACTTTCTTTCCCAATAGGACATGAAAACAGTTAAGTTCCATTCAGAACTTAACTGAAAAGGCAGGTGAGGTTGGGTTAAAAACTACATTCATAGTGAAATGCTGTAAAATAATCAGTCTCTGAATAGGTCAACTCAAGAAATGTATATCTTCCTTTGATAACTTGTACATTGTGTTCCAACCCAGTGCCCCAGTTTAATGTGAAATAGCTGAAGTAGTACATTTCTCAAGGGGATGCTGTGATCTATTTGAAAATATTTTTGGACTGCCGACATTCTTGCTACTTGATGCAGTTCAGTGTGTGTCAATTTTCCATCGCCAGACTTTTCAAAGCTGGCCTGGTTAGACCCCATTCCTGTGCAAAGTTCACCGCATGATAATAATGCATATTGTGTTCTACACAGGTAGCCAAAGATGTATCTGTCAGACTGCACCATGAACTGGAGAGTGTAGAGGAAAAGCGAGCTAAAGCAGAAGATGAAAATGAGATTCTCCGACAGCAGATCATTGAGGTGGAGATATCCAAGCAAGCTCTCCAGAACGAGCTGGACAGGTTAAAAGAGGTAAAAGCCCACAGCATCCCCGGTTCTGGGCCTACGCTTAGTGACTGGGGATGCAGACCATCGGAAGCCTTTGACCAATCAATCAGTTGTATTCATTTTTTTTATGGTGTTTAAGTGCTTAGTATGTGCCAGGCACTGTGCTAAGCGCTGGGAAGCAGCATGGCCTAGTGGAGAGTACATGGGCCCGGGAGTTGGAAGGTCCTGGGTTCTAGTCCCGATTCCACCAGTTGTCTCCTGTGTGATCTTGGGCAAGTCACTTCGCTTCTGTGGGCCTCAGTTACCCCATCTGTAAAATGGGGATTAAGACTCTGAGCCCCATGTGGGACAGGGACTGTGTCCAACCTGATTAGATTGTATCTACCTAGTGTGCGGCACATAGTAAGTGCTTAACAAATACCATCATTATTATTATTAGAAGGTGATCACGTTGGACAGACCCTGTCCTACATGGGGCTCGCGGTTTTAATCTCCATTTTACAGATGAGGTAACTGAGGCACAGAGAAGTTAAGCGACTTGTCCAAGGTCACACAGGAGACAAGTGGTGGACCCGGGATTGGAACCCAAGTCCTTCTGACTCCCAAGCCCATGATTCATCTATTAGGCCATGCTGTTTCTCTTTATTGATCATATTCCGTGTGCAGAACACTGAATTTAAGTGCTTGGTAGAGTACAGTGACCAAAAGCTGATCCCTACAGTCACCTTCTAGTTTTGCCAGGGCCAAACTTTCCTACATTCAGTGAGGAATATTTAAACAGAACTGAAAACAGTGGGTCTCTCATTTGGGGTTTTCCGCTCGGTGACAGTTAAGCGATTGTTCACGGTATATTAAATCTGAGTTTACGGTTACATTTCCACGTGTTCTACTATGATGCATAATGTTCACTTATGGAGACGATCCCATCAGTACAGAAACAGCCATTGGGTAACTCCTTCAAGAAGCAAATAACTTATTTTTTCCTGTTATTTTTCAATTGAGTCTTCTGTTGTGAAATTTTGGTTGCTGTTCCTCCGTGTCTCTCTCCCTCTTCTCCCCCTTCTTCTGATTGTGAGCCCTTTGTAGGCCAGAGACCTTTCTTGATAAACAATTACATGTTCTGTCTAAGGCTCAGGGCAGAGCTTTGCCTGTTACAGCCTCTTAATAAATGAATGTGACTGCAGTGAATGGGGGAGAGTGACTTTTGTTATTAATAAGGCGGTTCACGAAGTAGAGGAATGTGGGCAAGGTGGGTGTCTGGAAGAGAGACTGGAAGGAAAGGCCGCCATTTTATCTGATGTTCTGTAGTACCTTGATTTTAGTACCTGAATGTCAGCCCACTACTATTGTAGAGATTTTTCAAACCAGTCCGTGGATTGTTCAGTAGAAATAAAATCAGTCATTTAGCCTCTGAGCTCCTGTCTACGGTCCAGAGAGCTGGCATGATTACAAACTCGTTCTGAGACTACTGGCATGAGGCCCAATTTCTCATCAATGAAGATGTGAAAAATCATGTTGATGCTGTGTCAGGTTTTTGTTGTTGTTTTTTGGACTGCTAGAGCAGTAGAGGATGTTGCCAGAACATTGGGTCTCACAAAATCCGAGTTCTTGACATGGTCTTGGTCTGAAGAGCTAGAGGCAAAAAATGATGGATGGATATAGCTCTGAAGTGGATAAGGAGAGGTTTCCTGACAGCCGCCAGGGAAAGGCCAGGCTGCTGCTGCGTACTTTAGCTTCTGATGTTCACAAGAGCATTTCCTCTTGGCAAAGGCAAGAACAGAAAGCCATGCCTTTGGATTTAAGGGTTTTTCCCTTCCCACACTCAGCTTTTGTCATACCAAGCTCCCTGGTCCCTCATAATAATAATAATGATGATAATGATAATAGACTAGAATGATGATAGTTGCTAAGATATGGAAGTAGATTGCACATAGTTCCTGTGCCTTATGGGGCTCACGATCTAAGCAGGAAGGAGAACAGGTATTGAATCTCCATTTTATAGATTAGGAAACTGAGGCACAGAAAAGGTAAATGACTTTTCCCAGGTCAGGCAAATAACAAAACTGGGGTTAGAATCCAGTTCTCCTTACTCCCAGGCCCACACTCCTTTCACTAGGCCACTCTGGCTCTTAAAATAGCTTCTCTAATTTCCATCTTGGGAGGGAAGTTTGCTAAAACAAATTGGAATAAGGGAAGAAACAGGAAGAGTATTAAAGAAAATGATTTGAGAATTTGTGGACCGTGAGAAAATCCCTGAGGACTGGAAAATAGCAAATATACTCATCTTCCTAAAGGAGAAATACCAAAATCCTGGGCATTATAGACCAATAAGGCTCAACATTGATACCTGAAAAGTTATTAGCCGGGAGAAAACTGAGCAGTAGCTTAATAGATTTAGGTCCTTGAAGCGTTTTTATGGGGAGCAGGAACAGGTCTACCAACTTTGTTGTATTGTACTGTCCCAAGCACTTAGTACATTGTTCAGCACACAGTAAATGCTCAATAGAGACTATTGATGGGAGGTGTTCTCCAAGAGAGCAAGAAAAATTGGTATTTTATTAGAGGAGAGCTATTTGTTGGACATAAAGAGGAATTCTTGATTATCAGCATGATCCAACGTGGGAGCAGACTTCCAAGTGAGATCTTTGAGGAAAGAACAAGTGTCATCTGTCCTGGTGCACTTTATTTTTCTCCTGGTTGAAGCTAAGGAACTGGACCAGATTATCTCTTGGTCCTTCCTCCCATCTCTGGGATTTTCTGAAGTAGTCATCTTTTATAACTGAAAATGTGACAAACTAAAAAAGTTAAGATTAGCTGATACACTGAGCAAGGTTCATTCCTTCATAAAACCAAAGGCCAGGGGAGTGAAGTTTCTCTCATTCTGAGGGTATCTGTTATTGAATCCTAAAATCATAGTTATGAGCTGGTGAGAAAAAACTGCATCTTCCTTCTTGTAGCACTGTTTTCTGTCTACAAGTCTGTGCAAGAGTGTAGGCAGGTTGATGGGAAAGTCAACAGTCTATAATCCACTGGGTCCCAGGGGCCTCAAAGGATAATAACTGTGGTATTTGCTAAGTGCCTATTATGTGCCAAGCACTGTACTAAGCACGGGGGTAGTTACAGGATAATTAGGTTGGACACAAGCCCTGTCCCAGAATGCTCAGAAGTTTTGCAATCCGGTGGAGGGGCTCTCCCTCCCAGCTGGGATAGTCAATGGTGGCTCACCCACCTATCACCTTGATTTTAAATCTTTTCCACTGCTTGCTTATAGTCATAATGATACTACTCTAGACTGTAAGCTCGTTGTGGGCAGGAAATGTCACTGTTTTTTGTTCTGTTGTACATTCCCAAGCACTTAGTACAGTGCTCTGCAACAGTAAGTGCTCAGTAAATACGATTGAATTTTAGGATCCTCGTGATATTTTTTTCAATCTCCTAGGTAAATGGGCAAGTATTATTGCCTCAAGCAAAATCCCAGCATCCTGGCTTGCTGGACAGTGGGTGGTAGTAAGGAGGAGCGGAATATTTACACAAAAGTTGACAAAACTGGGTAGAGCAGGTTTGTAGTAGGGGGGGAAACCCAGCTCCTTTGCAGCTGCTGTGTATTCTCTGGTTGTCCTTTGTCTGTGCTGGCGGAAGGGAGAAGAGTAGAGATCTGGGGGCTGAGCCAGCCACCGGAGTAAGTCAGGCTGTGGTCGTCCCAGAGCTCAAGCTGCTCCACAAAGGATGCCCCGTGGAAACAGACAAAGGCAAGAGGGGATTAGTCGCAGGGCAGCAGCTGCAGAAGGGAATGGTTAAGCTAGGCTTGAATAAAGCTGGGCAGTGGGGAAGAAAGGGGGATTTATTCTCAGTGGACCTGCCAGGGAGAGCAGCTGATAACCTCTTCTTGCTGTTGAAAGCTTTGGGGTAGAGAGAGAGAAAAAGAGCTGGGCGGGTGGTGGGTGAGAGAGGGAGAAAGGAGGGAAGGAGAGGCGGGAGAGAGAGAATATGAGGGAGACTTGGCCGTTACCACTGAACCATTCAGAGAGTAAGACCATCCAGTTAGGATACCATAGCCAAAGGGAACCCCCCTCCACTGGGATCATGGTTCACAATAGATCATTAATAAGCACAAAATTGGCCCCACATGCCAGGTTGCACCATCCCAGTATAATCTGGTGGATACACTCATTTACAGCAAAGGAGTGTGCTTTTTGTAGCTAAAGAAATCCCAAATTCTTCCCACACTCCTTCCCTTAGTTCTCTGGTCATCACAGAGTCCTGCCTGATGAGTAAATCCCTCCTGTCCTTTGATGACATTATATAGGAACAGAAAGGTCCTTTTTCTGGTGATGGAAATAGAACTGATTCCTCCTTCTTTTCATGAGAGTACGCAGGAATGTTTTTCCAGAATTCCTCTTCCTGTAAGTTGTTGTGGCAGTCCTCCTTTTGACGACAGTACGCGGGAGCCCTTTTGTTGAGAGATCTTTGTTTTGATGCTGGCGAGCGTGACCCTTGAGAGGAAGTTTCTCCTGAGTAATTGCAGAGATGATTAGCTTGTCCATCCTGGACTGATGTGGGTATCTTGCTGATATTCTTTTGCAGCTGACATGCCATGTGCCCAGTGGGCCACTGGTAATATCCACAAATATCTGGCGTTAAGCACTATGGCATACATAGGTGATTAATGTCCCTTTTCTTAGCCTTTTCCATTTCATTCAATTGTATTTATTGAGTGCTTACTGTGTGCAGAGCAGTGTACTAAGCACTTGGGAAGTACAAATCAGCAACATATAGAGACGGTCCCTACCCAACAACGGGCTCACAGTCTAGAAGGGGAAGACAGACAACAAAACAAGTAGATAGGTGTCAATACCATCAGAATAAATAGAATTATAGCTATATGCACATCATTAATAAAATAAATATAGTAAATATGTACAAATAAAATAGAGTGATAAATATGTACAAATATATACAAGTACTGTGGGGAAGGGAAGTGGGTAGGGCAGAGGGAGGGAGGGGGATCGTCTGCATGGTCTGCAGACAATCCCAAGGAAAACCACTGGAAGGATGGGTGGAGAAGCAGCGTGAACTAGTGAATAGAGCACAGGCTTGGTAGTCAGAAGGACCTGAGTCCTAATTCCAGATCCACTACTTGTCTTCTTTGTGACCTTGGGCAAGCCATTTAACTTCGTTGTGGGCAGGCAGTGTCTGTTTATTGTGATATTGTACTCTCCCAAGCACTTAGTGCAGTGCTCTGCACACAGTAAACAATAAATATGAGTGAATGAATGAATGAACTTCTCTGTGCCAGTTACCTCATCTGTAAAATGGGGATGAAGACTATGAGCCCCATGTGGGACATGGACTGTGTCCAACTTGATTATCTTCTACCTGCCCCAGCGCTTATTACAGT
This sequence comes from Tachyglossus aculeatus, assembly GCF_015852505.1. Taxonomy (NCBI): domain Eukaryota; kingdom Metazoa; phylum Chordata; class Mammalia; order Monotremata; family Tachyglossidae; genus Tachyglossus; species Tachyglossus aculeatus. Next base: position 18,099,258 of record NC_052070.1, read on the forward strand.
GCCTGATGCATAGCAAGTGCTTAACAAATACCATTAAAACAAAGAAAAAAAGGTTCTCACTTGGAGCATTTTCACACATCTTCTAAAACGTTTGCCCTCTTTAGGTGTAATAATAAATAACTCCTTGAATTGGTAAGGCGCTTTTATTTTTTGTAAGGCACTTTCACATCTATGATCTCATTTTATTCTCACATCCATTTGGGGTAGGGAGAGAAAAGTATTTTTATCCTCGTTTCACAGATGAGAACTAAGGCTAGAGAGGTTAAATCAATCAATCAATCAATCGTATTAATTGAGCGCTTATTGTGTGCAGAGCACGGTGCTAAGCGCTTGGGAAGTACAAGTTGGCAACATATAGAGACAGTCCCTACCCAACAGTGGGCTCACAGTCTAGAAGGGCTCACAGTCTAGAAGTCTAAATGATGTGTCTGAGGTCACACGGCAGGTCAGTGGTTCTAGAACCCAGATCTTTGACTTCTAGACGTGTGCTTTTCCCACTGGACAGTTCTTACAGTGGTTCATTTTCTTAGCGTTGTCATGCTTAACCAGCGGGAGGTGAGGGAACTAGATGAGGAGAAGGGTGTAATGATGTCTTGGAGAGACATGAGACAGGATTGGGTTTGGCAGAGCATTCTCTGGAATGAGATAGAAAGAAGAAGCAGTGTGGCCTAGTCGAAAGAGCATGGACCTGGGTTCTAATCCCAGATTTGCCACTTAACAATAATAATATTAATAATAATAATGGCATTTATTAAGCACTTACTATGTGCGAAGCACTGTTCTAAGCGCTGGGGAGGTTACAAGGTGATCAGGTTCTCCCACGGGGGGCTCACAGTCTTAATCCCCATTTGACAGATGAGGGAACTGAGGCCCAGAGAAGTTAAGTGGCTTGCCCAAAGTCACACAGCTGACAAGTGGCAGAGCCGGAATTTGAACCCATGACCTCTGACTCCAAAGCCCGGGCTCTTTTCCACTGAGCCACGCTGCTTCTCAAGCTGCTGCTTCTCTTCACTTGTCTGCTGAATGATGTTTCTCAAGTCACTTAACTTCTCTGTGCCTCAGTTACCTCATCCGTAAAGTAGGGATTAGGACCGTGAGCCCCATGTGGGACATGGACTGTGTCCAACCTGATTAACTCATATCTACCCCAGTGCTTAGTACAGTGTCAGGTACATAGTAGGGGCTTAACAAATATGAAAAGTGTGCAAAACAAGTGGGTAAAAATCTCAAGAGTTTACATTGTAGGGTTTTTTTTTTTAAGTGTCTGTGAAAGCTGGTGGGGAAACTGTCGTTCATCCTGTCCTCTGAATTCAATGTTTGTGGAAGACATTTGGGTGGTTGGCAGCAGCATCATTCATTCATCCCTCACCTGCTCCATGTGCTCCAATCCATTCTGCTTTTGGACTCTGGCCCATCCCTAAATCATGAACTATAGGCAGCGTGGCTTAGTGGATAGAGCACAGGCCTGGGAATCATCATCATCATCATCAATCATATTTATTGAGCGCTTACTATGTGCAGAGCACTGTACTAAGCGCTTGGGAAGTACAAATTGGCAACATATAGAGACAGTCCCTACCCAACAGTGGGCTCACAGTCTAAAAGGGGGAGACAGAGAACAAAACCAAACATACTAACAAAATAAAATAAATAGAATAGATATGTACAAGTAAAATAAATAAATAAATAAATAGAGTAATAAATATGTACAAACATATATGCATATATGCAGGTAGTTATATAGGTAGAATCAGAAGTTAATGGGTTCTGATCCTGGCTCCTCCTGAGCCCTCTGACCTGAGGTGGCCATTGTCAGGTCCCTCTGTCTGTCCCAGCCTGGCTCAGGGAGGTGTCAGAATCTCTGAAGGATGTGTGTGTGTGTGTGTGTGTGTGTGTGTGTGTGTGTGTGTGTTAGCTGGGGGGATGGGGGTGGAGGGGGTGGGGGAGAGGTGTGCTTCTGGCCCCCAGGAAGGGACTGTTTCCACCTGATTTGCTTGTATCTGTCCCACCTCTTAGTTACGGTGCCTAGCACATAGTAAGCACTTAACAAATACCTCAGTTGTTATTACACACACTTTCTGATGCCCCTCGCTCTCCATCCACCCCCTTCCCTTCCCTGTTGTCCCCCGTCCCCATCCCTGCAGACCTGGGCCTGTTCTCCACAAAGACCCCCTACCCCTTTTTCTTTCCCTCCATCCCTCCCATCTCCGCTTTCTTTCCTTGATAGTTGTTTTGATGTGTGTCTTCCCCCTTCTAGACTGTAAGCCCGATGTGGGCAGGGATTGTCTTTATTGCTGTATTGTACCTTCCAAGCACTTAGGAAAATGCTCTGCACACAGTAAGTGCTCAATAAATACGAATGAATGAATGAATGTCTGCTGTGTGACCTTGAGCAAGTCACTTCACTTATCTGGGCCTCAGTTACCTATCTATAAAATGGAGATTAAGAGTGTGAACCCTATGTGGGACAGGGACTGTACCCAACCTGACTACCTTGTATCTGCCCCAGAGCTTAGAACGTACTTGGCACATAGTAAACGCTTAACAAGTACCATAATTGCTATTATTATTATTATTAGGAGATGTTCCAGGAGCTAGTACATGGGAAGTGGGCCCAATGCGTAGAAACCCTGTGTAAAGCTTCCATCTCAGCTTGGACAAGTAAAGGGTATATGGAATTTATAACTACAAGAAGTTCTGCAAGGAGAAACTGTTAGGTGGTTCAATAATAATAATAATAATAATAATAATAATGACAGCATTTATTAAGCGCTTACTATGTGCAAAGCACTGTTCTAAGTGCTGGGGAGGTTACAAGGTAATCAGGTTGTCCCACAGGGGGCTCACAGTCTTCATCCCCATTTTACAGATGAGGGAACTGAGGCCCAGAGAAGTTAAGTGACTTGCCCAAAGTCACACAGCTGACATTTGGCGGAGCTGGGATTTGAACCCATGACCTCTGACTCCAAAGCCCGGGCTCTTCTCCACTGAGCCACGCTGCTTCAAGAAGGATACATTCATGGGCAAGAGGTCCCTAATGCGTTGCTAGGAAGGAAGTTAGGGATGTAGAGGGAAAGCTATTGATTATCAGATGGAATGTCCATAACCATGAAGTTGGTTTTCAAGGAGGGCCACCATTACATAGATTCTCCAAGCATCCAATGGCTGCTTTGAGAAACATAACTCTGGGCTGGATGGGGCATTGTTTTGTTGTTGTTGTTGTTATTTGTATTTTTATGGTATTTGCTAAGTGCTTACAATGTGCCAGGCACTGTACTAAGCCCTGGGGTAGATACAAGCTAATCAGGTTGGACACAATCCATGGCCCTCAAGGGGCTCCCAATCTTAATCCCCATTTTACAGGTGAGTTAACTGAGTGCCAGATAAGTGAAATGACTTGTCCAGGGTCACACAGCAGACAAGTGGTGGAGCCAGGATTAGAACCTAGGTTTTTCTGATTTCTAGGCTCGTGCTTGTGATGACATTATTCAAGGTCCCCTAGATTGCGAGCCTGAAGGGATATGGAGATTGGGTCTAACTTGATTATCTTGTATTTACCCCAGTGCATAGTACAGTGCTTGGCATGTAGTAAGCGCTACAAGTATCATCATATCATTATTTTTATTTTCTCGAGGAACAGTGTTTGGATGTAAGTATAGAGATTTCTGAGGTCTGACTTTATCATCATCCTAGTGCTCTCTATTCTAATCTCACTTCTGACAGAACTGAAAAAGTTTTATCTTATTCTTGGACTCGTACGGTGGTAACACGGAGATAGAATTTATGTTTTTCAGGGAGTAACTTGCTAAACGGAAGGAAGAATGTACTAGCTTGACATTGAGCGCTATGTGACTCACCCTGCCTGTTTCTGCCCAAATCACACAGCAGAAACTGTGCTTTAGTGGTAAGTGCAAGCATATGGATCCTTCTCCTCATCATTGTCAGGAAAAGGAGAAAAAAATTAATTTGACTCAATGTATATATGATAAGGGGAACATGAAGCCAAACCCCAGGTTCATGGGATCTTCATCCCTTAGCTAAATAATCCAAGAAAATTTGATAGGAAATACTTCAGCAATTGCTCTGAGTAGTTTGGGCTATAAATAGGCTTCTAAGGAATTTGTTCTCATCATCATTTGTTTCCTGGTGAATAACAGGTTTGAAAATCATCCAAGGAATAATTTCTGATCACAAAAGTCATTACTGCTGGATACTCCGTCTAGTGAATCAACTAAACCCCCTCTCAACAGCAATGATTTGTCAGTGATCTTGGCAAAGTAGTTACAGTATAAAATAGGAAGTTTGTTGAGGGATAAACAGTGCATCTGCTGATAAACATTCTGGTAGTTCTCCTGGAGTTCTGGGAGTCTGCTCCTTTGGTAGTGCAGACCTGATGTAGCTCTGGAGTAGCTGAATCTTATTTTGGTGTATTACAGCACCTTCCATGAGCACAGCTTTGACCTCAGTTGACTTTTCTGCCCAGATAATGTTACTACTTGGAATACCACATCAGGTTCGGGAGTTAAATGGTTGCTACTGACTTTCCCGGTTGCCAGGATGCATTTCTCTCCGGAAAACTGCAATCTGTCCTCCCTGTAATTACACCCTATTCTCTCCCCACCTTCATTTTCAGTAGTGACAGACCACTCCAGAGGACACTCGGACAGTTGATTGTCAGTCTGTGGGGAAAGCGGAAAGAGCATGGGACTGGGAGCCAGAGGAACTGGGTTCTAATCCTGGCTCCGACTCTTGTTTGCTCTGTGACTTTAGGCAAGTCACTTCTCTTTTCTGGGCTTCAGTTACCTCATCTGCAAAATCGGGATTAAGACTATGAGGCCTATGTGGGACAGGGATTAGTGCCAACCCAATTATCTTATGTCTCCTCCAGATCTTAGTACAGTGCTGGAGGCATAGTAAGTGCTTAATAAATACCATAAAAAGCTCCACTTTTTTTTTTAACAATTTTGTTTCTTCCAAGCTCCTATTACAGTGCTCTGCAAAAAGTAAGTGCTCGGTAAATGTGACCGATTGATTTGTGTCCGTGGGGTCGGTAGCAGCAGTGATGCTGTCCCCTATCCCTTTTCCCCTAACGATACCTTGGTATTTGTCACCAATCTCCAGACTCTTCTAAACTCTGCCCAGTGGCTTGATAACCTGATTACTGGCCTGACTTATTGAGGGGCAGGAGTACAATTCTGACTGTTGGGGACGACTGTTAAATGTGCAAAAGCAGCCCCACTTGTAAGAACAGAAAGAAGCAAATGAATCCAAGTGATAGATGCTGTCAAAGCTGCTTTTTAAAATGAATGAGCTATATACGGCATATATTTCTGAATAATTTGGATTCTGAATTGGAAATTTCCTGGACACTTTTTTGTTGGAGGGGGGAAAGCCAGGTTACAAGGAGGAAAGGAAGTAGCCTGTGTTTTTCAGAAAAATATGTTTCATTTCAGGTGCAAGTTGATGACTGACTGCTATGTGTAATTCTTGGTCCGATTGATTTATTGATTAGCAATCCAAGTTAAATGGTTTTAGGTAAATTCTTGAAATTAAGGATTAGGGATTGCGTGGATCAGTCAAACAATAGTATTTATTGGGTGCTTACTATGTGTAGAGCACTGTACTAAGATTTGCAACAGGATTTCTAGACACAATCCCTACCCACAAAGAGTTTATAGTCTAGAAGGACAGACAGATATTACAATAAATTGCAGATAGGAGGAAGTGGCAAAGTGCAGGAAAATGTAAGTGTTGTGGCACTGAGGTGGGGTGAATATCAAGTGCTTGAGAAGCAATGTGGCCCAGTGGAAAGAGCACAGGCCGGGAGTCAGAGGACCTGGGTTCTAATTCCACTCCTCTTCTTGTCTGCTGTATAACTTTAGGCAAGTTGCAACTTCTCTTTGCCTCAATTACTGCCTCTGTTAAATGGAGATTAAGACTGAGCCACATGTGGGACTTGGACTGTGTCCATCCTGATTAGCTAGTATCTACCCCAGTGCCTAGTATGGTGCTTGACACATAGTGAGTGCTTAATCAGTACCATATAAAAAGTACTTAAGGGGTACATATAGATCTGAGTACATAGGTGATGCAGAGGGGAGGGGAGGTAGAGGAAATGAGAACTTAGGGAAGACTGCTTGGAGGAGAGGCAATTTATGAGGGCTTTGAAGGTGGGGAGAATGGTGGTCTGTAGGATGTGAAGTGGAAGGGGATCCAGCCCAGGAAAAGGATGTAGTCAAGAAGTCAATAGTGAGATAGGGATACAGGGAGTCGGTTGGTGCTAGAGGAGCCAAATCTAAAGATTGCATTGGAGTAGGAAATCAGTGGGATAAGGTAGGAAGGGGAGAACAAATTGAGTACCTTAGAGCCAAAGGTAAGAAGTGTGGAGGTGAATGGGCAACCATTGGAGGATTTTGAGGAGTCAGGAGACTGAACTCTTTTTTAGTAAATTGATCTGGGCAGCCGAGTGAAGGAAAGACTGGAGTGGGGAGAGACAGGAGTCAGGGAGGTCAGTGAGGAGGCTGTTGCAATATTCTAGATGGGAAATAAGTGCTTGGGTCAGCATGTTAGCAGTTTGGATGAAGAGGAAGGGAAGATCCTAAAGATGATGTGAAAGTAGGACTGACAGGACTTGGTGACAGAGAGAATATGTGGGATAAATAAAAGAGGTGACTTGGATTTGAGGATAATGCCAAGGTATGGGCTTGCAAGACAAGAAGGATGGTGGGGCCTACAATACTGGGAAAGTCAAGGAGAGGACAGGGCTTTGGTGGGAGAAAAAAGAATATTGTTTCACACATGCCAAGTTTTGAGGTGTCGGTGGGACATCCAAGTAGAAATATCCTGAAGGCAGGAGGAAATGAAGGACTGCAGAGAAGGAGAGATATCAAGGCTGAAGAGGTACATTTGGGAATCATCCCTGTAGAGATGGTAATTGAAGCTGTGGGAGTGATTGTGTTCTCCAAGGGAGTGGGTGTAGATGAAGAATAGAGAGGAAACCAGAACTGAGCCTTGAGGGACTCCTACAGTTAGGGGGCAGAAGGCAGAGGAGGAGCCCACAAAAGAGACTGAGAATGAGCATCCAGAGTAATAGGAGGAGAACTAGGAGAGGATAGTGTCAATGGAACCAAGGTTAGATCATGTTTCCAGAAGGGGGTGGCTGCTAAGGAAGCATTGTGAAATGTATTAACCTTCCTAAAATGAGTAAGTTTTTGTGTTTTGTCATGAGTGTCACAGTAGAAATTTGCGTAGCATCCAAAACCATTAGTCTTTTTGGTCTTCGGGTGAAGCATCATGGCAAACATCCAGGACTTGGTGCTTGGGACATGATGGGGCTCTGGGGCCCGAGAAACAGAAAACCAGTCACTTCCAGAGTGTCACTTCCTGCAGACATAATCATTACCTTGGGAAACTGGTTTCGAGCCGCGTATCGGCTTTCTTGCTTGTGTGTGACTGCGAGCAATGACGTGGGCTTTGAGCAGCTTGGCTGGGACAAAAGAATTTAGGGAATTTGAGGTGGGCGGTCCAACCCGTTGGTATCTGAGTGAAATGGGATTAGATTTCTGGGCACGGCACTCCAACTGACGTGAGGGGAATCTGGCACCTGGAGCAAGCGCAGAGGATGCCACACACAGAGGACTTTCATTTGGCTGGCGGGCAGTGAATGAATGAGGCACTGATTTTCTTTGCAGCACATCTGAGGGAATCCTGTTGCTACATGTGGAACTCTGGTTGGCGGGGTGAAGGGGACTGGGAGAGGGTTGGTTGCCTTGGCTGCTTATCGTCTTGCCTCTGTCTTTAGATTAGATCCAGCCAGGTAAAGTCATTCCAGCCCTACCAGAAAATCAATGAGAGAACAAACAAACAAAAAGGCCACAAGTTATTGATCGTCTGCACTTTGTAGCATGGATTAATGACTATTTCCCGCTACAGATGGGACGGTCCAAATAACTACTTAAAAAAAAAATATTTTCTTGTAAACTGTCTTCTATTTGCAAAAAAGACATCGCCTGTGAGCACGTGCGTGACTGGAAAGGTCATTGTGGGTCCCACAGTCCCGGCCTCATTGTGTACATCAAATGGCTGCCCCTCATTGTGTTGTTGTTATCATGTTTAATGTCTGTGATGCCTGGTCCTGTTTTCACTTTTGCCTCCTTGTCTCTTGATATTTACAAAACTTTTGCTTGAATGGAGTCATTTCTTTCCTGGTTGCAGTGCACTGGGCAATTGCACAAGAGGTTTCAATGTTTTTTTTGTGAAGTGCAAAGGTGCAGCTTCTCTGAAGATATGAAGTATAGGAAATGTCAGCACTCCACTGATAAGCTTAAATGAATCCAATAGCTCGTCGAAAAAGAATACAATTCGGGGAGGATGTGGCACAAATAGTGTCTCACTTTCCAGTGATTTTTCTTTTCAGAAACACTGAGACGAAGGCAAGTCAGTTGTGAGTTTCTCTCGTAATAAAATTATTCTCTGTAGTTTGATTCATCAATATATTGGCTGATGTTTTCTGCCCATATTTATTCCTCATAGTTGAAGCTAGTTTTATCAGTGTACAGACAACTAATCAGCACAGTATTTAGTGGCTCCTTTCATTATGTCAGGAGAAATTCAGATCTTTTCACAGTAAATTTATTTTAGTTAAAATAAAAAACTTAGGGCAAGTGTGTTTTATTAGCTCAATAATTTCATGTCTATACTGTGGAGACTGTCCCAAAACATTTCATGTTGTTGTCCTTGTTTTCAAAACTGTCAATGAATCAATAAATCAATTTTATTTATTAAGCAAGTACTGTGTGAAGAGCACTGTACTATCTTGGCTCCACCAGTAGTCTGCTGTGTGACCTTGGGGAAGCCACTTAACTTCTCTGTGCCTGTTACCTCATCTGTAAAATGGGGATAAAGACTGTGAGTCCCATATGGGACAACCTGATTACCTTATATCTACCCCAGCGCTTAGAACTTTGCTTAGCATCCAGGAAGTGCTTAACAAATACCATGATTATTATTATTATCTGTCAAGTTGAATTAGACAATGTATTTTTGTTCTAAAAATAATTAGTTTGAAATACAATGGAACTTCGTTTCTCTGTATCTCCGGTCTTACATTCTATCTATGCAGGTTTCTTTTCCATAAATCTGCAGAGTGCAAATTAACATTCCAGTACCTATGATGAAAGGGGCCCTGAATAACCAATTAATCTGTGTAATTTATTGAGCACTTATTGTATGCAGAGCACTTTTTAAGTGCTTGGAACAGCACAGTACAATAGAGTTTGTAATCGCGAACCATGCCCGTTAGGAGCTTGCATACTAGACTAGACACAGGGATCGTGTCTACCAATTCTGTTAGACTGTACTTCCCCAACGTTTAGAACAGTGCTTCACTCATTGTGGGCAGGGAAAGTGTCTGTTTATTTGTTGTATTTTACTCTCCCAAGCGCATAGTACAATGCTCTGCACACAGTAAGCACTCAATAAATACAACTGACTGACTGACAGTAAGTGCTTGGTAAATACGGAAGCAGCGTGGCTCAGTGGGAAAGAGCCCGGGCTTTGGAGTCAGAGGTCAGAGCCCGGGCTTTGGAGTCAGAGGTCATGGGTTTGAATCCCGGCTCTGCCACTTGTCATCTGTGTGACTTTGGGCAAGTCACTTAACTTCTCTGTGCCTCAATTCCCTCATCTGTAAAATGGGGATGAAGACTGTGAGCCCCACGTGGGACAACCTCATCACCTTGTATCCCCCCAACACTTAGAACAGTTCTTTGCACATAGTAAGCGCTTAATAAATGCCATCATCATCAATCGTATTTATTGAGCACTTACTATGTGCAGAGCACTGTACTAAGCGCTTGGGAAGTACAAATTGGCAACATATAGAGACAGTCCCTACCCAACAGTGGGCTCACAGTCTAAAAGGGGGAGACAGAGAACAAAACCAAACATACTAACAAAATAAAATAAATAGGATAGATATGTACAAGTAAAATAAATAAATAGAGTAATAAATATGTACAACCATATATACATATATACAGGTATTATCATTATTATTATTATTAAATATGATTGAGTGACTGAGAGGAAGTGTGGCTTAGTGGAAAGAGCCCGGGCTTGGGAGTCAGAGGTCATGGGTTCTAATTCTGGTTCTGCCACTTATCAGCTGTGTGACTTTGGGCAAGACACTAAGCCTCTCTGTGCTTCAGGTACCTCATCTGTAAAATGGGGATTAGGACTGTGAGCCCCACGTGGGACAACCTGATTACTTTGAATCTACCCTAGTGCTTAGAACAGTGCTTGGCACCTAGTAAGCTCTTAAAAAATACCAAAAATATTATTATTATTTGTCTGAAACTTTGATTGTATCAATGAAAGGTGGCCCTGTCTTCCTTACTCTTCTTCCTAATTTCAGTTTACCATACGGCTGTAGGTTGGGTATCCTACTGCTGCTCATTCTCTTCATGTGTTCCACCCAGTGTAGCCCCTGATAACACAGGGGCTCATAGCTTCCTTTATTATTTTATGTGGTGAAAAATAATCGACATTTACAGGTGTTATGATAGTCTTGTTCAAAATGTATGTAACAGATCTATTTTGGTCTATTTTACAAAACCATAGAGGATGTTCCCCATTTCACCTAAAAATTTGGGTATGAGCAGAGGAACAAAAAAGTCATCCTCGGAGACTGCTCAGAGAGATTGAAAGTCAGAAGGACCTGGGTTCTAATTCTGGCTCCTCTATGTGTCTGCTGTGTGACCTAGGGCAAGTCACTTAACTTCTCTGTGCCTCAATTCCCTCATCTCTAAAATAGGGATTAAGGCTGTGAGCCCCAAATGGAGCAGGGACTGTGTGCAACCTGCTTTGCTTGTATCCACCCCAGCATTTAATACCGTGCATGGCACATAGTAAGCCCTTAACAAATTTCACAATTATTAGTGGTAGTAGTAGCATTTATTGAGCACCCACTTGGTATGGTGCACTGTACTGAGGTACAGAATCATTAAGTGACATGTTCCCTGCCCACAAGGAGTTTATACTCTAACAGGGGAGATTGTAACCCTAATCCCTACAGCCAAGCCCCAAGAATCCCTTGTTTAGATGTGAACCTAAATAGACTCTAAAGTAACCAGTGGTTTGGTTTCGCAAAGGGCATCCAGGGTTTCAGTGGTCCCTCTCTCGTTCTGTATTGATATAGTACCAGAAGCTATTGCCAAGGTGTGTAGTTCTGACATGATGGCAGATTCACACAGATCTGGAAGGGAAATTCAAAGGCTGTGCAATAACTGGAGAATTACTCCAGGATCACACACAATTGGGGGGTTTCCAACAAAATGGTTCATGTGATGTCATCACATTAATAATGATGGTATTTATTAAGTGCTTACTATGTGTCAAGCACTGTTCTAAGCACTGGGTTAGATACAAGCTAATCAGATAGGACACAGTTCCTGTCTGACATAGGGCTCACAGTCTTAATCCCCATTTTACAAAGGAGGTAACTGAGGCACAGAGAAGTGAAGTGACTTGCCCAAGGTCACACAGTAGACAAGCGGCAGAGGCGGAGTTAGAATTTAGGTCCTCTGACTCCTAAACCCATGCTCTGTGTTTGTGCACCTCCTTGTCTGGTGTTCCCAAGGATCATCAGTAGCCTTCCTGCTCATGTCATTAAGCGCTTAGTACAGTGCTCTGCACACAGTAAGTGCTCAATAAATACGATTGATTGATTGATTGAGAAGCAGAGTGGCTTAGTGGAGAGAGCACGGGCTTGGGAGTCAGAGGTCGTGGGTTCTAATCCTGGCTCCGCCACTTGTCAGCAGTGTGACTTTGGGCAAATCACTGAACTTCTCTGTGCCTCAGTTACCTCATCTGTGAAATGGGGATTAAGACTGTGAGCCCCACGTGGGACAACCTGATTACCTTGTATCTCCCCCAGCACTTAGAACAGTGCTTGGCATATAGTAAGTGCTTAACAAATACCATTGTTATTATTATTGTTATTATTGTATTATTATTATTATTATTATTATTACCAGAGGGCTAGCTTCAGATAGTTTCAGAAAACCAACAGGTAACAATAATAATAATAATAATAATAACAATGATATTTGTTAAGCACTTACCATGTGCAAAGCACTGTACTAAGTGCTGAGGTAAATACAAGAAAATCAGGTCCCACATGGGGCTCACAATTTAAGTAGCAGGGAGAACAGTGTTGAATCCATATTTTGCAGATGAGGGAACTGAGACACAGAAATGTTGTTATTTGCCCACAGTCACACAGCAGGTACATGGTGGAGCCAGGATCAGAATTCAGGGCCTCTGACTCCCAGGCTCTTTCTGTTAGGCCACACTGCTTCTAGGGAAATAAGTAGCCCTTCAAACTACCCAGATCCAGACAGAAGTAGAGTAAGCCATTCCTTTCTCTCTGTTCACGACAGATGCTTTTTGAGCATGTGGTTGCACTGTAGGCTAAGTTTCCCCAAGACTTATGTGCAGTATGTTAAGATCTGTTCCAGAACCAGCCCCAACATGATGGCTAAACTTTACATGAAAGTAAAAGCAATTTTTAAGCCTTTTCCCACTCTATTTTGTTCCCCGTGAATTTTCTGCCACCCCAACCCTCCATCCCAAACCTCCAACCCCATCTCCCCAACTCTCTTCCCCCACAGCTTCCATTTGTTTTTTGTTAAAGTTTAATCATATTGACAGCTGCTGATAATAATAGTAATGGTATTTGTTAAGTGCTTACTATGTGCCAAGTACTGTTTTAAGCACTGGGCTAGTCAGGTTGGGCACAGTCTTAATCCCCATTTTATGGATGAGGCAACTGAGGCACAAAGAAATGAAGTTACTTGCCCAAGGTCACACAGCAGACAAGTGGTGAAGCTGGGATTAGAATCTTTGACCTTCTGACACCCAGGCCCGCGCTCTATCCACTACGCACGCTGCTTCTTGTGCAAGCTTGGCTGCTCCTACTGCTCCAACTTTCCCTTCCTGCTCATAATCCTTCTTGCTCCCCCTAGAAGAAGCTGCGGGAATGGGGAAGGGGATAGGGACAGAAGGACAGGGAGGTGGTGGTGGTGGCAGCTGCAACTTGGGAAGGGGCTACACAATCATCTTACCTCAGTCCATCCCTGTCCTTCCGATTAACCATGACTTTGTCTGAGTTGGGAAGGTGGGGCAGGAAACTGGCTCAAAAGGGATTGTGATTGCACTCATCCATGCACTTATTACAGTGCCCTGCACACAAATAAGTGAGCCCATTGTTGGGTAGGGATTGTCCCTATTAGTCCCTATTTGTTGCTGAATTATTCTTTCCAAGCACTGCACTGTGTAGAGCACTGCATCAGTACAGTGCTCTACACACAGTAAGCTGCCTGTCTACTTGTTTTCTTTTGTTATCTCCCCCTTCTAGACTGTGAGCCCATTGTTGGGTAGGGGTTCCCTGTATCTGTTGCCTAATTGTACTTTCCAAGTGCTTAATACAGTTCTCTGCACACAGTAAGCGCTCAATAAATATGATTGAATGAATAAATAAATACGATTGAATGAATGAATTCTCAGTCTGTCCCCTTCGCGGGCTCCTCCTCCCCCTCCCAACCCCTTACTGTAGGGGTTTCTCAAGGGTCAGTTCTTGGTCCCCTTCTATTCTCTATTTATATTCACTCTCACTCCCTTGGTGAACTCATTTGCTCCCATGGCTTCAACTATCATCTCTATACTGATGACACCCAAATCTACATCTCCACCCCTGCTCTCTCTCCCTCTCTCCAGGCTCATATCTCCTCCTGCCTTCAGGACAGCTCCATCTGGATGTCTGCCTGCCATCTAAAACTCAACATGTCGAAGACTGAGCTCCTTATCTTCCCTCCCAAGCCCTGTCCTCTCCCTGAATTTCCCATCACTGTAGACAGCACTACCATCCTTCCCATCTACAAGCCCACAACCTTGGTGTCATCCTTGACTCCGCTCTCTCGTTCACCCTACACATCCAATCCATCACCAAAACCTGCCGGTCTCACCTCTATGACATCACTAAGATCTGCCTTTTCCTCTCCATACAAACCGCTACCTTGTTCATTCAATCTGTCATCCTATCCCGACTGGATTACTGCATCAGCCTCCTTTCTGATCTCCCATCCTCCTGTCTCTCCCTGCTTCAGACTATACTTCACTCTGCTGACCAGATTATCTTTGTACAGAAATGCTCTGGGCATGTCACTCCTCCTCAAAAATCTCCAGTGGTTGCTTCGAATCAAGCAAAAACTCCTCACTCTCGGCTTCAAGGCTCTCCATCACCTCGCCCCCTCCTACCTCACCTCCCTTCTCTCCTTCTCCAGCCCAGCCCACACACTCCGCTCTTCTGCCACTAACCTCCTCACTGTGCCTCGTTCTCGCCTGTCCTGCCGTCAACCCCTGGCCCACGTCCTTCCTCTGTCCTGGAATGCCCTACCTCTGCGCACCCACCAAACTAGCTCTCTTCCTCCCTTCAAAGCCCTACTGAGAGCTCACCTCCTCCAGGAGGCCTTCCTGGACTGAGTCCCCCCTTTTTCCTCCCCTCCTCCTTCTCCCCTCCCCATCGTCACCCCCCTGCCCTTCCCCTCCCCACAGCACTTGTATATATTTCAACATATTTATTACTCTATTTTATTTGTACATATTTACTATATTTTATCAATGATGTGTATATAGCTATAATTCTATTTATTCTGATAGTATTGACACGTGTCTACTTGTTTTGTTTTGTTGTCTGTTTCCCCCTTCTAGACTGTGAGCTCATTGTTGGATAGGGACTGTCTCTACATGTTGCCGATTTGTACTTCCCAAGCACTTAGTACAGTGCTCTGCACACAGTAAGCGCTCAATTAATACAACAGTGAATGAATGAATGACAAGGAGAGGGATTGGCAGGGAAAGATTGACTTATCTGCAGCGATTGGGTGTAATGTCAGGGATGGTGGGGTCTCTGCTTGCTTGGATAAGTCAGCAAATAGCCTGCTTCAATGGTATTCCTTTACCCTCAGCTTTGGGCACACCCTCTTCCTACTTTTAATGAAACGGTCATTGATTCCTTCTGTTACAACAGACAGATTAGTTCTGTTTTGGACACTGGTAAATGCAGTTCCTTTCAGTATTGTTTGCTCGTTGGTGTAATAGGGCAGGGATGCATGAATCAAAATATATTTTGTGCAGAGAACAGTGTTCTGAACTAGAGTAGCTCTTTTTGTCAAAAGTTACAAGAAAGAGATTTAGACCCTGCCCAACAGATGGATCACACTCAACCACTTCTGAGTTTAGCCCCAGTCAAACAGCCTTAAAACAATTTTTTATTGTGTGCGCCCTTTGGCTGATTTAAAATAATTCATTTACCTTGAATTTTTTCCCAAGCAAATTGGCATCAAATATGGAGAAAAAGGCTTTTGGGGGCTCATGAATTTCAATTATGATGCAGTGTGAGAATCCTAAGGTAGTTACAGGGGTCCCAGCTGAAGCGTGAGCCATGACATTGGAATGTATCAATAGGATTATTGCATTAGCATTTAGTACAGTGCTCTGCACACAGTAAGCGCTCAGTAAATATGATTGAATGAATGAATCTAGGAACAGGGAAGTAATTCCACCCCTTAGTCAGCATTGATGAGTCCTTCAGTTGAGTATATTTGCCCAGTGTAGTGTCCCCAGAGCTAGAGACAGATGTGAACAGACTGAATAGGGCCTAGAGAAAAATTGTAGTGATTGAAGAGCTGGAAAAGACACCTATCAGGAAAAGTTAAGAGTTTGGAGAAGAAACAGCAGAGGGAAACTGTGAAGACAGCAGCATCCCCACTGAGGGATGACCTTCAAAACCAAATCTGTCAGATGGAAGGAAAATAGAAGAAAGAAAATAGAAAGGAACCTTAACTCTGGAATATTCTTCCTTTCCTAGATTTTTAATACATTCTGTAAAGCAGATGGACTTTCTTTCATTCTCCCGCTGCTTCAGTTTGGGGTGGGCTGGGGGCTCAGGAGTTAACCCTGGATGTGTGAGGGGAGGGTCCATGAAGCCTGCTGGCATGGGGAGGACTAGGCTAGGAAGGATGGAGGAGAACTACTTCCCACACAAATTCATTAAATTCCATTTCAAACAGGAGTGATTTCAGTCTTGTTGATGTGGAACCCTCCCCTGTGTGGGACAGGAACTATGTCCAACCTGATTAGCTTGTATCTACCCCAGTGCTTAGTACAGTGTGTGGTACATAGCAAGTGCTTTAAAGCCATTTATTCATTCAATCGTATTTATTGAGTGCTTACTGTGTGCAGAGCACTTTACTAAGCGCCTGGGAAGTACAAGTAGGCAACATATAGAGACAGTCCCTACCCAACAATGGCTCACAGTCTAGAAGGGGGAGACTGACAACAAAACAAAACATGTAGACAGGTGTCAATCATCAGAACAAAGAGAATTGTAGCTATATGCACATCATTAACAAAATAGAATAGTAAATATGTACAAGTAAAATAAATAGAGTAATAAATCTGTACAAATATATACAAGTGCTGTGGGGAGGGGAAGGAGATAAGGTGGGGGGATGGGGAGGAGGAGAGGAAAAAGGGGGCTCAGTCTGGAAAAGCCTCCTGGAGGAGGTGAGCTCTCAGTAGGGCTTTGAAGGGAAGAAGAGAGCTAGCTTGGTGGATTTGTGGAAGGAGGACATTCCAGGCCAGGGGAAGGGCGTGGGCCGGGGGTCAATGGCAGGACAGGCATGAACGAGGCACAGTGAGGAGGAGAGCAGAGGGTGCGGCTGGGCTGGAGAAAGGAGGTGAGGTAGGAGGGAGCGAGGTGATGGAGAGCCTTGAAGCTGAGAGTGAGGAGTCTTTGCTTGATTTGTAGGTTGACAGGCAGCCACTGGAGATTTTTGAGGAGGGGAGTAACTTTCCCAGAGCGTTTCTGTACAAAGATAATCTGGGCAGCAGAGTTAAGTATAGACTGAAGTGGGGAGAGATGGGAGGATGGGAGATCAGAGAGGAGGCTGATGCAGTAATCCAGTCGGGATAGGATGAGAGATTGAACCAGAAAGGTAGTGGTTTGGATGGAGAGGAAAGGGCGAATCTTGGCGATGTTGTGGAGGTGAGACTGGCAGGTTTTGGTGACGGATTGGATATGTGGGGTGAACGAGAGAGCGGAGTCGAGGATGACACCAAGGTTGCGGGCTTGTGAGACAGGAAGGATGGTAGTGCCATGTACAGTGACAGGAAAGCCAATGATAATGAGTTTCTGTTTGCTGTTGTGGTTGATGGGCAACCACTGGACGTTCTTGAGGAGACATGCTCATGTCTCCCGTATCCTAAAAAAAAACAAAAAACCCTCCCTTGACCCCACGGCTCCCTCCAGTTATCGCCCCAATTCCCTCCTACCCTTCCTCTCTTCCTACTCTTCCTCTCCTTGAGCAACTTGCCTACACCCACTATCTCAAGTTTCTCTTCTCCATTTTCTCCTTGACCCCATCCTGTCTGGGTTCTGTCTCTGTCACGCCACAGAAACCACCCTCTGAAAGGACACAAATGATCTCCTTCTTGCCAAATACAATGGACTCTACTCTATCCTAATCCTCCTCTACCTCGCAGCTGCCTTCGACACTGTCGACCACCCACTACTCCTGGAAACATTATCCAAGCTCAGCTTCACTGACACTATCCTCTCTCGGTTCTCCTATCTCTTTGGCCACTCATTCTCAGTCTCTTTGTGGGATCCTTCTCTGCTTCCCACCTCCTAACTGTAGATGTCCCACAAGGTTCAATTGGGCATCCCCTAATATTCTCCATGTACACCCACTCCTTTGTAGAACTCATTCGATTCCATGGCTTTAACTACCACCTCTATGTGGATGATTCCCAAATCTATATCTCCAGCCCTGATTTCTCGCCCTCCCTGAAACCTCACCTTTCCTCTTGCCTTCAAGACATCTCTATCTGAACGTTCTCCTGGCACCTCAAGCTTCACATGTCCAAAACAAAAATTCTTATCCGTCCTCCCCATGACTTTCCCATCAGTGTAGACAGCCCCACTATCCTTCCTGTCTCACAAGCCCATAACCTTGGTGTTATCCTTGACTCCTCTTTCTTTCAACCCACATATTCAATCAGTTAAACCTGTCAGTTAAACCTTCACCACATTGCTAAAATCAGCCGTTTCCTCTCCATCCAAACTTCTACCATATTAATCCAAGCATTTATCCCACCTTGATTACTCTATCAGCCTCCTTGCTGACCTCCCAGCCTTCTGTCTGTCCCCACCCCAGTCCATAGTTCACCCACCTGCCTGGATCATTTTTCTACAAAAACGTTCTGGCCATGTTTCCCCGCGCCTCAAAAAACTCCAGTGATTGCTTATTCTCCTCTACTTCAAACAGAAGCTCTTCACCATTGGCTTTAAAGCACTCAATCACCTTGCTCCTTCCTTCCTCACCCTGCTACTGTCCCACTGACACCCAGCCCATACACTTCACTCTTCTAATGCTAACCTACTCGCTATAACTCGATATTATCAATCTCGTTGCCGACCTCTCGCCCACATCTCTGGCCTGGAACACTCTCCTTCTTCATATCCAGCAGACAATCACTCTCCCCACCTTCAAAGCCTTGTTGAAGGCATATCTCAAAGACTAAGCCCTTATCTCCTCTTTTCACACTCCCTCCGGCCTCACCCTGATTTGCTCCCTTTATTCACCCCCTCCCAACCCCAGCCCCACATAACTTTTGTACATAGCCGCAATTTATTTATATTAATGTCTCTGTCCCCTTCTAGGCTGTTAGCTTGTTGTGGGTAGAGAATGTGTCTGTTATTGTTGTGTTGCACTCTCCCAAGAGCTTAGTATGGAGCTCTGCACTCAATAAATGTGACTGATTTATTGAGTGGTGAAACATAGATCATGAAGGAAATGTGTCTTTATGGACAGCAACCCTCTTAATTGGCAATAACATTGATTGATTGATTTGGTGAATTCCTTTAAAATAGTTCAGTTAGATTCTGTGTTGTACCACTGGTTTATTTTATTTCATTATTTCATCCCCATGAGCCTCTAGAAGGCAGGGACTGTCTTTCCCTTCTATTGTATGTTCTCATGCCCCTAATTCAGCATTCTGCACTCAGTAGGTGTTCAGTAATTACTGGTGAATGAATGACATCCTGCAACAGGCGCTTCAGTAATTGCAGCCAGATGATGGGAACTGAAAAGGCAGAGGGAACATGGTGGAGCATTGGCTTGAGATGGATTTCCAGGCATGGCATGCAGTAATCGGGGGGCTTGAAGCCTCCCCTCTCACTCATTCTACTGCAAACCGGAGACTAGGCCTAATTGGCCCTTGCACTAAGATATTAACAAAGCTTCACCTGAGCTACACCTCTGAGGCATACATAGCACCACTGTAACTAAAGGAAATGAGATTGACTTGGAGCTCACGAAGCATTACATGAATGTAGAGTCTTTACCTGCATCACCCCTTCTCCTCAACCCATTATCCAACCTTGGCTTCCTACTGACTCCGTCCTCTCCTGGTTCTCCTCTTATCTCTCCTGCCGTTCATTCTCAGTCTCCTTTGCAGGCTCCTCATCCCCCTCCCATCCCCTTACTGTAGGGGTTCCTCAAGGGTCAGTTCTTGGTCCCCTTCTGTTCTCTATCTACATTCACTGCCCCTGCTCTCTCCCCCTCACTCCAGGCTCGCATCTCCTCCTGCCTTCAGGACATCTCCATCTGGATGTCTGCCCGCCACCTAAAACTCAACATGTCCAAGACTGAACTCCTTGTCTTCCCTCCCAAACCCTGCCCTCTCCCTGACTTTCCCATCACTGTTGACGGCACTACCATCCTTCCCGTCTCATAAGCCTGCAACCTGGGTGTCATCCTCGACTCCGCTCTCTCATTCACCCCTCACATCCAAGCCATCACCAAAGCCTGCCAGCCTCAGCTCCGCAACATTGCCAAGATCCGCCCTTTCCTCTCCATCCAAACTGCTACCCTGCTCGTTCAAGCTCTCATCCTATCCCGTCTGGACTACTGCATCAGCCTCCTCTCTGATCTCTCATCCTCGTGTCTCTCCCCACTTCAGTCCATACTTCATGCCGCTGCCCAGATTGTCTTTGTCCAGAAACACTCTGGGCATGTTACTCCCCTCCTCAAAAATCTCCAGTGGCTACCAATCAATCTGTGCATCAGGCAGAAACTCCTCACCCTGGGCTTCAAGGCTCTCCATCACCTCGCCCCCTCCTACCTCACCTCCCTTCTCTCCTTCTCCAGCCCAGCCCGCACCCTCCGCTCCTCTGCCGCTAATCTCCTCACTGTGCCTCGTTCTCACCTGTCCCGCCGTTGACCCCCGGCCCACGTCCTCCCCCTGGCCTGGAATGCCCTCCCTCTGCCCATCCGCCAAGCTAGCTGTCTTCCTCCCTTCAAAGCCCTACTGAGAGCTCACCTCCTCCAAGAGGCCTTTCCAGACTGAGCCCCTTTTTCCCTCTCCTCCTCCCCATCTCCCCGCCCTACCTCCTTACCCTCGCCACAGCACTTGTATATATTTGTACAGATTTATTACTGTATTTATTTTACTTGTACATATTTACTATTCTATTTATTTTGTTAATGATGTGCATATAGCTACAATTCTCTTTGTTCTGATGATTTTGACACCTGTCTACATATTTGTACATATTTACTATTCTATTTATTTTGTTAATGATTTGCATATGGCCTTAATTCTATTTGTTCTGAAGACTTTGACACATGTCTACATGTTTTGTTTTGTTGTCTGTCTCCCCCTTCTAGACTGTGAGCCCGTTGTTGGGTAGGGACCATCTCTATATGTTGCCAATTTGTACTTCCCAAGCACTTAGTACAGTGCTCTGCACACAGTAAGCACTCAATAAATATGATTGAATGAATGAATGATTCACCTCAGCCCTAAAAAATGCACATTGAGAATGAGTGTTATCCTAAGAGACATTTATCCTGGGGTTAATGCCACACACTTAGATTTCAAGTGAGTTTCATGCTGCACAACATGAAAGATCCGACTGCATATTTCTGTGCCAGAAGATGTCTACTGAAGGAAAATTTAGGGACCACTCAAGAGGAAACAGGAAAGCTCTGTTGTACAATACAAATGTGTTATATTGTGCTCTCCAGAGTGCCTAGTACAGTGTCCTGCACATAGTGAACACACAATAAATCACATTGATTGACTTTGGGTAATAATAAAAATTGTGGTATTTAAGTGGTTACTATGAGAAGCAGCATGGCTCAGTGGAAAGAGTGCAGGCTTGGGAGTCAGAGGTCATGGGCATTAATCCCAGCTCTGCCACTTATCAGCTGTGTGACTTTGGGCAAGTCACTTCACTTCTCTGTGCCTCAGTTCCACCATCTGGAAAATGGGGATGAAGACTGTGAGCCCCATGTGGGGTAACCTGATTACCTTGTATCTACCCCAGCACTTAGAACAGTGTTTGGCACATAGTAAGTGCTTAACAAATACCAAAATTATTATTATTATTATTACTATGTGCCAGGCACTATAATAACCACCGGTGAAGATACAAGGTAATTGAGTTGGACACAACCCTGTCCCACGTAGGGCTCACAGTCTTAATCTCCATTTTACAGAAGTGGTAACTGAGGCCCAAAGAAGTTAAGTGACTTGCCCAAGGTCACATAGCAGGCATATGGTGGACCTGGGATTAGAACCCAGGTCCTTCTTACTCCTAGGCCTGTGCCCTATCCATTAGACCACACTGCTTCTCTGACAGTGCTGTTCATTCCTGGGTGTGATTGGCTCTCACAGCCATGGGGTACTAGATACTGATTTTGAATGTCCTATTATGTAGCAGACTATCAATCAATCAATCAATCAATCATTTATTGAGCACTTACTGTGTGCAGAGCACTGTACTAAGCGCTTGGGAAGTACAAGTTGGCAACATATAGAGACAGTCCCTATCCAACAGTGGGCTCACAGTCTAAAATCAGACTACTGATTTTGAGTAGCAAAGACCTGAACTAAATGCCATCCATGCCACTCTGTGTAATTCATCATCATCATAGGTATTCACTGAGCCTGTACTAAGTGCTTGGGAGAGTGCAATATAACACAGTTGGTAGAAATGTTCCCAACAAGCTACAGTCTAGAGGGAGAGACAGACATTAATATAAATAAATATTTATAATTTATAATTTGCAGATATGTACATAAGTGCTGTTGGGCTGAAGGTGGGACAAATATCAAATACCCAAAGGTCACAAATCCAAGTACATAGATGATATGAGAGGGAGAGGGGGAAAAAGTGCTTAATGGGGGAAGGCCTCCTTGAGGAGATGTGACCTTAATATGGCTTTAAAAGCAAGAAGAGTGGTGGTCTGGCACATATGGAAGAGGAGGGAATTCCAGGAGGAGGATGTGGTCAGCGATGAAATATAGGGAATTTATCTAGTGCATTAGCCGTTTCCCAATTTGATTTCCATCCTGGGAGTAGTAGCCATGAAGAAAACAAAGATGGGACCCTTCTACCCTCCGACCCCCATCTTACCTCCTTCCCTTCCCCACAGCACCTGTATATATGTATATATGTTTGTACATATTTATTACTCTATTTATTTTACTTGTACATATCTATTCTATTTATTTTATTTTGTTAGTATGTTTGGTTTTGTTCTCTGTCTCCCCCTTTTAGACTGTGAGCCCACTATTGGGTAGGGACTGTCTCTATATGTTGCCAACTTGTACTTCCCAAGCGCTTAGTACAGTGCTCTGCACACAGTAAGTGCTCAATAAATATGATTGATTGATTGATTCTACCTTGTAATTAAATTTTTAAAAATAAAAACCAAATCCACTGAGTAGAACCCAGGCCTTGACTCCCAGACCATGCTCTTTCCACAAGATCCTGCTGCCTCTCTAGATTTTAAGCTCACTGTGGGCAGGGAATGTGTCTGTTGTACTCTCTAAAGCACTTAGTACAGTGCTGTGCACATAGGAAGCTCTCAATAAATACTATGGACTGATTGTTGACGTGAGGAATTGAGATAATAATTGTGGTATTTGTTAAGCGCTTACTATGTGCCAGACACTGTACCAAGTGCCAGGGTAGATGCAAGCAAATCAGGTTGGACACTGTCCCTGTGCCACATGGGGCTCACAGTCTTAATTCCCATTTTACAGATGAGGTAACTGAGGCACAGAGAAATGAAGTGACTTGCCCAAGGCCATATAGCAGGCAAGTGATGGAGTCAGGATTAGAACCCATGACCGTCTGACTCCCAGGCTCGTGCTCTATCCATTATGCCATGCTGCTTCCTAGATAGATTACTAAGATAGATGGGCAGAGGCCACACAATGATACTAGCACTTAGTACAGTGGCCATTGCTTAGTACAGTGCCTGGCACATAGCGCTTAACAAATAGCATTTTTTTTAAAAAAAGAAAAGAATCCTTGCAGAACAGAGACTGCTTTTTAGACTTTCCAATCTACAACTGAGTAGTCGTTTCTGTAGGGCTGATTTAGCCGGGGATATAATCAGGGTTAGGATTAGTACCCATCAGCTCTCACTCCACTACTTACCCTCATTCTTCACCTGCCCCCCTCCGCCACTTTACATGCTTCTTTTCATTCAAACCTACCTACTCACTGTACCTCGTTCTCATTTTTTCTGCTACTTACCTCTGGCACACACGTTCCCCTCTAAAAATCCACCAGGCCACTGCTGTCCCCATCTTCAAAGCCCTACAGAAATCATACCTCCTCTAGGAAGTCTTCCCTGAATAATCTATCTCGCCACCCTAATCCCCTATCAAATGCCACTGCAGCACTTCCACATGACCTAATTCAATCACTAAGTGGTATTTATTGAGCCCTTACTATGTGCAGAGCACTGTACTAAGTGCTTGGGAGAGTACAATAAACATGCTGCCCATAATCAGCTTTCAGTCTAGAGAGGGAGACAGACATATATATATATAAATAAGTACAAGTATGTATAATTTAAAGATATATACTTAAGTGCTGTGGAGTTGGAGGTGGGGAGAATATCAAATGTTCAACATACCCTAAACTCATGGGTACTAACATGCCACTGTGGAATTTAACTTACATAAATTTATTATTATCATTAATATTAGTTATTAATAATAACGATGATGATAATTCTGGTATTTGTTAATCTTTTGCTATATGCCAAGTATTGTTCTAAGTGCTGGGGAAGATAATCAGGTCAAACACTGTCCCTGTCCCACATAAGGCTCACAATCTACAGAGGATGGAGAATAGGTACTGGATCCCCATTTTATAGGTGAGGTAACTAAAGCACAGAGAAGTTAAGTAACTTGCCCAAGGTCACACAGCAGTCAATTGGCAGAGATGGGATTACAACCTAAATCCTCTGACTCCAGGCCCATGCTCTTTCCACTGGGCCATGTTGCTCCTATTCCTTGCTCCATACCTGTAATTTATTCTAGTGCCTTCAACTGTGAGATTGTAAGATCCTTGTTTGCAGAGCTAATTCTGGTATTCTCTCATGAGCACTTGGAACAGTGACCTGCACATAGTAGGTGCTCAATAAATACTACTGATTGATTGATTGACATTTCTGACATATAGGAAACCTTTTCTCCATTTCTCAACTTACCCCCAGTGGACCAGATTCTCTCCCTTGGGGTAAGGTGATGCTTAGGGAGGGAAATTCACTCTTTCAGGTCACCAGGGCATCATTTAGGGTATGTCACCTCAGGCAATACTCGTGAAAGGAAATGGCCAATTATCTTTTCCAAATATAGCCATGTTCTTCCTAAGCTGTCTAGTCTCTGCTTTAAATCCATTACCAAGCCTTGGGCTAAAGCCTGGCACATGCACCTCAAACAAACTCCTTAACGGTGAATTTCAAATATCAGATAAAAAGAAAATATCCAGTATGACTTGATGTTATTTAGCCAGAGTGGGGCAGCATGAATATATAGTTGGACTTCAAAAATAAACATGCAAGAAGTGTTCTTCACTAAAATATTTACTACTTGAAACCCACCTCATCAACACACCTTAGTGCAGGGAGATCATTTAAAAATGAGAACGTAGGCAGTCACAGGCCTCTACCCTTTCCCCTATGCCTAATAAACACAAAACTAATGTAATAATAAAACCGCTGATTGAAAGATTATTGAGAAGCAGCATGGCCTAGTGGAAGGAGAGTGGGTCTGGGATTCAGAGGACCTGGGTTCTAATCTTGGCTCTAACACTTGTCTGCTACTTGACCTTGGGCCACGTGGAGTCCTAATGGACCAGGCATCAATACTCGCCAACCACCAGCGTTCTCAAAATTACCTGCCTAAGGCCAGTGACACATGTCCTCTTTTTCCCTCCTGTCTCCCTGCTGGATTGTCCAGCCAGCAGGCCCCCAGAAGAATGCCTATCCATATTGATCCCCTGTGTCTGTTTTGTGTGCATGATGGAAGGCGTGCCCCACACTGTCTACACGCTTAGCCAGTCACAGGGCACAGCTGAGGCTCTGATGACTGTGAAAGCAACTGCACCACTTCCGTGGCCACTTAGAAGCAGCGTGGCTCAGTGGAAAGAGCACGGGCTTGGGAGCCAGAGGTCATGGGTTCTAATCCCAGCTCCGCCACTTGTCGGCTGTGTGACTTTGGACAAGTCACTGAACTTCTCTGTGCCTCAGTTCCCTCATCTGTAAAATGGGGATTAAGACTGTGAGCCCCACGTGGGACAACCTGATCACCTGGTATCCTCCCAGCGCTTAGGACAGTGCTTCACACATAGTAAGCACTTAACAACTGCCATAATAATAATAATAACAATTATTATTATTATTATTATTATTTCTTCATCCCCGCCAATCCTGTTTGGACGAACAAGCATGGCAAAGTGGATAGAGTATGGGCCTGAGAGTCAGAAGGTCATAGGTACTAATTGCCCTGCCACTTGTTGCTTTGTGACCCTGGGCAAGTTACTTCTCTTCTCTGTGGCTCAGTTACCTCCTTCATTTATTCAGTCGTGTTATTTATTGAGTGCTTACTGTGGGCAAAGCACTGCACTAAGCACTTGGGCGAGTACAATATAGCAACAGACACATTTTTGCCCACAATGAGCTTACGGTCTAGAGAATCTACAGTCTAGACTCATCTGTAAAATGGGAATTGAGACTGTATATGGGACAGGGACTGTGTCCAATTCAATTAGCTTGTATCCACCCCAGCGCTTAGTACAGTGCCTGACACATAGTAAGTGCTTAAATTCCATCATGGTCATTATTATCGTTGCTGTTATTAACTAGCCATTCCTGTCCCTATGGCAAGGTTCTGGATTGGCACCTTCATCTTTCACCACCAAAGCAGAAAGAGTTATTCCCAGAGCATCACTGTTACCCAACAGTCCCCTTGCTTCACCCATCCCAGTGTCTACTCACCAATTTTTGTTTTTCTATGGTCTTTGTTAAGCACTTACTAAATGCCAGGAAATGTTCTAAGTGCTGGGGTAGATACAAAGTAATAAGCTTGGACACAGTCCATGTCACCAATGGGGCTCGCAGTCTCAATCCCCATTTTACAGATGAGGTAACTGAGGCACGGTGAAGTGACTTTCCTAAGGTCACACTGCAGACAAGTGGCAGAGCGTGAATTAGAACCAGATCTGGTCCTCCCAACTTTGTGGGCAGTAGCCCTGACTTGGCAGCTGCCTCTTGGCTCCCCTTGAGCATTGGGGCACCCTAGGGGTTTAGGACAACAGTGATGGCATTCCTTCAAGAGGAGACTGAGGCCCCCACCAGAACAAGAGTTTACAACAGTGCTCTGCACTTAATATGCGCTCAGTAAATATGATTGAATGAATGAACGAACTGTCTGAATAGAGGGAGTTTCACTGAAACTGTGGACCTTTGGGACAGAAGATGGGATCCTGTGTGAGCTGTCGTGCAGGGCCAAAAGCTTCCTTGTGGGAGGGGCTGGAAGGTTTCTCCATGGGATGTTGGTCCCAGCTGCCCAGTTGGCAGGCCAATGTCTTCCTCCCAAGGAAGCTGAACAGCACACTCTTGCCCATAGAGGGTAAGTGCCCTCACCTTGAATTAAGTACTAATAATAATTGTGGTATTTGTTATGTGCTTACTATGTGCCAGGAACTGGGGTAGATACAAGCAAATTGGGTTGCACACAGACCCTGTCTCACGTGAGCTCACAGTTTTAATACCCATTTTACAGATGAGGTAACAGGGGCACAGATCATTCATTCATTCATTCAGTTGTATTTATTAAGTGCTTACTGTGTGCAGAGTACTGTACTAAGTGCTTACAAAAAAAAAACAGTGACATTCCCTGCCCACAACAGGCTAGAGGTGGGGGAGACAGGCATCAATACAAATAGATAAAATTACAGATAGGTCTATAAGTGCTGTGGGGCAGGGAGAGGGGGGAAGAGTAAAGGGAGCAAGGCAGGGAGGTACAGAGGGAGTGGGAGATGAGGAAAAGTGGGGCTTAGTCTGGAAAAGTAGGGCTTAGTTACTCTTGGAGGAGATGTACCTTCAATAAGGCTTTAAAGCCGGAAAGACTGGTGAAGTGACTTGCCCAAGATCACACAGAAGACAAGTGGTGGAGCTGGGATTAGAACTCAGGTCCTTCTGACTCACATTGCTTCTCTGCAATTTAGGAGCAGAAGTGGGGTGAAAGAGCAGATCTCATAGACTGTAAACTACTTGTGGGCAGGGATTGCGTCTACCAACTCTATTGTATCACACTTCCTCAAGATCTCAGTGCAGTGCTCTTCACTCAGTAAGCACTCAGTGAATAGCACTGACTGATTGATAGCCTGCAGTGGAGAGTTTCAAAGCTCTAGGAGGGGGCTTGAGAGTTAGTGGAAAGAGCAGAGGACTTGAGTCTGAGGACTTGAGTTCTAAATCCCAACTCTTACCACTTGCCTGCTGTGTGATCTTGGACAAGTCACTGAACTTCTCTGTGCCTCAGTTTCCTCTTCTGTAAAATGGAAATTAAATACCCGTTCTTCCTCTTACTTAGACTGTGAACCCCATGTTGGAAGGGGACTGTGTCTAAACTGATTATCTTGTATCTAGTACGAGAGAAATGAAGTGCTTGGCACAGAGTAAATGCTTAACAAATTCCACAGTTCATTCATTCATTCAATCGTATTTATTGAGCGCTTACTGTGTGCAGAGCACTGTGCTAAGCGCTTGGGAAGTACAAGTTGGCAACATATAGAGACGGTCCCTACCCAACAGTGGGCTCACAGTCTAGAAGAGAACAAAACAAAACATATTAACAAAATAAAATAAATAGAATAAATATATATAAATAAAATACATAAATAGAGTAATAAATACGTACAAACATATATACAGGTCCTGTGGGGAGGGGAGAGAGGTAAGGGGGGATGGGGAGAGGGAGGAGGGAATGACAGTTATGATGACTGTTAGCAAGAATCAAGAGGGAGTGGGTTCCTATTCATACAGAGGCCTGCAGAGACATTGTGTACCTGCAGGAATGCCTATGTTCTCCTTGCCGTTGCTCAAAGAGCGGGAGAATTAAGGGTGTATTTTTCAAAACGTGTCCTGCGGGAGTCCCGATGGACTTGTTTGGTGAGTGCCCTGGGCTGCTGACGCTCAAAAAATGGAAAGTGAAATCCCACAGATCTTTCCTTAGCTGAAGCCGATCCCACATAATCCCGGATTATCAAATGTCCTCTAACCCAGCCAGGGAGACAAGTGCCAAAGGCAAAAAGGTGCAGCCCAAACAAATGACCTGCAGAAGGACCGGCAATCAATCAATCAATCAATCAGTCGTATTTATTGAGCGCTTACTGTTTGCAGAGCACTGTACTAAGCGCTTGGGAAGTACAAGTTGGCAACATATAGAGGCAGTCCCTTCCCAACAGTGGGCTCACAGTCTAAAAGACCGGCAAGCTTTCAGACAGTTCTTAAAAGGCAACGGGTACTACAAGAGGGATCTTCAGTAGAAATGCAGTGGACTTTGAAGAAGGGCAAAGTGGACTATCTGGGCAGAAGTGAATAAAAGACAAGACTGGAGGATGCAAACACAGGATCTTTTTTAAATGGTACTTGTTGAGCACTTACTATTTGCCAGGCACTGTACTAAGCACTGGTATAAAGGCAAGATAATCAGGGTGAACACAGTCCCTGTCCCACATAGAGCTCACAGTCTTAATCCCCATTTTACAGATGAGGTAACTGAGGTGCAGAGAAGTGAAATGACTTGCCCAAGGTCACACAGCAGACAAGGGGTGGAGCCGGAATTAGAACCCAGGACCTTCCGACTCTCAGGTCTGTGCTGTATCCGCTAGGTCATGCTGCTTCTGTTTGAACTCCCAGGAATATAAGGCAGTAACATCACACCAAAGAAGCAGTTGGGAAAAGTTTCTGGGTACTGCTCCGTGAATCAAGACAAAGTCCCATGAATTTAGGCTGTCATATAGCAGTCTCTAATTCTCTGCCTCTAGTCAATCAGTCAGTGGTTTGGGAGAAGCAGCGTGGCTTAATGGAAAGAGCACAGGCTTGGAAGTCAGATGTCATGGGTTCTAATCCCAGCTCCACCACTTGCCTGCTGTGTGACCTTGGGCAAGCCGCTTAACTTCTCTGTGCCTCAGTTACCTCATCTCTCCTCTCCAGGGGAGATGTGATTTCAGAAGGGCTTTGAAAATTGGGAGTCCTTTGATCTGTCTAGACTGTGAGCCCGTTGTTGGGTAGGAACCGTCTCTATATGTTGCCAACTTGTACTTCCCAAGTGCTTAGTTCAGTGCTCTGCACACAGTAAGTGCTCAATAAATATGATTGATTGAACAAATGAATGAATGAATCTGCTGAATGTGACAGGAAAGGGGGTTTCAGACAGGAGGAGGAGGATGTGTGCAATGGAAGCAAGAGGCAGGCAGCAGGAGGGATGAAAACAAGGCAGGGTGAGTACATTACATTGACAAGAACCAAGAGTGTGTCCTAGGGTCTAGTAGAGCCTGGGAGCCAGAGGACCTGTGTTGTAATTCCAGTTCTGCCACTTTGCTGTGTGACCATGAGCAAGTCACTTAACTTTTCCATGCCTAAGTTATCTCATTTGTAAAATGGGGATTAAATCCTCCTCCATCTGACTTAAACTGTGAGTCCCATGTGGGACAGGGACTCTGTCCAACCTGATTATCTTCTATCTGCCCCAGTGCTTAGACCAGTGCCTGGCACAAAGTAAGCACTTAACAAGTACCAAAAAAAAAGCACAATTACATTGTCTTCCAAGGAAATGAAAATAGCCACTGGTTCAATATGTGGAAAATTATGTTTTCTCCCTTATACAGAGAGATTTTTGGTATTAGTTTGTGTTTGGGGAGGATGAGGCAAAGTGTAAAATTGCTACATTTTTTATGACTATTTTCATATAGATGCCCTGATCCTCCTGATGGACCCCC
Source organism: Tachyglossus aculeatus (assembly GCF_015852505.1). Taxonomy (NCBI): domain Eukaryota; kingdom Metazoa; phylum Chordata; class Mammalia; order Monotremata; family Tachyglossidae; genus Tachyglossus; species Tachyglossus aculeatus. The sequence goes on from NC_052070.1 coordinate 18,129,691, forward strand.
AGTCCTACTAGAGAGGGCTGTGCAGATTTGGTGGCAGTGATATACTTCTGGGGGAGTTTTTGCATCACTGCCATGTTGGCTCTGCTTCCTCCACCCTTACCTCTCCCTTTCCTCCAGCCCCGCCTCCATGACAGATAGAGTTCTGCACAGAGTAAGTGCTCAGTAAATACTTCTGACTGATTAACACCAGCAAGAATAGAAGCTTTGAAGCCCCTGAAGCCTTGCTGTGACCCTGAGCAGTTTGTATGCATCTCTTTCTCTTTGTTATTAAATAACAATAATCACTGTGGTATTTGGTAAGAGCTAACCATATGCCAAGCGCTGTACTGAATTCTGGGGTAGATACAAGATAATCACTTTGGTTACAGACCCTGTCCCACATAGGGCTCACAGTCTAAGTAGGAGTGAGAACACGTTTTTGATATGTGTGATATTTGTTAAGCGCTTACTTTGTGCCAAGCACTGTTCTAAGCTCTGGGGGAGATACAAGGTAATTAGGTTGTCCCACGTGGGGCTCACAGTCTTAATCCCCATTTTAATAATAATAATAATAATAATGATGATGATGGCATTTATTAAGCACTTACTATGTTCAAAGCACTGTTCTAAGCGCTGGGGCGGTTACAAGGTGACCAGGTTGTCCCATGTGGGGCTCACAGTCTTAATTCTCATTTTGCAGATGAGGGAACTGAGGCCCAGAGAAGTTAAGTGACTTGCCCAAAGTCACACAGCTGACAATTGGCAGAGCTGGGATTTGAACCCATGACCTCTGACTCCAAATCCTGTGCTCTTCCCACTGAGCCATGCTGCTTCTCTAAGCAGCCTCATTTTACAGATGAGGTAACTGAAGCACAGAGAAGTTGTGACATGCCCAAGGTCATACAGCTGACAAGTGGCGGAGCCGGGATTGAAACTCACAACCTCTGACTTCCAAGCCTGGACTCTTTCCACTGAGCCACACTGCTTCTCTAGAATGGGGCACAGAGAAGTTAAGCAACTTGCCCAAGATCATACAGCAAGCAAATCATAAGAGTTGAGATTAGAATCCAGGTTTTCTGACTCCCATGCTTATGCCATTTCCATTAGGCCATGCTAATTCTGGAATGGAGGGGCTTTTGATTTGTTTGAGTGCTTTTAGATCCTCTGTCACCAACTCTGCTGAAATTCAAAGTATTTTTGAGAGTTACTCTGAAAAGTGGTTGCAGGAAAGCTGACAGTCATTCCTCTTGTCAGTCATCTTGAGACGTGATTTTACCCAGGATCGTAAAATGGGAATGGTTTGAAGGGTTTGGGGGAAGCTCCCTGGGTAGAACAGGGGTTCTCTATGAAACTTTTAAAAATAATGATAAAGGGTTTTAAGATGAAGGTTTCAGGGGAAATAACTTAATGAACTGCCTAATGTGACCCTTTCAAGAAAAGCATCTCTTTCTGATTCTTTGATAATTTTGTCGGTGGCTCTCCCAGTGTACCAAGGGAGTAGGAGTTGGTGGGGAGAAAGAAGTTCATGCTCCCAACGCGACTGAACAAAAGGGCCACTCAATACTCTGGCAGTGCTCTACCCTGCCCAGAGAGACTTATTGCTGAAATTGTCCTTTCCAAGCACTTAGTATAGTGCTCTACACACAGTAAGCACTCAGTATGATTGAATAAATGAATGAATGAAAGGTCTGTATGGCACCGTGTGATTTTGAGGTTGCTTCCTGGTTCATCAGTCTTCTTCACCTAACCGAAGAACTGCCTAGAGGATCAAGTTCACTACACTTCTTCACTATCGCAATTCAGCCACTCTCCAGGTTGGCTACTGTGGGTGGAGGCAGCTGGCATCTTTTACATGGAGAGAATGCCCAACCTGGGGGAGGAAACAAATGGTTTATTAGGAGTAAAAAGATTGGAGAAGGAGAGAGGAGATGAGCAATCACACAGCTAAATTGTAAAATGTGGATAAGAAGAAGGAGGATTAAAGAAACAAAACAAGGCGTAGGTGGCTTGAGGGAGAGAGGAAGTTGAGGATGGGAAGGAAAAAACATTGCTGGGAGGGGAGGAAAGGAAGGGGGAGGAAGAGGAGAAGCAACAGGGCCTAGTGGATAGATCAGGGGCCTGGGAGACAGAAGGACCTGGGATCTAGAGAAGCAGCGTGGCTCAGTGGAAACAACTTAGGCTTTGGAGTCAGAGGTCATGGGTTCAAATCCCGGCTCCGCCAATTGTCAACTGTGTGACCTTGGGCAAGTCACTTAAGTTCTCTGAGCCTCAGTTACCTCATCTGTAAAATGGGGATTAAGACTGTGAGCCCCCCGTGGGACAACCTGATCACCTTGTAACCTCCCCTGCACTTAGAACAGTGCTTTGCACATAGTAGGGACTTAATAAATGCCATCATCATTATTATTATTATTATTATCTAATCCTAGCCCTGCCACTTGTCTGCTATGTGACCTGGGACAAGTCATTTACCTTGTCTGTGCCTCAGTTACCTTTTCTGTAAAATGGAGATGAAGACTATGAGCCCCATGTGGTGCATGGACTGTGTCCAACCTGATTGTCTTATATCTATCCCAGCACTTAGTACAGTGCCTGAAATGTCGTAGGCACTTAAATACCGTAAAAAAGGAGGAGCAGACTTGAAAAATGGTCATTGTTGGTGCATACTATTAGATATGTTTGGGCGCTCTTTAATGGAAGACTTTTCATTATAAAGAAGTTCCTGATTAGAGTTTGTATTTCAAAAGTCATTTCATGGATATTCGGGAGCTAATAGGAAGTAGATAATGAACAGTTTAATTGTTCTTGGAATGAGTCAGCAGGAAGTGTTGGCTTTTATGTTCGGGCTGTGCATAAGCTTGCAAGATAGTTTCTCTTCCAAGAGAAGAAACGGGTTGTTCCCGAGGAAAGGTCTTGCCTTTCTGAGCAGGGAACAGAACCTACATCCAGGCAGCCTGAGTCAATCAATTGGATTTATTGAGTGTTTCCTATTGGCAGAGAACAGTACTAAGTGCTTGGGAGAGTACAGTATAACAGAGTTGGTAGACACGTTCTCTGACCACCATGAGCTTACAGTCTAAAGGGTCTTTTCCTTCTCCCTCCCTCTGTGCCATGAGTGCTCCCTCTCCATAAGAGCTGCTGGAATGTGGTCACTGAGCCCACCAATAATAACGTTACTTGTGGTAGTTGTTAAGGATTTATTATGTGCCCAACACTGTACTAAGCACTGAGCAGGTACAAGCTAATGAGGTCAGGCAGAGTCACTGTTCCACATGGAGCTCGCGGTCAAAATAGGAGGGAGTACATTGAATTCCCATTTTACAGATGAGGAAATTGAGGCACAGAGAAGGTAAGTGACTTGCCCAAGGTCATACAGCAGACAACTGGCAGAGCTGGAATTAGTACAAAGGTATTTTGACTCCCAGGGCCATACTCTTTCCACTAGGCCCATGGTCATATAGCATACACATGGTGGAGCAGGGATTAGAACCCAGGTCCTTCTGACTCCCAGGCTGGTTCTCTATTCACAAGGGCACACTGCTTCTAAGCCTTTTACTCTAAGGCTCTTGTTGGGAATGAGCTTTGCGGGTAGTAATGATAATAATAATGATGGTATTTGTTAAGTGATTACTATGTGCAAAGCACTGTTCTAAGCACTGGGGAGGATCCAAGATGATCAGGTTGCCCCACATGGAGCTCACAGTATTAATCCCCATTTTACAGATGAGGTAATTGAGGCATAGCCAAGTGAAGTGACTTGCCCGAAGTCACACAGCTGACAAGTGGTGGAGCTGGGATTTGAACCCATGACCTCTGACTCCCAAGCCCGTGCTCTTTCCACTGAGCCACTCTGCTTCTCTAGGTAGTTGAAGGCTGATGAGGCCTGTTATCTTCACAGATTCATGGGCTAGACTGTGAGCCCATTGTTGGGTAGAGTCTGTCTCTATATGTTGCTGATTATATTTCCCAAGCGCTTAGTACAGTGCTGTGAACACAGTAAGCACTCAATAAATATGATTAAATGAATGAAAAGTAAGTTCTTATGTTTCTGACTTATTTTACCAAAACTGAATTACTCCTCTTCCTTCCTAAACTTTGTTCTCCTCCCAACTTTCATCTTTGTTGATGATACCACCAGCTTCCCAGTTTCAGTGGCCTATAATCTTGGTAGCCTCCTGGACTCCTCGTTTTCTTTAAACTCTCATGTTCAAGCTACTTCTAAACTCAGCTGAATCTTACCTCACAACATTTCCTGCACCTGCCCAATTCTCTTTTCCTGGATCGCTACCTCCTTTGCCCAAGCTATTGTCTGACCATAGCTGGATTGTTGCATCCGCCTTCTTACTGGTTTTCCTGTCTCCAGCCTCACTCCTCATCGTTCTGTGCTATACTCTGCTGTGTGGACCATCTATTTGAAGATACAAGACAATCAGATTGGACAGAGTCTCTGTACCACATGGGGCTTACCATCAAAGCCTGACAGGGAACAAATATTAATCCCCAACTTAGAGATGAGGAAGCTGAGACACTGAGAAGTTAAGTGACATGCTCAAGTTCACACATTAGGCAAGTGGCAGAGTGGGAATTATAACCCAGATCCTCGGATTCCAAGGCCTGTGTTCTTTCCACCAGGCCATGTTGCTTCTCCATTAAGCTTCCCCGACTAACTCCCCAAACCAGAATCACATCAATTCATCAACCTCCTCTAGCACCTCATATTCATTCATTCATTCATTCATTCAATCGTATTTATTGAGCGCTTACTGTGTGCAGAGCACTGTACTAAGCGTTTGGGAAGTACAAGTTGGCAACAGAGACGGTCCCTACCCAACAGTGGGCTCACAGTCTAGAAGGGGGAGACAGAGAAAAAAACAAAACATATTAACAAAATAAAATAAATAGAATAAATATGTACAAATAAAATAGAGTAATAAATACGTACAAACATATATACATATATACAGGTGCTGTGGGGAGGGGAAGGAGGTAAGGCGGGGAGAGGGGGAGGAGGGGGATAGGAAGGAGGGGGCTCAGTCTGGGAAGGCCTCCTGGAGGAGGTGAGCTCTCAGTAGGACTTTGAAGGGAGGAAGAGAGCTAGCTTGGCGGATGTGCGGAGGGAGGGCATTCCAGGTCAGGGGGATGACGTGGGTTGGGGGTCGACGGCAGGACAGGCGAGAACGAGGCACAGTGAGGAGATTAGCAGTAGAGGAGCGGAGGGTGCGGGCTGGGCTGCAGAAGGAGAGAAGGGAGGTGAGGTAGGAGGGGGAGAAGTGATGGAGAGCCTTGAAGCCGAGGGTGAGGAGTTTTTGCCTGATGTGTAGTTGATTGGTAGCCACTGGAGATTTTTGAGGAGGGGAGTAACATGCCCAGAGCATTTCTGGACAAAGATGATCAGGGCAGCAGCGTGAAGTATGAACTGAAGTGGGGAGAGACAGGAGGATGGGAGATCGGAGAGGAGGCTGATGCAGTAATCCAGTGGGGATAGGATGAGAGCTTGAACGAGCAGGGTAGCAGTTTGGATGGAGAGGAAAGGGTGGATCTTGGCAATGTTGCGGAGCTGAGACCGGCAGGTTTTGGTGACGGATTGGATTTGAGGGGTGAACGATAGAGCGGAGTCGATGATGACACCTAGGTTGCGGGCTTGTGAGACGGGAAGGATGGTAGTGTCGTCAACAGTGATGGGAAAGTCAGGGAGAGGGCAGGGTTTGGGAGGGAAGACATCCTATCCCGCCTGGACTACTGCATCAGCCTTCTCTCTGATCTCCCATCCTCGTGTCTCTCCCCACTTCAATCCATACTTCATGCTGCTGCCCTGATTACCTTTGTCCAGAAATGCTCTGGGCATATTACTCCCCTCCTCAAAAATCTCCAGTGGCTACCAATCAATCTGCACATCAGGCAGAAACTCCTCACCCTGGGCTTCAAGGCTGTCCATCACCTTGCCCCCTCCTACCTCACCTCCCTTCTCTACTTCTATAGCCCAGCCCGCACCCTCCGCTCCTCTGCTGCTAATCTCCTCACCGTACCTCATTCTCGCCTGTCCCACCATCGACCCCCGGCCCATGTCATCCCCCGGGCCTGGAATGCCCTCCCTCCGCCAAGCTAGCTCTCTTCCTCCCTTCAAGGCCCTACTGAGAGCTCACCTCCTCCAGGAGGCCTTCCCAGACTGAGCCCCTTCCCTCCTCTCCCCCTCGTCCGCCCCTCCATCCCCCCCATCTTACCTCCTTCCCTTCCCCACAGCACCTGTATATATGTATATATGTTTGTACATATTTATTACTCTATTTATTTATTTTACTTGTACATATCTATTCTATTTATTTTATTTTGTTAGTATGTTTGGTTTTGTTCTCTGTCTCCCCCTTTTAGACTGTTAGCCCATTGTTGGGCAGGGACTGCCTCTATATGTTGCCAATTTGTACTTCCCAAGCGCTTAGTACAGTGCTCTGCACACAGTAAGTGCTCAATAAATACGATTGATGATGATGATGATGATGAAGACAAGGAGTTCAGTCTTGGACATGTTGAGTTTTAGATGGCAGGCAGACAGTCAGATGGAGATGTGCTGAAGGCAGGAGGAGATGCGAGCCTGGAGGGAGGGAGAGAGAGCAGGGGCAGAGATGTTGATTTGGGTGTCATCAGCGTAGTGATGATAGTTGAAGCCGTGGGAGCGAATGAGTTCACCAGGGGAGTGAGTTAGAACGAGAACAGAAGGGGACCAAGAACTGACCCTTGAGGAACCCCTACAGTAAGGGGATGGGAGGGGGAGGAGGAGCCCGCAAAAGAGACTGAGAATGAACAGCCGGAGAGATGAGAGGAGACCCAGGAGAGGACGGAGTCAGTGAAGCCAAGATTGGATAACATATTGAGGAGAAGGGGATGGTCCACAGTGTCAAAGGCAGCTGAGAGGTCGAGGAGGATTAGGATGGAGTAGAAGCCATTGGATTTGGCAAGAAGGAGGTCACTGGTGACCTTTGAGAGGGCAGTTTCCCTGGAATGTAGGAGACGGAAGCCAGATTGGAGGGGGTCGAGGAGAGAGTTGGCGTTGAGGAATTTGAGGCAGTGCGTGTAGACAACTTGTTCAAGGAGTTTGGAAAGGAATGGTAGGAGGGAGATAGAGCAATGACCAGAAGGTGAGGTGGGGTCAAGAGAGGGTTTTTTTAGTATGGGAGAGATGTGGGCATGTTTGAAGGTAGAGGGGAAGGAACCAGTGGAGAGTGAGCGGTTGAAGATGGAAGTTAAGGAGGGGAGAAGGTGGGGATGGCTGGAATTCACATTTACAAAACGCTAGTGCCTCTAGTTTTACCTCTTTTCTTCACTATGTACATCCGACTGTGTTTTAAGAGGGCGTCACTAGATATTTCATTAAGTGATACTTACTGAGCACCTACTGTGGGTAAACACCCTACTGAGGTTGGGGGAAGAATAAAAGAAAGGATAAATATGACCTAGTTCCTGGCTTTCAGAGGACTCACGGTCTATAAGTGGGGTAGGGGAGATTGGTAAATGGTGGATTAGCCTTTAACCAAAGGCCAATAATAATAATAATAATAATAATGGCATTTATTAAGTGCTTACTATGTGGAAAGCACTGTTCTAAGTGCTCCCAATCCCTACGTGGTTCTTTGGTTATAAACCTTCCCCACTGGTGGTGTAGCCCCGGCAGACATCCTGTTATTTCATACTTCCCTCCCTGCACCTCAGCTGCTTTGGGGACAAGCTGTGTTGGGTTTTCCAGAAGGGGACCAAGTTTACCTATCATTAATCAATCATATTTATTGAGCACTTACTGTGTGAAAGCAGTGTACTAAGCGCTTGGGAGAGTACAATATAAAAGAGTTGGGTGGACATGTTGCTGTAGTACACTTTTGTTTTCAAAGGCCTTCTCTGGGAGTTCACTCTCCCCTCACAATCCCTATGAGGTAGATAGGAATAGACATTATTAGTGCATGAAGTGATCATTTATATTTCCCAGGTGAAGCTGGTCTTTACACAGTATAAAAATGGGGGGGTATTAGGCAAGTGATTTCCAAGTATCTGTTATCTCTGAATATCTATCGTATCTAATGGCCTTCTGAACTGAGGCCAGTATTGTTTTGTTTTGTTGTCTGTCTCCCCCTTCTAGACTGTGAGCCCATTGTTGGGTGGGGATTGTCTCTGTTGCCGAATTGTACTTTCCAAGTGCTTAATACAGTGCTGTGCACACAGTAAGTGCTCAATCAATATGAATGAATGAATAAATAAAACCATGAGAGACACCATCCCAAGCTTGGGGAGGTAGGTGGTTTGACTTTGCAGAATTTCAATCCCCATATTTCTTTCAGCTGCTCTCCTAGACTCTTGGATTTATCTATCTTCTCTGCAAATATTCTTGGAATAATTCTTTTTAGCAGAATGGCAACATCAGTAAAATCCACTGAGTTTTTACATATACCCAGTAGCAGATTATTCAGTTAGCTGGCCACGATTCCTTGGTTGGTCTCATAAAGTGACTTTGTCTCTGATACAGCTGAGAACAGCTGTTTCCTGTCACATTCTTAGGTTCATATTTACACATGGTGTTTATCCACTCAAAAAGTTGCAATTGAAGAGCAACTGTTAGGTAACATCCTAGTTACATTATCCTGACATCAGCAAAATCCACTGCAGCTACTTTTGGGTCAACCTATTTCTCACCCATGATTCCTCTGCAGGCTTCAGGGCTTAAATCAGGCAACATCTGACATCACATCTTTTTTTGTAGATCCAGTTTCTTATTTTGGCAGCTGAAGAGAGTGGGGGCTAGAAAATGTTTGCTCTGTTAGCCTAAGGCGGGAGGTGATGCAATGGAGCGCTTGAATCTCAGAACCTTCTCTTCTCATTTCTAGGAGGTCACTGCTCCCTGGCTCCTTTGCACTAAGAAGCCACGCTCAATTAACCCCACCCAGGTTGTGCCTGAAAAACCGTGGCTGATTGAGGGATTTGCATCCTTTCATTCCTCATTTTCTTGATGGAAGTAGAATTAAGTGGAGATGGGATTGTGATCATTTTCCTTAAAACCTGACTCCTTGCCAATATGGATTCTTTAAAAGCGTTTGTAAATCCTTGTCCAGGGATCAGTTCCAACTTGCTGTAGCGACGCTAGTGTTCTTTAGTTCTCTTGCATTTAGGGGAAAGAGAAGCTTGGATTTAAACTTGTGCAAATCCTGGGGAGGGACTCAAAGGTGCTGACTAATTAAAAACTTGTTGTCTTCTACCAGTGGGTGAGTGTCAGTGGGGGCAGGGAACTGATCGAAACTACAACTCCAAGCACTCGCAAAGGGTAAAGCTTCAGGTTATTGCTCCTACAACACCGCCAGGGACCTCAAGACATTTTCAACAGCTTACAACCTGCTTTTGCTTAGATCCTTTTCCCTTTCATTCAATCATTCATTCAATCATATTTATTGAGCACTTACTGTGTGCAGAACACTGTACTAAGCACTTGGGAAGTACAAGTTGGCAACATATAGAGACGGTCCCTACCCAAAGTGGGCTCACAGTCTAGAATTGGGAGCCAGACAACAAAACAAAACATATTAACAAAATAAAATAAATAGAATACATATGTACAAGTAAAATAAATAAATAAATAGAGTAATAAATATGTACAAACATATATACAGGTGCCCCTTTGTGGTCTAGAGCGTCGTAGAGTTTATTCATTCGGTCAGTCATATTTATTGAGTAGTTACTGTGTGCAAAGCACTATACTAAGCACTTGGGAGAGTAGCATGTAACAATAAACATACACATTCCCTGCCCACAATGAGCTTACAGTCCAGAGGTAGAAATCTTAACCCCGAGATGGGTGGTAATTAAAAAAAAAATCCACTTCTATTCATACTCACCAAACCCAGCAGAGTATAGAATGGTAAATGGGAGATTGCAAACTCTACACCTTGATGTGAGCCCACTGTTGGGTAGGGACTGTCTCTATATGTTGCCAATTTGTACTTCCCAAGCGCTTAGTACAGTGCTCTGCACATAGTAAGCGCTCAATAAATACGATTGATGATGATGACAGGTGTCCTGTCTAGCTACTTTATTGTTGTACTCTCCCAACACTTAAAAAAGTGCTCTGCACACAAGTGCTCTAAAGTGATCACTGATTGATTGAGATTCATTCATTCAATCGTATTTATTGAGCACTTACTGTGTGCCGAGCACTGTACTAAGCGCTTGGGAAGTACATATAGAGACAGTCCCTACCCAATAGGGGCTCATAGTCTAGAAGGGGGAGACAAACAACAAGACAACATGTGGACAGGTGTCAAGTAATCAGAATAACTAGAAATAAAGCTAGATGCACATCATTAACACAATAAATAGAATAGTAAATATGTACAAGTAAACTAGAGTAATCTATACAAACATATATACAGGTGCTGTGGGGAGGGGAAGGAGGTAGGGCTGGGGATGGGGAGGAGGAGAGGAAAAAGGGGGCTCAGTCTGGGAAGGCCTCCTGGAGGAGGTGACCTCTCAGTAGGGCTTTGAAGGGAGGAAGAGAGCTAGCTTGGCGGATGTGTGGAGGGAAGGCATTCCAGGCCAGGGGGAGGACGTGGGCCAGGGGTCGACGGCGAGACAGGCAAGAATGAGGTACAGTGAGGAGGTTAGCGGCAGAGGAACGGAGGGTGTGGGCTGGCCTGTAGAAGGAGAAAAGGGAGGTGAGGTAGGAGGGGGCGAGGTGATGGACAGCCTTGAAGTTGAGAGTGAGGAGTTTTTGCTTGATGCGTAGGTTGACTGGTAGCCACTGGAGATTTTTGAGGAGGGGAGTAACATGCCCAGAGTGTTTCTGCACAAAGGTAATCCTTGCAGCATTGTGAAGTATAGACTGAAGTGGGGAGAGACAGGAGGATGGGAGATCAGAGAGGAGGCTGATGCAGTAATCCAGTCAGGATAGGATGAGAGATTGAACCAGCAAGGTAGCGGTTTGGATGGAGAGGAAAGGGTGGATCTTGGCAATGTTGCGGAGGTGAGACCGGCAGGTTTTGGTGACGGATTGGATGTGAGGGGTGAACGAGAGAGCAGAGTCAAGGATGACACCAAGGTTGCAGGCTTGTGAGACATTAATTCAGTGTCTGCGTGTATCTAAACTAGCCTAGATTCGCTCAGGGGTGCTGCAGTCAAGTTAACGAACTCACTTATAAACGTGGTTTCATTCTTAAGTAGCATGGCTTTCCACTGAAAGAGCACGGGCTTGGGAATCTGTGATCGTGGGTTCTAATCCTGGCTCTGCCACTTGTCAGCTGTGTGACTTTGGGTAAGTCACTTCACACTTCTCTGTGCCTCAGTTACCTCATCTGTAAAATGGGGATTAAGACTGTGAGCCCCACGCGGGACAACCTGATAACCTTGTACCTACCCCAGTGCTTGGCACATAGTAAGTGCTTAACAAATACCATCATTATTATTATTATGTCTCTGTCAACCCGTGCCCCCACATAACCTGGTCCCTCCCCATTCCCTCAACTTGTAGAGGAGATTCAAGCCCCGGTGTTGAGACACTAGAAGGGGCACCCCCACTTTTATAATGTCACGCACAAAGCAGCATGACCTAAGGCCGGGCTCTCTCCACTAGGCCATGCTGCTTCAGGCATGGCTCATTATAAATGGGGAGATGTCTCTAAAATGCCAACAGCTGTAGAATGAAATGCAAGACATTTCTAATTACGTTTAAAATGGGACACTGCAAACCTACTTTAAACTGAGGAGAAGTGAAAATACCAAGCTGCAAGAAGAATTGGAATCAAATTGCTAGATGATAACTATCTGCTGCATGGGCCACGTATATTCTGGTGCATTACTACCGAAAGAACTGGTGGAAGAATACACCAATCAATCAATCAATTGTTCTTATTGAGTGCTTACTATGTGCAGAGCACCACATGGGACTCCCAGTCTCAATTCTCATTTTACGGATGAGGTAACCGACACATAGAGAAGTGAAGTGACTTGCCCAAGGTCACAGAGCAGACAAGTAGCAGAACTGGGATTAGGTAGTTCCCCCCTTCCCAAGCCCTGCAGTCAAAATCCACATCAGAGCCTATCAAATGAGGAAAAAAAGTGATGCAGGCTGGGAAGGAGGTTTTCCTGGATTCACCCCACCGATAAACAAATCCTTTAACAGAATAAATAATAATAATAATAATAATTGTGATATTTGTTAAGCTCTTGGGAGAGTCAGTCAACTGTATTTATTGAGTGCTTACCTTGTGCAGAGGAGAGAGTACAATGTAACAAGAAACGGACCCATCCCCTGCCCACAATGAGCTTACAGTCTAGAGGGAGCTTAAAATATAACAATAACAGAAACATTCCCTTCCCACAATGAGCTTACATTGACCAGTTGCTCCAAATCCCCAAGGGTATGTCTGGAGGTTTTATTAAAACTACTTAAATGTTTACAGAAGGTATCAGTGTGGGCCCTCTCAGGTAGGATGTTTCTGGGTGCCCACACACCCTGCTCTTGCATCATTAGAGCGGTTTGGTCCTCAGGATACCACTTCCTATGCCCAAAGACATTCAGCCCACTCCCCGTAGCACATGATGGAGCCCTCAAATGTCAAGCCCCATCTCCCCTTTTAGTTTTGTTATAAATGGAGACCCAGAACTCACCTCAAATGACCGTCAAGGTATTTGGCCACTTCCCTCTTTAGCCTGCAGTAGGGAGCAAGAAAAATTTCAACCACCCATCTGATCTCTCATTTGGTAATAATAATAAATGTGGTATTTGTTAAGCGCTTACTGTGGGCCAGGCACCGTATTAAGCGCTAGGGTGGATACAAGCAAATAGGGCTGGACACGGTCCCTGTCCCACATGGGACTCCCAGTCTCAATTCTCATTTTACAGATGAGGTAACCAACACACAGAGAAGTGATGTGACTTGCCCAAGGTCACAGAGCAGACAAGTAGCAGAACCAGGATTAGGTAGTTCCCCCCTTCCCAAGCCCTGCAGTCAAAATCCGCATCCGAGCCTATCAAAGAAGGAAAAAAAGTGATGCAGGCTGGGAAGGAGGTTTCCCTGGATTCACCCCACCAATAAACAAATGCTTTAACAGAATGAATAATAATAATAATAATTGTGATATTTGTTAAGCACTTACTATGTGCCAGGCACTGTACTAATCCACTGGGGTGGATGCAAGTAAATTGGGTTGGACACAGTCCCTGTCCTCCATGGGGCACACAGTCTTAGTCCCCATTTTACAGATGAGGTAACTGAGGCACAGAGAAGTGAAGTGACTTGCCTGAGGCTACATAGCAGACAAGTGGCGGAGCCAGGATTAGAACCCATGACCTTTTGACTCCTAGGCAGTGCTCTATCCACTACATCATGCTACTTAGGAAGGGCTCAGTCAATCCAGGTTCTTCCCACTGTAGTGTGAGAAACTGGTGTAACCTTATGCTCGTAGCTGGGAGGGTGGGAGAGTTCCACTATAACTATGCCTCTGCAGGGGAATTTGGGTCAGCGCCCAAACTCCGGATGTGGTTGTGATTCACTGAAAGAGGCTATGCAGCCCATGGGCCATTTTTCATTGTAGAGAGATAATATTCAGTTGACCAATATCCAAGAGCACACTGGATAGTCAGTAATAAACACATCGAGAATATTTCCAGCATTAGAGTAGCCCAGATAGAAGCCCAGGGACAATCAGTCAATCAATCAATCAATCAATCGTATTTATTGAGCGCTTACTGTGTGCAGAGCACTGTACTAAGCGCTTGGGAAGTACAAGTTGGCAACATATAGAGACAGTCCCTACCCAACAGTGGGCTCACCGTCTAAAATGGGGAGACAGAGAACAAAACCAAACATACTAACAAAATAAAATAAATAGAATAGATATGTACAAGTAAAATAATAAATAGAGTAATAAATATGTACAAATATATATACAGGTGCTGTGGGGAAGGGAAGGAGGTAAGATGGGGGGGATGTAGAGGGGGACGAGGGGGAGAGGACAAATGCACAAACATTATTATGTGCTAACTGGCTTCCTCTAGGTGCTCACACCCACAATGACGGTCTCCCTCTTTCTCCCCTCTCATCTTTGCACTGCTGCACTGCTGCTTCTCTCTATTACTCATGTTTGCTTCTCAGATGGAGACACAAAAGCGCCATTAAGAGGCCCCATTCCCTCTGGGACTTCGGTATTTAAGCTCCTTGTGGGCAGGGAATGTGTCTATTTAATGTTATATTGTAGTCTCCCAAGTGCTTAGTATAGTGCTCTGCACACAGTAATTGCACAATAGATACCATTGAATGAATGAATGAATATGGGTCGGGCTGGGCCTGACCTGGGCAAGTTGGCGGTGGAACTTACTAGGAAGGGCAGTGCAAAATGAGCTTCCCCAGTGTCAGCAAAGTGATACGTGCTGAGGGAGGGAAATGGACAAATGATTAAGAGGCTCAGAACTGATTAGGCAGTGTGACACAAGTGGATTCCTGCCTGGTCCTAGTCCCTTCTCAGATTTCACTTTGATTTGAATTGTTTTCTTCAGGGTACCAAGGAGATTTCTTTGCCAGAACTCCAGACTGTTTGGGAAACTCTTTAGCTCCTAATATGAGCCTATTCCTCTTATCAATCAATCAATCAATTGAGTGCTTAATGTGGGCAGAACATTCGAACTTTATACTCCCATCCATTTCACAGTATGAATTCCTAATCTTCACTTGGGTTAAGTGAAGAGGAGATGGCTTTTAAAAATGCTTTGAGGTTACTCCTGGGCCTGGGAATCAGAGGACCTGGGTCCCAATTCCAGCTCTGCCCATTGCTTGCTGGGTGATCTTGGGCAATTCACTTAACTTCTCTGTGTCTCAGTTACCTCCTCGGTAAAAAGGGGATTCAATACTTATTTTCATTCCAACTTAGAGCCTTATTTAACTTATCGAACTTATCTAAGTTCGACAGGGACCATGTTGAGCTTAATGCAGTGCCTATCACATAGTAAGCACTTAACAAATGCCATAAAAAAAAGGAGGGGAGAGTGATCACCTGTCGGGTATGAAGAGGGAGGGCATTCCAGGTCAGAGGCAGGATGTATGCGAGGGATTAGCAGCAAGATATACAAGATTGTGGTACAGCAAGTAGGTTGGCATTGGAGAAGCAAAGTGAGTGGGCTGGATTAGGGAGGGTTAGGGTGATGGAGTGCTTTAAAACTTCAGTTAAGGAGGCTAAAGTAAGAAGTTTCTGTTTGACGTAGAGGTGAATGGGCAACCACTGGAGGTTCTTGAGGATGGGGAAACATGGACTGAACGGTTCTGTAGAAAAATGATCCAGGTAGCAGAGTAAAGTATGGACTGCAGTGGGGAGAGACAGGAGGCAGGGAGGTCAGCCAAGAGGCTGATGCAGTAATCAAGGCAAGACAGGATAAGTGATTGGATGAACATGGTTGTCGTTTTGATGGTGAGAAAAGATAGGATTTTCGTGATGTTGTGCTCGTGACAAGAAGCAATATGGTGTAGAGGATAATGTGTAGGCCTGGGAGTGAGAAAGACCTGGGTTCTAATCCCAGCTCCGCCACTTGTCTGCTGTGTGACCTTGGGTAAGTCACTTTGCTTCTCTGTGCCTGTTACCTCACCTGTAAAATGGGGATTAAGATTGTGAGATGCATGAGGGACAGGGACTGTGCTCAACCTGATTTGCTTATATCCACCCTAGTGTTTAGAACAGTGCTTGAAACATAGCAAGTGCTTAGCAAATGCCACAATTATTATTATTGTTATTATTATTATTATTACTCTCTCTGTGCCTCTTTTCTCTTCCCACTCCTCATTTCCTCTCTTCCTTTTCCTCTCCAACGTGATGAATAATAACAATAATAATAATAATGATTATGGTATTTTTAAGCGTTTACTATGTGCTGGGTACTGAACTAAGCACTGGGGTGGATACAAACAAATCGGGTTGGACACAGTCCCTGTCCCATGTGAGGCTCACAATCTCAATCCCCATTTTACAGATGAGGTAACAGAGGCCCAGAGAAGTGAAGTGACTTGTCCAAAGTCACACAGCAGACATGTGGCAGAGCTGGGATTAGAATTCACGACCTTCCAACTCCCAGGCCTGTGCTCTATCCACTAGACCAAGATTCTCCTGCTTTTCTGGTTCCTGTTATCCTGGATACCATGCTGAGTCCCACCCTTGCTGAACTTCAACTGCCTTGTACCTTGAGGGCACAAATCATTAGACGCAGCATGGCTTAGTGGAAAGAGCACAGGCTTGGAAGTCACAGGACCTGGGTTTTAATCACTTGCCTGATGTTTGACCTTGGGACAGTCCCTTATTTTCTCTCTGCCACAGGTTCCTGATCTGTAAAGTGGGGCTTCAGTACTCACGCTCCCTTTGATTTTGACTGTTTGACCCCTGGGAACAGGGACTATGTCTGATTTGAATATCTTGCAATTACCCCCACACTTAGTACAGTGTTCGGCACATAGTGAGTGCTTAACAACTCCCCTTCTAGACTGTAAGCTCGTTGTGGGCAGTGAAGGATACTGTTATATTGTACTTTCTCAATAATAATAATAATAATAATGGCATTTATTAAGCACTTACTATGTGCAAAGCACAGTTCTAAGCACTGGGGAGGTTACAAGGTGATCAGGGTGTCCCACGGGGGGCTCACAGTCTTAATCCCCATTTTACAGATGAGGTAACTGAGGCCCAAATAAGTTAAGTGACTTGCCCAAAGTCACACAGCTGACAATTGGCGGAGCTGGGATTTGAACCCATGACCTCTGACTCCAAAGACCATGCTCTTTCCACTGAGCCATGCTGCTTCTCTGAAGTGCTTAATATAGTACTCTGTACACAGTTAGTGCTAAATAAATATGATTGACTGACTGACTGCCACAATTATTATCATCATGATGTCTTTGGCCTCAGTGGTCCTCTCCAAAGGACTTTGCACAGTGCTCAGCCCACAGTAGGTCCTCACTGAGTACAATTGGTGTAATAATTGATTTCTGATCACACTGCCAGGATCCGAGAACCCCTCACTGTCACAAACTCCTCGTTGTTGCTCGCTGCAGGGAGCAGTGGGGACCCATCTATTGTCCTTCTTTGGTGTTTTATGGTACCTGTTAAATGCTTACTTTGTGTCAGTCACTGTTCTATATGCTGGAGTAGGTACAAAGCACTTAGCACAGTGCTTTGCACACAGTAAGCACTCAATAGATACAACTGAATGAAGTTAATTAGGTCGGACACAGTCCCTGTCCCACATGGAGCTCAGAGTCTTAAGTACGAGGGAGAAAGGATATCGAATCCCCATTATACAGTGGAGAAAACTGAGGCACAGAGATGTTAAGTGACTTGCCCAAGGTCACACAGCAACCAATTGGCATAGTAATTGGTGGAGCTGGGATTAGAACCCAGCTCCTCTGTCTCCCAGGCCCTCTTTCTTTCCATTAGGCCACACTGCTTCTCAGGCTCCCTCACCCTCAGAGGCACACCTGTGCTGTTGGGGTTTGGTAGGACCCAGGAGATCCCCAGACCCTGGAGCTATTTATACATATACACCAAGGACCCAACATTTATGGGTCATATTTCTTGGCAGAGAACTAAGGGCCTTCATTCTTCCAGACTCCTTATATATTAAATTCCTATTGTGCAAACAAGCTGAATTCCAAATATGTTCTTGGTTTGAGTGTACATAAGCAGAGGAAACTCCTAAGCTCCAGACTCTATTACCGTCCTGCAATTCTAGACATTTTCCTTCCTTGGAGAAAAATGATCAACATGCAAGTGGAAAGGAACTTTAGGGACAGAGGGAGCCTATGGAGGAGGAACACCTTTTAGTCTGAAGCTTTCAAGTGATAGATGGGATACTGGATGGATGATTTTAGCTTTCAAAGTTCATAAATAGTAATAATAGTATTTTTTAAGTGTTTATTATGTACCAAGCAGTCCCTTTTCCACGTGGAGCTCAGAGTCTAAGTTGGAGGGAGAACAGGGAATTCCATCCCTATTTTACAGGTAAGTAAACAGGTACAGAGAGTAAGAAAGCAGCATGGCTTAATGGAAAGAACCCGGGCTTGGGAGTTAGAGGATGCGGGTTCTAATCCCAATTCGGCCACTTGTCAGCTGCATTTAGGCAAGTTATTTAATTACTCTGTGCCTTAGTTACCTCATCAGTAAAATGGGTTTTAAGAATGTGAGCCCCTCGTGGGACAATCTGATAACTTGTATCAATACCAGCGCTTAGAGCAGGGCTCAGCACATAGTAAGCACTTAACAAACACCATCATTATTAATAAAATAATTGTGATATTTTAAAGTGCTTACTATGTACCAAGCACTGTACTAAGTCCTGGGGTTGATACAGATATTCAAGTTACTCCCAGGCCCTTTTCCATGTGGGGCTCACAGCCTAGGTAGGAGAGAAAACAGGTCTCCATATTACAGATGAGGAAACTGAGGCACAGAAAAGTTAAGTGATTTGCCCAAAGTCACACAGTAGGCAGGTAGTGGAGCTGGGATCAAAACCCAGGCCCTGTGATCCCCAGGTCCATACTCTTTCCACTAGGCAACACTACTTCTCTAGGTTGTAGTTAACAGAATTTCAGTCAAACACTCAGTGAAGCTTAAATGTTTAGTCAGCTTGAAGAAAGGGTTCCAGGGCTAAGGCTGTCTTTGCAATTCTTAGGTAGGGAGATATCCCCCTACACATGGGGACATGCAATAGGAGCCTTTGCTTTTGGTGTGGGGAGGAGAGAGGAAAGCTCCAGTACAGGATTTCAGATCTAAACCTGCTCAGGGCAGTGGTGTGTACTAATGGCCTCTGGAGCTGCCAGCATAATGGAAAAATAGAACATGTCATATTTAGTGCTCATTTTGGAGGTGGAGGAGACAAAGCAGAAGCAGATCATGAAGCAGTGTGGCCTACTGGCTGGATAGAGCAAGGGCCTGAGAGTCGGAAGAAGGACCTGGGTTCTAATCCTGACTCTGCCATTTGTCTACAGTGTGATCTTAGGCAGGTCACCTAACTTTTCTGTGCCTCAATCACCTCATCTGTAAAGTGGGGATTAAGACCGTGAACCCTATGTGGGACAAGGGACTGTGTCCAACCAGATTAACTTGTATCCTCATAGTATGCGCTTAACAAATACCATAAAAAAAAAGGTCAGCATGGGATCAGCAAGCATGTTAGGATCTTTTAGACTGTGAGCCCACTGTTGGGTAGGGACTGTCTCTATATGTTGCCATCTTGTACTTCCCAAGCGCTTAGTACAGTGCTCTGCACACAGTAAGCACTCAATAAATACAATTGATTGATGGATCATCTTCAACAGCATTTATTGAGTTCTGATGGTGGGAAGAGCACTATACTAGGCACTTGGCTACATCCAGTGGAAGCAAAAGACACAGTCCCTGTCTTTAAGGAGCTTACAGTCTAA
Source organism: Tachyglossus aculeatus (assembly GCF_015852505.1). Taxonomy (NCBI): domain Eukaryota; kingdom Metazoa; phylum Chordata; class Mammalia; order Monotremata; family Tachyglossidae; genus Tachyglossus; species Tachyglossus aculeatus. The sequence continues at coordinate 18,149,094 of NC_052070.1, forward strand.
TGGAGACATGAATCACTAAGCTTACAATAGGTAAAAGAGTAAAAGCATAGGTCCAAATGATAAAAACAAGGGCAGTGAACTGAATGAATGAATGAATGAATAGTAAGTGTATAGGTATAAAGATGGTTGGAGGGATGACAGTGGAAAAAGGTGGTGATCACCAACCCGGCTAAACTGTGCCTAAGCATGCAACTGGCAGGCCTGCAGAGCAGTGCGAGAAAGAGGACTGTATGTGGGAGGGAGAGTCATGGGTAGGAAGTGAAGGAGAAATAAATGAGAGGAAGGAGGGAGAAAGGATGGGAGAGAAGGAAAATGGCTAGAGAAAGGTCCAGCAGTTGGAGAGGAGAAAAATCCAGTGCCCCCCGGGGACAGTTCCACGTGCCTTACTGCAGCACTGCATGGGGCTCAAGTCTGATGGTGGAAGAGCCTGGATTTCATGGGCAGAGTGTGCACCCAACCCTGAACCAAGGAGAGAGGGGCTGTTGAAGTCACAAAGCAACAGCCCATCACACAGCCCCGATGGGAACGGATCGGTCCCTTAGCCAAAGATGGAGTCGGTACAATGTTTGATTATTCTCCAACACTGTGAGATCACCTGCCTAGGAAATTTCATTTATTTCAAGGATCGACAAGTCGGTAACATTCAGCTGTGCAGAGACCGAAGATAGCAGAATCCGTTTCTATTTCTGTGTTGATATCGTGTTAAAAATACAGTAGGAGACTTTGACTCCAGGACTGTATAGGAGCAGCTGTTAGTATAGACATGCTGAATCATTGCTCTCCCATTTCCCTACTGCTAACAGACCATTTTAGAAGGCCCAGGGGCAGGATGCAATGTGTAAACAGAGAGTTGTTGATGAGCAACTGGTTAATCATCCAAACGGAGACCAGAGTAGGGGAGACCTGAGGCTTTGACTCTCCTCATGGGTAGTTAGCTGGCTTTGTGTCTGGTGGCTTTGGCTATCTGAGTGCTTGGAAAATAAAAGCCCAAGAAACTTCCATGTGCCTTAGGCTGTCACCTCCTATGCACGTCTCCTGTGTGTTTATGAGGAATTTTAAATATTTGTTAAGACATATCATCTGAAGTTACAAGCTTTTCTCAAGAGCCGACTCCATTTGGCAATATTCCGGAGCTCTCCCTCGTCTCGGGTCTTTCATACACAGATGTTAGGTAAACCTGCATTGGCCACCCAGGAGTTTAGTGTCATTTCTTTCCACCTCTTCTCTGGCATACATAAGGGTGCTGCTACTACCATTCTGGGGCATGATCAAAATTGGAGAGTTAAGCTTCTTCTACTTTAGTCTTCTTGGAAAACTTCAGTGTTTTGTGATTTCTCTTTCGCCCCCTTTCTTTAATTTTGGCATGCTTGGCGTGCGACTACATGTGTCTTACACACATCGACACTGGAGCAGATGGTCCTCTAGTAATCATCCTAAAAAGGAAAGGGAGAAGTGTTAGGTTGTTTCTCTACTGCTTTCCAACAGAAGAGAAAATGAGGTTGACTTTTTGGTGTGGTTTTCATTAGATAATTCAGAGTAGGTACTTACTGTAACTGTTACATTGTCAGATTGCTTGCGGAAAGTATAGGGTAGGGATATTAGGGCGTTCAAAGTGCAACATACTGTAATGATAAAAGATAGATTTACCATTGAGAAGCCTTTTCAGAGAGTTGCAGTCTCAGGGCACCTTGCCCATTTGGGAGAGGAGTTGTTTAGACTGAAGCAACAACACCTTAGATACCAGACACCCAGTGTAGTTACATCTCAATTTGCTGTTTCAGAAGACCTTGATAAGATTCTATATCTCTTTTCCTCTCCTATATTGACTTTCATTGCCAGACTTTCCAACTTGCTTTTCACAGTTTTAGTCACACAGAAAGACAAGGTAGCACACTGATTTTTTTTTAATGGTATTTGTTAAGTGCCTACTATGTGCCAGGCACTGTACTAAGCACTGGGGTAGAGACAAGATAATCATGTGAGACATGTAATAGTAATAATAATAAAATGCTATGCGTTAAGCAGTTACTATGTGTCAGGTGCTGTACTAAGCCCTGGAGTGGATGCAAGCAAATCGAGTTGAACACAGTCCTTGTCCCACGTGGGGTTCACAGTTTCAATCCCCATTTTCCAGATGAGGTAACGGAGGCCCAGAGAAGTGAAGTGCCTTGCCCAAGGTCACACAACAGACAAGTGGCAGAGCTGGAATTAGAACCCATGACCTTCTGACCCCCAGGCCCATGCTGTACCCACTAAACCACTACCGACTAAACCACTTTGAGAAGTAGTGTGGCTCAGTGCAAAGGGCACGGGCTTTGGAGTCAGGTCACCGGTTCAAATCCCAGCTCTGCCAATTGTCAGCTGTGTGACTTTGGGCAAGTCACTTAACTTCTCTGGGCCTCAGTTACCTCATCTGTAAAATGGGAATTAAGACTGTGAGCCCCCCATGGGACAACCTGATTACCTTGTAACCTCCCCAGTGCTTAGAACAGTGCTTTGCACATAGTAAGTGCTTAATAAATGCCATTTAAAAAAACAACATGCTGCTTCTCATGTACCACATGAGGCTCACAGTCTTAATCTCCATTTTACAGATGAGGTATCTGAAGCACAGAGAAGTGAAGTTTCTTGCCCAAGGTCACATAGCAGACAAGTGGCAGAGCCAGGATTAGAACCCAGGTCCTTCTGACTCTCAGGCCCGTGCTCTATCAAGTAGGCTACACTGCTTCAATAGTAAGCGCTTAACAATTCCAACCAAACTGAGCCCCAGCTGCCAATGCAAAATGTTGGCTGTCACCTATGCATCTCAGCAAAATGTGGTTTACTTAAAAGCATGGGAAATATTTTGAAGAAAATTTATCAAAAGTTTTGGTCAGTGTTTAAAAGCCGCCTTCAAAGTGTTTATAAACAGCACGAGCCCTGATGTGTATTTTACAGAGGGACACATTGAGGATCTCAGCACCAGCCCTGATGTGTATTTTACAGAGGGACACATTGAGGATCTCAGCAAAATCCCAGCTAGCGTTAATTTCCTGACCATAAAAGGTAGCAAATACAAATGTTCAGGAAAGTATATGAAATTTCATTGTGCTTCAGGCTGCGGCATTTGTGGAACGTTTTCGACAGTCTTGTTGATCTGGATGTAGCTGTGCTGTGAAACGATAATGGCACGAGACCTCTCCCTGTGCCAGCTCTGCTTTACGTGCCACTAGCAAGAGGTTCTTTTAGAAGGCGGTGAGAGGTAGGTCTTTGGAAGGAAGAGCTTTGGGACATGTCTCATAGAGCTGCCTCATCAAATGGTATTGAAAATTAGGCATTTGGCCCCCACATTTGTGTGCCATTGTTGAAAGTAAAGAGGAGGGACAGGACTACTTGGCTGCCATCTCCTCCCTAGCCTTCCCTGACTCCTCATTCTGTCCCATCCTATGAGAATAACAATAATAGTCCTTTTTAAGCACTTGCTATGTGCCAAGCACTGTTCTAAATGCTGGGGCAGATACAGTTAATCAGGTTGGACCCAGTCGCTGTCTCACATGGGGCTCACAGTCTTAATCCCCATTTTACAGATGAGGTAACTGAGGCCCAGAGAAATGAAGTGATTTGCCCAAGGTCACAGAGCAGACATGTAGCGGAGCTGGAATTAGAACCCAGGTCCTTTTGGCTCCCAGGACCATGCACTGTCCCATCCTTAGGCTGTAAGCTTCCTGTGGAGCAGGGATTCCGTCCAACCTGATTATCACATATCTACCCCAGCGCTTGCAACAGTGCTTGACACAGAGTAAGCTCTTAACAAATACAATGATAATAATAATAACAACAATAACGTATTTATTGTTATTATTACCCAACATAGCAGTGTCCACAGTAATGGCAATTTTTATTATGATGATTATTATCGAGACTCTGGGCAGCGCAGGTTGTAAAGAGAAGCAGTGTGGCTTAGTGGTAAGAGCATGGGCTTGGGAGTCAGAGGTCATGGGTTCAAATCCCAGCTCCCTCACATGTCAGCTGTGTGACTCTGGGCAAGTCACTTAACTTCGCTATGCCTCAGTTACCTCATCTGTAAAATGGGAATTAAGACTGTGAGCCCCTTGGGACAACCTGATCACCTTGTAACCTCCCCAGTGCTTAGAACAGTGCTTTGCACATAGTAAGTGCTTAATAAATGTCATTATTATTATTATTATTATTATTTTTCTAATCACGGCTCCCTCACATGTCAGCTGTGTGACTTTGGGCAAGTCACTTAACTTCTCTGTGCCTCAGTTCCCTCATCTGTGAAATGGGGATTAAGACTGTGAGCCCCACGTGGGACAATCTGATTACCTTGTATCTGCCCCAGTGCTTAGAACAGTGCTTGGCACATAGTAAGCACTTAACAAATACCAACATTATTATTATTATTATTATTATTAATAAAGGACTCACATATAGCAAGGATGGGGCAGGAGGGATTGCGGTGAGGCCAAGTTAAAAAAAAGAAAAATAGAGGGAGTATGTTCAGTATGGTGGAGGTAGCGCTATGGGGTTATTCATTTTTAAATTGATTAATCAATCAATGGTATTGAGTGCTTAATATGGATGGAGTACAGTACTGAGCGCTTGGGAGAGCACAATACAACAGTGTTGGTAGACACTTTCCCTGTCCACAATGAGCTTACACTGTAGAGGGGGACACGGACATTTATATCCATAAATAGTAATAAATAAATATGGAACTAAATGCAAAAGGTGAAGAGGAGGAAAGAATTGAAGATGTCTTTCATTTGGGGATTATGCTAGAAGCTGGTTTCCCCACTGTAACAAGAGGGCTAGTTGGGTCAGGGAAAGACAAGGACTCTATCTGTGTCATGTTGATCCTGAGTTAGCGACAGACTAGGGTTTCTGGCTGGATCATGGGGTGAGCAATAGATTGGGCAGATGAAAGGTGAAACTACTGGAGGACGCAAAATTGCTGACAAGTTGTCGGGCAGAGAAGAGTCGGGGTTATCACTATCAATGAGATATGACCGAGCTTGGGGAAGAAGAAGCAGTGCCTTTGAAGGAATCACAAGAATCAGTATGGCCCAGTGGAAAGAGCTTAAGCCTGGGAGTCAAAAGACCCAGATTCTAACCCTGACTCTGCCAGTGTGCTTGCTGTGTGGCCTTGGGCAAGCTACTTAACTTCTCTATGCCTCAGTTTCCTCAATTGTAAAATGGGAGTTAAATCCTATTTCTCCTTCTTAGACTGTGAGTCCTATGTGGGGCAGGAACAGCGTTGAACCTGATTAGCTTGTGTCTTACCCCAGTGCTTAGAGCAGTGCTTGGCACACAGTAAGTGCTTAACACATACCGTCATAATAATAATGATAATAATATTAAGAAGAAAAAGAAGAACCAGTCGGGCAAATCTAAGGAATGGAGTCCAGGAGAGGGAGTTGTCTTGTCATTTGAAAAACTAAGCGAATGATGAATAGGTTAATATTTCATTATAATAGCTGCTTTCTGAGAAATGGCACACTGCTTTTCTTGTTCATTCTCTCACATACATATTATTGTCATTCTAAATCCTCCTCTTAACGCTGGCTGGGATCAAGGACTAAAGGCAATCCATCTCCAAGCTCTAGTGCATACGCAAGCCACTAGTTTAAAGAAATCCCAGTTTTCCCAGCTGCCTTTGAGGAAATTGTCCACTTCGGGTTAACATCCTGCCCTAATTGAAAACCACTAGCCCAGGCTGCCATCGTTCACCCATCCACCAAGCCCTCCTCTGGAGAAGCAGCGTGATATAGTAGAGCATATAGAGCATGAGCTTGGGAGTCAGAAGGTCATGGGTTCTAGTCCCGGCTCCACCACGTGTCTGTTGTGTGACCTTGGGCAAGTCACTTCACTTCTCTGTGCTGCAGTTACCTCATCTGTAAAGTGGGGATTGAGACTGTGAGCCCCACATGGGACGGGGACTGTGTCAAACTCGATTTGCTTGTGTCCACCCCAGCATTTAGTACAGTGCCTGGCACATAGTGAGGGTGTAACAAATGCCATCATCAGTTTCATGGGTGAGCCTCCAGATGTTTGCAGCCTTAAATTTGGACTTCTGGGATTATATCGGCCTTGACCCGCTGGCCCAAAGTGGGCCTTTTCAAAATCAATCAATCATATTTATTGAACACTGTACTAAGCACTTGGGAGAGTACAGTACAACAGAGTTGTAAACATGTTCCCTGCCCACAGGGAGCTGACGGTCTAGAGGAAAGCAAAATCTGTATTAACTCAATCTCTCTAGGGATTTCTGGCCTCATCTCTGGAGGAACCCTGTTTGGTGCTAGGTTGTAAGCTCCTTGAGGGCAGGGACCATGCCTGTGTGCTGTATTGTACTCTCCCAAGTGTTTGTACTGTGCTGTGAACATAGTAAGGTTTCGATAAATACCATCGATTTATTAATTGGCCCATGGGGCAGAGTTGGGCTGAGAGAAATACAAATCTAGGTTTGAATACTCCTGTGGCACCCCTGTTTTGATAAGTTTTGGGTCGGGGTTCAGGGTGTGACAGTAGTGCAATGCTTGGCCAAGGCTATACCTAGAGCTCAATCAAGCCATCGATCACTGGTATTTATTGAGCATTTACTGTGTGCAGAGCACCGTACTAAGCGCTTGGGAGAGTATGATACAACAGAGTTGTTAGACCTGTTCCCTGCCCACAAGGAGCTTTCAGTCTAGAGGAGGAGATAATCTAGGCAACTCTTCACCCTGAACAGTTGATTTTGAATGGAATTGTTCCCTGAGCCAGAATCAGCTGCAAAGCAGAAACCGGGTTTGGACTCTTGCAATTGAGACAAGCCACCCCGTACAAGAGCAATTGGCTATAATGGCACATTTTCTAGCCCCTGCCTCAATATCAGGTAGATTTGCCTGTTAGGCTGGCAGAGGGGAGAGCAGCAGCCAGACGGGAATTTCAAATTCATGCTGTTTTGCTTTTGTGGGGAAAGAACATAAAAAGGAAACAAGCCTGATTCATTAGCAAATAAAAGTGTCTTTATGCCATCTGGGTTTTCAAGCTCATAGACACAACAAGTGATTTTGGAATACCCCTTTGCCTTTAAGCTTATCTGAGTGGTATGGATAGAGGGTGGATGTGTTTTCTCAAAAGAATCCCATTTTTGCCCAGTGAGTGAAGTGGGAGTGCAGTGAAGCATGAAGCAATGTTGCCTAGTGGAAAGAGCATGAGCCCGAGAGTTAGAGGACCTGCGTTCTATTGTCTGCTGTGTGAACTTGGACAAGTCATTTCAATTCTCTGTGTCTCCATTACCTCATCTGTAAAATGGGAATGAAGACTGTGAGCCCTACATGGGACAGGCACTGTTTCTCACCCAATTTACCTTACTGCCCCCGTGTTTTGTACAGTACCTGACACATAGTAAGTGCTCAACAAATTCCAGGTTTTTTTTAAGTGGGTTTGATTGTATTGCTAGGCAAGTGTCCCCAGCCCAGCATTGCACCATCCATCTCAAGTGGTCAGTTCAGCCAGAACTGACAGTGAGGTGAAGGTCCACTACCTCTGCTTTCAGGACTTGGGGGTTCTCTTCCCCACACCCAGGATTTTCAGAATTGCACAGACAGGTAGCAGCCTGCTGCCTTTTCCCCCACAGGATATTCTGGGTGACAACCAGACTGAATTATCAAGTCATTGTCTTTGCTTACATTTAGCCCATAGAGGTCCAGCAGCAGCAGCAGCGAAGGCAGCATTGATATATGAATGATAAGGGGAAATGGAATTAGAGCCTTTAGAGGGAAAAAAACCCTCATCTTTCCCCCTCTCCCTAATCCAAACTTCATTCATAAGGGTGTCAAGGAAGGAAATAATTTAAAGAATCCAAACTGGCACTTTCTGATGGTTTGTTTAACATAAATAAATGGATGGTTTTCATTTGGAATGATAACCAATAGCACTCCTGATGTCTTAGACCAGGTACATGGATGATTAATGGAACAGAGCTTGGGAGTCACAGGACCTGGGCTATAATCCCAGCTCTACCACTTGTCTTCTGTGTGACCTTGGACAAGTCACTTTACTTCTCTGTGCCTCAGTTACATCCTCTGTAAAATGGGGACGGAGACTGTGAGCCCTAGGTGGGACAGGGACTGTGTCCAACCCGATTATCTCATATCCTCCCGAGAACTTAGTACAGTATCTGGCGAATATTAAGTGCTTAACAAATACCATAAAAAAACAGAACTTCTGAGTTCTAGATTTAAAAAACATCAAATGGGAATAGACTCAGATCCTATCAGTATGTCACTAGAAATCCATTAGGGGTCCTCAAATGTACACAGACTTCTCTTGGCAATCTTTGGTAAATTATCTACTTTGGGAGGTGGTGTAGCTCAGCCACCTCATTTGCCCTCTGCCTCTGAAGAGGAGACAACATCAGTGTAGAAAACTGGAAAGGGAGGTAGACAATAGAATAATCCAGATGGTCAGCATCTAGCTCTTTTGCCCTCTGCCTATTGTAGAAGAGGAGACAGCATCAATGTGGAGAACTGACAAAGTTGGAATATCAGTCTGTGTCCAATGGAATTACAAAGCAAGACAATAGTTTTCATTTTGGGTTCCAACTAAAGCAAAAAAATCCCCCCTTAGCACTTTAAACTCCACTATCAATACACCGTCAGCCCATTCCATATTGGCTCTAAAAATACAAATTAACATAAAAAAATAAAAAACACTATCTGACTTTTCCCACCCTTCCATAAAAAAGAGGAGATATGTGTACTTACATTACCCTTCTAGGCACAATTTTGGGGAGTATTACTACAATTCTTTTTTTTTCTGGCTACGCTACTATGCAAAACAAAGAGGAAACAGGTGGATAGAAGAGAAGATCTTGGCAACAGTTTTCACTTCAAAAGGCAGGAGCAAAAAAGAAAACGTGTAGGAGTGTGAACAAGAAAATAACACATGCCTACATCAGGTTAAGTTTTGTTTACTTTGAAATACACTGATCTGATAGCAGAACTCACTTGTTTCTTGTAGAGGAACTTTTAGGGAAATGTGGTGACTTCTGAAAAAATCTTACTTCTGAAATCTTTGATCCCCTTTACACAGATTGAATAATAATAATAATAATAATGATATTTGTTAAGCATTTACTATGAGCCAAGCACTGTTCTAAGTGCTGGGGTAGATCCAAGCTAATCAGGTTGTCCCATGTGGGGCTTTCATAGATGAGGGAAACTGAGACCCAGGGAAGTGAAGTCTTGCCCAAGGTCACACAGCAGACAAGTGGCAGAGCCGGGATTAGAACCCACGTCCTCTGACTCCCAAGCCCGGGCTCTTTCATTCATTCATTCATTTAATTGCATTTATTGAGTGCTTACTGTGTGCAGAGCACTGTACTAAGTGCTTGGGAAGTACAAGTCGGCAACATATAGAGATGGTCCCTACCCAACAACGGGCTCACAGTCTAGAAGGGGGAGACAGACAACAAAACAAAACATGTAGACAGGTGTCAAAATCATCAGAACAAATAGAATTAAAGCCATATGCACATCATTAACAAAATAAATAGAATGGTATATATGTACAAGTAAAATAGAGTGATAAATCTGTACAAATATATACAAGTGCTGTGGGGAGGGGAAGGAGGTAGGGCAGGGGGATGGGGAGGAGGAGAGAAAAGGGGGGCTCAGTCTGGGAAGGCCTCCTGGAGGAGGTGAGCTCTCAATAGGGCTTTGAAGGGAGGAAGAGAGCTAGCTTGGTGGATGTGTGGAGGGAAGGCATTCCAGGCCAGGGGAAGGACGTGGGCCGGGGCTCAACGGTGGGACAGGTGAGAACGAGGTACAGTGAGGAGGTTAGCGGAAGAGGAGCGGAGGGTGCAGGCTGGCCTGTAGAAGGAGAGAAGGGAGGTGAGGTAGGAGGGGGTGAGGTGATGGAGAACTTTGAAGCTGAGAGTGAGGAGTTTTTGCTTGATTCATAGGTTGACAGGCAGCCACTGGAGATTTTTGAGGAGAGGAGTAACATGCCCAGAGCGTTTCTGTACTCTTGCCACTAAGCCACGAATTACCCATACCCCCATTTCCTGAGTTCCACACAATTCAAATGAGAATACCAGGGACTGAATCTGGGTTTTTTTGTAAATGGTATTTGTCAAGTGCTTACTGTGTGCCAGTCACCATACTAAGCACTGGGGTAGATCAATCAATCAGTTGTATTTATTGAGCACTTACTGATACGAGATAATCAGATTGGACACACTCCATGCCGGACATGGGACTCAGTCTTAATCCTCATTTTACAAATGAGGTATCGGAAGCATAGAGAAATTAAGTGACTTGTCCAAAGTCACATAGCAGTCAAGTGGTCGAGTTGGGATTAGAGCCCAAGTCCTCTGTCTCCCAGGCCTGTGCTCTTTCCACTAAGCCAGAGTGCACCCCAAGAACTCCCCAAGAATAATTTTATGAATTGGATTTGTAGAATAGCATTATAAAAAGGCAAATTTCTTCAGAGGTAAAGATTTTCTTTTAAAATCATGAAAATCACTTGCCCTGTTCATCAAAACTCTGTCCCAGTAAACCAGCTGATGATTTTAAACACTCGGCTCTGCAATTATTTGCCACATTTCACTACCAAACAGAATTTTAAGTGCAGCGTTGTCATCCACAGGTGTCTTCCTCAATTAAAAGCTTGTCAGAGTCTTTGTGAAATTGCCTGAAAGGAGTGCTAGCTCCATGGAAAGGATGTCCTGAACTGACACAAAGACTTTAAACATTCTCCTTCTAACCATCCAACCGTAGTTCATTTCATTTTATTTAGTAGCTGGAAAGGGCCTTTTTTATGGTATTTGTTAAGCACTTACTCTGTGTCAGGTGCTGCTCTAAACTCTGGAGTAGATACAAGGTACTCAGGTTGGACAGAGTCTGTGTCGCACAATGGGGTCACTGTCTTCATCCCCATTTTACAGGTGAGGGAACTGAGGCCCAGAGAAGTGAGGTGACTTGCCCAAGGTCACACAGCAGACAAGTGGCGGAGCCCGGGCTAGAACCCAGGTCCTTCTGACTCTCAGACCTGTGCTCTATCCATTAGGCCATGCTGCTTCTCATTGTAATGTAGAACAACTGGATACTGAGAGCACCTTGCCAAAGCTGTGCTTCCACTTACACTCTGGCTATCATGTCTATCATGTCTTATCACAGAGAAGCAACAAGGCTCAGTGGAAAGAGCCCGGGCTTGGGAATCAGAGGTCATGGGTTCTAATCCTGGCTCCGCTGCTTGTCAGCTGTGTGACTTTGGGCAAGTCACTTAACTTCTCTGTGCCTCAGTTCCCTCATCTGTAAAATGGGGATTAAGACTGTGAGCCCCACGTGGGACAACCTGATTATCTTGTATCCCTCCCAGTGCTTAGAATAGTGCTTGGCACATAGTAAGCGCTTAACAAATGCCATCATTATTATTATGTCTGTCAGATTTCGAGAAGCAGCATGGCTAAAAATGGGGATTAAGACTATGAGACCTATGTGGGATAGGGACCGTGTCCAACCTTGTTAATTTGTATCTACCCCAGTGCATGGTACATACTAAGTGCTTAACAAGTACCACCATTAATTATTAATTATTGTTTCTCTTCTTGGACCTGGATCGGGTCTCTCTTGTACAGTCTGCCGTGTCCCGCACACCCCAGGCCACAGTTGGTACATTTTATGTACATGTCCATAATTCATTTATTCATATTAACGTCCATCTCCCCCTCTAGACTGTAAACTTGTTGTGGGCGGGGAGCATGTCTGCCAACTCTATTATATTGTACTCTCCCAAGCACTTAGTACAGTGCTCTGCACACAGTAAGAGCTCAATAAATATGATTGATTGATTGTGTGAGGTAGGGAACGTGTCTACCAACTATTTTGTATTACTACAGTACTCTGCACAGAGTAAACATTCAATGAATACCATCAATTTATTGATTTATTGAGTGTTTACTGTGTGCAGAACACTGTACTAAGTGTTTGGGAAAGTACAGTAAAACAATTCATTCATTAAATTGTATTTATTGAGTGCTTACTGTGTGCAGAGCACTGTACCAAGCACTTGGAAAGTGTAATTCAGCAACAGATAGAGACAATCCCTACCCAACAACAGACTCACATTCTAGAAGGGGGAGACAGACAACAAAGTAAAACAAGTAGATGGGTGTCAATACCATCAAAGATGAACTTCCTGCCCACAAGGAGCTTATAGTCTACATGGAAAGACAGGGCAGGGATAGGGGAAGTAGTAATCAGAATATTTACATGAGTCTTGCGGGGCTGGGGTGAGTATCAAAGTGCTTAAGGGGTTCACAGTCAAATTAATAGTTGACGCGGAGGGGAGGGCAGATAGGGAAAATAAAGGGCTATTAGTCAAGAAAAACCTGTTGGAGGAGATACAATTTTAGAAGGGTTTTGAAGGTGGGGAGAATGGTGGACTGCAGATATGAAGAGGGTAGGAGTTCCAGGTCTGTGGGAGAACGTCAGCAAGGGGTCGATGGCCAGATGGACGAGATTGGGGTACAGCAAGTAGGTTGGTGTTAGAGGAGTCAAGTGTGCAGGTTGGGTTGTAGTAGGATTGTAGTAGGAGTAGGAGCTGGCAAAAGAGACTGAGAAGGGAGCACCCAAAGAGAGGAGGAGAAATAGGACAGGACAGTTTCAGTGAAGACAAGGTTAGGAGAAGTGGGTGGGTGACAGTGTCAAATGCAGCTGAGAAGATGAGAGATTGAGGAGTAGAAGATGACACTGTATTTGGCAAGAAGGTCATTTAAAGACCATAGGGAGGGAAGTTTCAAAGGAATGGAGGGGGCAAAAGCCAGATTTCAGGGAGTTTAAATAATTAGAGGAGAGAAAATGGAGGGAATCAATGTGAACAACTCACTCAAGGAGTTTGGGAAGGAAATGTAGGAAGGAGAAGAGACGACAACTGAAGAGTGTGTGGGTTCAGGGAAAGGGTTTTGTTAGGATAGAGGATACGGGGCCATGTTCGAAAACAGTGAGGAAGGAGGTAAAGGAAAATAAGTGGTCGAATACAGCTTTTGGGGATGGAAGAGGGGAGGGGACAAGTGTTTTAATAAGGTGCAGAGGGATGGCATCAGAGGCGAGGTGGAGGGAGTAGTTTTTAAGAGGAGGTGGGTTACCTTGGGTTACCTCCTCTTGCGGTACTGCTGGGAAGGATGTGGGAGCTGAAGAGGGGACAGGAGGATGGTGGGACTGGAGAGGAGCAGGGGAGATTTTGGGGAGATCAACCCTAATGGTTTCATTTTTAAGCAATAAAATAGGCATCAAGGCCACTGGGACAAGAGATGGGGAAGGCGGAGGGATGGTTGAAGCTCGAGTTAAAAGTCTGAAACAGCTGACTCAGTCAGTGGACATGGGAGTCGATGAGGATGGTGACCGGTTGTTGCTGGACGGATGAGGATGCTGAATTAAAACAGGTGAGAATGAATTTGAGATGGACAAGTCAGCCTGGTGTCTAGATTTCCACCAGCAGTGCTCCACAGTTCATGCATAAGAGCGAACGAGGTGTGCTGTGGAAGTGATCCAGGGCTGTGAGTTAGTGGTACGAGATCGGCGAAGAGTCAGGGGAGCGAAGGAATTGAGTTCAGGGGAGAAGGCAGTGGTAAGGACATTGATGTGTGCATTAAAAGAAGGTAGATTTGGTTTTGAGACCAAATGGGGCTTGGTGATTGGAAAATTAGAAAGGGCGAGATATCAACAATATCTGTGGACATTTCTGTGGAACTGTGCCTTTGGAAGTTTTGCTTTGCCATAAGCTTCTCATGTTTTATGTCCTTATCTTTAGCACTTGGTTGGTGTTGGAGCATTTTAATGATAACAAGCATTATTCAATAATGGCTATAAAATGACTCAGTTATGTGAAGAAGTAAAACTATTATGACTGCCTCATGAAGGCAGTGATGCCTGCAGAACACCTGGGTTTTGGGTCAGTTGTTAGTAATGGGGTGTTCCTTTTGTCCATTTCAGAGTTCCATGAAGAGAAGAGGCAGCAGGGAAACACACAAAGAAAAGAAAACACTCAGTCAGGTAAGAAATTCAAGCAAATATGGTAATTCTGTTAACATTGAGTCTTCCTGCCCTGTATCTCCTTTACAGGTGTGAATAGATCCATCACTTAGAAACAACGTTTTTTTTCCAGTCCTTATAAAATATCTTCTATTTTTTTTCCAAAGACAATAATAATCTAATGCTTTAATGCTTTTCTTTGAGGGGGATGGGGAGAGAGAAGAAGAAATCACTTTGCAGTGCAGCCTAATTAAATTGCAGCTCAAGGACACTTTCAGTATTATAATCCGTGACAAAGTTTTTGTGTTAAGTGTTTAGGCACTCAAAATAGTTCACACGTAAAAATACTCCTACTCTAGGCTTGGGTCCAAGCATAAGGAGTGCGTGGTGTGTTTTTCTATGCGGGGAGAACAGTATGTTAAGTTAAAAAATCACTGTTTCTATAATAAAATAAACCATGTGCCAGATTCTCCCCATCACCCACAGGAAAGTACAAGGCTTGAGAGGTAAGGGAGAAAGTACAACCAGCGGAGGGCCAAGTTGTGGGTGCAACTGTGAGGTTGTGGGAGGACACCCGGAGGCATCCTCTTCCTCCCTGGGAAATTTCAGGTGTCCTCAGTCAGAGGTTCACAGTAGCCATTTGGCTCCCTTACCGGGGTAGGACAGAGTAGGCTTGAAGAAATCCAGGTACATGGCAGCATCGGGGTTTTTCCTGCGATCCCACTACTTTTAAAGGAAATCTCCCTTGGCTTTTCAGTATTTTGGAATCCTGGACTCCTTTCTCTTTTTTTTTAATTGAAGTTTTGGGGGTTCAGGAGAGTAGAGAGGTTACTGGGGCAGGAAGAAGCAGTAGCTAATAGTAATAATAATAATGGCATTTATTAAGCGCTTACTATGTGCAAAGCACTGTTCTAAGCACTGGGTAGGTTACAAGGTGATCAGGTTGTCCTACGGGGGGCTCACAGTCTTAATCCCTGTTTTACAGATGAGGTAGCTGAGGCCCAGAGAAGTTAAGTGACTTGCCCAAAGTCACACAGCTGACAAGTGGTGGAGCCGGGATTTGAACCCATGATCTCTGACTCCAAAGCCCGTACTCTTTCCACTGAGCCACTCCCCACTGGACAGTTGCTATCTGCTCATCCAAGGAAGAGATCGCTCACCCCTCTGTCCTTCACCTCACCTCAACTTTAGCACTTAATTGTCTTTTCCGGTATTGGTTAAGTGCTTACGATGTGCCAGGCACTAAACTAAATGCTGGGGTAGATACAAGTTAATCAAGTTGGACACAGTCCATGTTCTATATGGGGCATCAAGTCTTAATCCCCATTTTACAGATAAAGTAATTGAGGTACAGAGAAGTCAAGTCACACAGCAGACAGATAATGGAGTGGGATTAGAAACCAGGTCCTAATGATTCCCAGGCCCATGCTCTAGCCATTATGCCATGCTGCTTCTCTTTCCAGGAGGCTCAGAGCCCCCCTGAACAGCAGGACTGAAGTAAATGAGAAACTTTCACACTCCCTCTTCCCAGTGAGTCGGTATTTGAGGGCACTGCAATCTACCAATTGGAACTTAGCCTACTTTCTCTTTTAGGCATTTAAACATTCATTGGTCAGGATCTCGATTTCCACTTATCATCTCATTGCAGGAAAGAGTTTGATCTCTAGAGAAGCAGCATGGCTTAGTGGATAAAGCACAGGCTGGGAGTCAGGAGGACCCGGATTCCAATCCTGGCTCCACCACATGTGTGCTGTGGGCAAGTCATTTCACTTCTCTGGGCCTCATTTACCTCATCTGTAAAATTGGGATTAAGACTGTGAGCCCAATGTGAGACAGGGACGGTGTCCAACCTAATTACCTTGTAATTACCCCAGAGCTTAGAACAGTGTTCAGCACATAGTAAGTACTTAACGGGTGCCATTTTTTAGAGGCTGATTTCTCTGTCCGGGTTAAGTAGGCCAAGAACAGCAGGTTTCTGACTTGTCACTTCAGCGGGCCCAGTGGAAACACCATTACTTGCAGGGCCGTGAGGTAAAGCGAAATGGGACCATCTGGGGCTTGCACTCGATAATGAGTACGTTTGAACAAAAGGAGTTTCTGTTCAGCAGAATGGTGGATTGGAGCGTCTTGGGAACGGCAGGTCAGGAGTCAAAACGCAAAGGAAACCGGTTCCCCGACGCAAGGTAGGATGTGAGCATTCCTGCTTATGGGGCCGGTGGAGGTGATGGGACTTTAGATTTGCAAGCAAGTGAATCTATCAATGTCCATCTCGACTGCTTGGCAAAGCCCTTCCCAGCTGGTGGTAGTGGTGGTGGTCTTGTGTGTGTATCCCCCCCCCCGCCCCCCCGTGTCCTGCCTGCATTTTCCCGCACGCCGAAAGGATTTTTCCATCTGGGAATTCCAAATGCGTCTTCTCTGGCTTTCCACAGCCCACCGAACTACATTCCTGGAGCGTATCTGATGATCGCTTGAAACCAGAGCCTGGCATTCTTTCCAGGGGATGACCAAAGGCCTAGCCTTCCCTTGGAGGCTGGGGGTGGGTTGGGAAAATTGAGGATTCTCAGCTGAGACAGGACTCTGCACAATGACCATCTGCTGCCTTCTGCAGAGGTTGGGGTTGCCACTTGCTGGGATTAGTGTAATTCAGGCTTTAGGGAACCTCCTTCTAGTCACACTTGTAAGTGCAAAGAAAATCACATGTCCTGTTTTCCTGCCATTCTCTCCTGGCAGATATGCCAAATTTGTCTTTTCTTCTAAAGAACTAGAATTAAATATCAAAAAATCACTCAAAATAAGTGTTAAAGGCCGCTGTGTTCCAGGTTGGGGCAAGTGCACGGGTCCTGGATCTTCATTCAGTCTGATTTATTGAGCACTTACTGTGTGCAGAGCACTGTACTAAATGCTTGGGAGAGTACGACAATTAACAGACACATTCCCTGCCCACAACGAGCTTACAGTCTAGAGACGAGCTTCTTACCATCACAAAGTAACTTTCAGACTTGGAACAGACCTCGAAAGGAACCGAAAGTGCCTTTGGAATGTGATCATCAATTCTCCCAACATTTGTTCTCAGTTCGGTTTGTTCCACTGAAAATCCCTTTGTTTTTAGGAGCTCTGAGGTTCATTTTTTGCAACAGCAAAAATCAGGGGAATATGGATACATCCAGAATATGGGAAGAGGGGTGTATATCTGTATCTAGATACCTGTAGATACCAGAATGGTGGGGAAATGAGGCCATAGTGAAGCGGTTTGACCCTGTTCACGATGGTCACCCAGAGAAGACATAGAAGGACATATGATAGGACTGGACACCCCTGTCTTTTCATCCATTGCTCTAACCATTCAGTCATGCCGGCTTCCCAGACTATTTATTTAATCAAGCACTTCCACTTAGTCTGGCTTCACTGAAACTTACCCTAACTGTATTTGAAAAAGATGCTTTCTCCATTTAAAGTTCATTACTTCATCTGCAAAACCGAGTCCTTTTTTGGTAATGTACATCACAGTCCACATAGTCTGTTTTCTTGTTTATTCTGTTTTTAAGGGAAAAAATAGGAAAACATTCCTTGAATTGTTCGCTTTAGAAAATTCTAAGAATATGTGGTCATAAAAAAGGAACCAAATTTCTCGCCAGTGTGTTACGATTAACACTAATGCTTTTAACGGGCTAGATAGCATGCTTATCATTGAGCTTATTCTGGGTGTGCTTTTTAAACTTCCATTTCTTCCAACAGCGCTGTCGATAATGCATTTTTCTCTGAAAGGGGATCCTGGCTTTACAGACATTTCTAGTCGTCCAATGCTGGAAATCACGTTGCTTTCCTCCTCCCAGAATAAAACTTGGAGTTCTTGGCTCATAGGCTGAGGGCCCATGAAGACCTATACTTTCATACCTCAGCAGTTCCCTAAGTGGAACCGAGGAACTCGGCTGTTACAAAAATTCATTACTGCTGAGCTCCCACCCAGATGCTTCCCCACAGGAGACTTACTTTCCCTCAATTTGTCTTTGTTTTGCAATCAGTGGTATTCATTGAGTGCTTTACTGTGTGCAGAACACTCTGCTAAGTGCTTGGGAGAGTAAAATACATAAGGGAGGAAGCACTTGCAGAGTGTTGGGTTACAAAGGATGGCCTATCCCAACTGGTGTTAATATCTGGGTGTCTGCTCACGACAAGATAATAGCATGGAGAACTGTACATGAGCCTGGGTCTCATATCTTGACTTGGGATCGGTTTCCCTTCATGAGGTAAAAAGAAATTTATCCTGATTCTCCCCAGGTGTTCGTGGACCTGCATTTTCAGGGTATCCGGAGCTAGCTAATTTTTACTCTGAGGTACCGAGTGGAAGCTTAACTGCCTGAAAGATCCATTGGCCTGTCTGAGACCCAACATACTTCCAGAGAATGAGCCCTACCATGATCAGTCAATCAATAGTATTTACTGAACACTTGTTCTGTGCAGAACACTGTATTAAGCACAGAAGAGTATAATTGAGTTGGGTCCTACTTGTTGCTCCGTCTCTTAAGTCAGTCATTGGTATTTATTGAACATTTACTGTGTGGAGAACACTGTACTAAGCACTTGGGAGAGTATAATATAGCAGAGTCGGTAGACCTGCCCACAGGGGATGTGTTCCCTGCTTTGCACACAGTAAGCGCTCTATAAGTTGGATTGAATGAATGAAGGAGCTTGCAGTCTAGAGAGGAGCTTACAATCTAGAGCATTTCTTCAAAGCATTTCATTTCTGGTCCAAACATTTCCAGCTGAAATTTTGAAGAATGCACAGTGCTTTCGTGTCCTAATCATTGACATCGCTGACTGAATTGTAGCATTTTTTCTGAAACTAAAAGCAGTCAACCTTCAAAATGTTCTAATTGAGCTGGTGAAACAGACTTAGCTCCAGAGATCAACTTACCAGCCTGCCAGAAAGTGACTTGGTTAAATCTAGTTTGATGTCTGGTTCCACAATAGCCAAAGTTCCACACCTCTAAGAACCCCTAAGGAAAGCACTCACTCTCTTAAGAGGATTTGGCCATAAAATTGCTCTTTAGGTCACGGTTTAGCATCAACTTTCTAATTTCTCAGTTAATTTGCAGCTAGGTTGCCACATGTACTGCGGGGGTACTAGGGAAGGAGAATTTTAAGTAAAAGTGCAATGTTCCCCCTTACTGTTTATGGGGAAAGAATCTGAAAGAGCTGAGCTGGTTAGGGTTTGAAGTAGGATATTTAAGGTAATTACCATCCCAAAGAAAATGCTTGGAATTTTCTTAACATCACTGCTTCCAAAGCTCATTCTCATATGACATTATCTTCTTTTTTTGTGCTCATTACATCTCCATTAGGGACATTAAGATGCTAAAATTGCAAAGAGGAAATGAGGCAAAGAGGGAGATTAAGTAGCTTGACTATGATCAATCAATCAGTAGAATTTATTGAGCACCTGTTCTGTGCAGAGCACTGTAATAAGCACCAAAGAGTACAATGGAGTTGATAGATAAAATCCCTGCCCCCGAGGAGCCTATAATTGAGTTGGAGAGACAGACATTAAAATACATTACAAGTCGGGGGAAGTAATAGAGTTTGAAGATGTGTACATAAGC
The DNA here is from genome assembly GCF_015852505.1 of Tachyglossus aculeatus. NCBI lineage: Eukaryota > Metazoa > Chordata > Mammalia > Monotremata > Tachyglossidae > Tachyglossus > Tachyglossus aculeatus. The sequence goes on from NC_052070.1 coordinate 18,168,718, forward strand.
TAGTGAAAGGGCTGGAACTAAAATACAGATAACTTTTTTTTAATGGTATTAAGCATTTTATATGTGCCAGGCACTGTACTAAGCACTGGGGTAGATACAAGATAATTGGGTTGGACATAGTCCATGTCCCACGTGGAGTTTACAGTCTTAATCCCCATTTTACAGATGATGTAACCAAAGCACAGAGAAGTTAAGTGGCTTGCCCAAGGTCACATAGCAGATGTATTCATTCATTCAATTGTATTTATTAAGTGCTTACTGTGTGCAGAGCACTGTACTAAGCGCTTATGGTGGAACTGGGATTAGAACCCAGAACCTCCAATTCCCAGGCCCGTGATTTTTCCACTAGGCCACACCGTTTCTCTTCTCTTATTGCCCTGGGCTAGTGCTCCTCTTGAGAGCCCCGCTTTACATGCTGCCTTTGATTATTTTTGAAATGGTGTTTTCACCTCACAGATTCTTCCATGTATGTTTCTGGGTTTTTTTCCCCCAGGGCAAAGACACTAGGATTGGAAAAATTATAATTTCCATCCTGAACTGAGAGCATTGTGGCTACTGCAGAACTGTACAAAGTGTACAGTTTGGTTTCCTAAGTCCCTATTTTGTTCGTCTCGCCGCAATGAACAGGCAGTATTACTGGTGCTTGACCCCACTCCCCACTTCAGTCTACACTTCACGCTGCTGCCCGGATCATCTTTGTGCAGAAATACTCTGGGCATGTTACTCTCCTCCTCAAAAATCTTCAGTGGCTACCAATCAACCTACGCATCAGGCAAAAACTCCTCACTCTCGGCTTCAAGGCTGTCCATCACCTCACCCCCTCCTACCTCACCTCCCTTCTTTCCTTCTACAGCCCAGCCCGCACCCTCCGCTCCTCTGCCGCTAACCTTCTCACTGTGCCTCGTTCTCGCCTGTCCCGCCGTCGACCCCCGGCCCACATCCTCCCCATGGCCTGGAGTGCCCTCCCTCCGCACATCCGCCAAGCTAGCTCTCTTCTCCCTTCAAAGCCCTACTGAGAGGTCACCTCCTCCAGGAGGCCTTCCCAGACTGAGCCCCCTCCTTCCTCTCCCCCTCCTCCCCCTCCCCATCCCCCCGCCCTACCTCCTTCCCCTCCCCACAGCACCTGTATATATGTCTGCACAGGTTTATTACTCTATTTTACTTGTACGTATTTACTATTCTATTTATTTTATTTTGTTAATATGTGTTGTTTTGTTATCTGTCTCCCCCTTCTAGACTGTGAGCCCGTTGTTGGATAGGGACCGTCTCTATATGTTGCCAACTTGTACTTCCCAAGTGCTTAGTACAGTGCTGTGCACACAGTAAGCGCTCAATAAATACGATTGAATAAATGAATGAATATATTGAGAAGCAGCATGACTTAGTGGAAAGAGCCCGGGTTTAGGAGTTAGAGGACATGGGTTCTAATCCCAGCTCTGCTACTTGTCTGCTGCATGACCTTGGGCAAGCCAATTCACTTCTCTGTGCCTCAGTTCCCTCATCTGGAAAATGGGAATGAAAACTGTGAACCCCAAGTGGGACAACCTGATTACCTTGTATCTACCCCAGTGCTTAGAACAGTGCTTTATTACTCTATTTATTTTACTTGTTCATATTTACTATTCTATTTATTTTGTTAATGATGTGCATCTAGCTTTATTTCTATTTATTCTGATGACTTGACACCTATCCACATGTTTTGTTTTGTTGTCTGTCTCCCCCTTCTAGACTGTGAGCCCGATGTTGGGTAGGGACCATCTCTATATCTTGCCGACTTGTACTTCCCAAGCGCTTAGTACAATGTTCTGCCCACAGTAAGCACTCAATAAATACAACTGAATGAATGACTGAATGAATTCTTGGCACATAGTAAGCGCTCAACAAATACCATCATTATTACTATTATTATCATTATCCTACTCTGGAGGAAAGAGAAACAGCTGACTAAGGAAATGGCTCTCTCCATCCCAGTCTTTAGCTAGTGCTTTTGGCTTCTCATTCGTAAGGGCCGGTGACTCATCTCTTCAGTGAATAATATTTATTGTACACTTGCTATGTGCAGAGCATGAGCGCTTGGGAAAGTACAGTGGAGTCAGCAGACGTGATCCCTGCCCTCAAGCCGCTGGTGATCTAGTGGAAGAATGAATTGGAAAGAAAGGAAGATGGTAGAAAGCCCGGAGGGGTCTCAGGTTACAGACTAGAAATGGGCTTCAGCTGTGTGTCCTCCTCCCGTTTTCTTTTGGAGTCATCATTTATGGTCCTGCCGGTTCTTCTGAATGCTGATTTTTTTTCTCCTTGGCCCACAGTGACACAGGGGAGTCACTTAATTGACTCACCCGGTCCGTTCTCAGAGTAGGCTTATGCCTAGCATGATGGGTCCCTTCCCAGTGTCTAAGTTAACAGTGCAGGGTGTGTCATATGTGTGTGTGTGTGTGTGTGTGTGTGTGTGTGTGTGTGTTTCTCTCTGGTTCCAGGAAACCATCAAAAACACTGAGCATGTGGTATTTTCCAATAATTCTCCTCTTGGGCTGCTCTTCCCTGGCAGGATGACAGTGCTGACTTGAAGTGCCAGCTGCAGTTTGCCAAAGAGGAAGCCGCCCTGATGCGCAAAAAGATGGCCAAGCTAGGGAAGGAGAAAGACCAACTGGAGCAGGAACTCCAGAAGTACAAGTCCCTGTATGGCGACGTGGACAGCCCCCTCCCGACCGGAGAGGCCGGGGGCCCCCCCCAGCTCCCGAGAGGCCGAGCTGAAGCTGCGGCTGAAGCTGGTGGAGGAGGAAGCCAACATCCTGGGCCGGAAGATCGTGGAGCTGGAGGTGGAGAACCGGGGCATCAAGGCGGAGATGGAGGACCTGCGGGGTCAGTATGAGCGAGAGTGTCTGAGCCGGGACCACATCCCAAGCATCCCTACCTCGCCGTACGGCGACTCGCTGGAGTCGGCCACGGAGCTGCGGCGCCACTTGCAGTTTGTGGAAGAGGAGGCGGAACTGCTGCGGAGGTCCATCTCCGAGATCGAGGACCACAACCAGCAGCTGACCCAGGAGCTGAGCAAGTTCAAGTTCGATCCCGGCCAGGAGCCCAGCTGGCCGGAGGAGCCGGCCTGCAGAGGCGGGGCTGGGGGTCCTCTGCAGGAGGAGCTCAAGTCGGCCCGCCTGCAGATCAATGAGCTGAGCGGGAAGGTGATGAAGCTGCAGTACGAGAACCGGGTGCTGCTGTCCAACGTGCAGCGTTACGACTTGGCCGCCCACCTGGGTCTGCCCGGGCCCAGCCCCCGGGACAGCGATGCCGAGAGCGATGCAGGCAAGAAGGAGAGCGACGGGGAGGAGGGCCGCCCGCCGCAGCCCAAGAGGGAAGGGCCCGTCGGGGGCGAGAGCGACTCGGACGAGCTCTATGAGAAGACCTCGGGCTTCGGGAGCGGAAGGCCGTCGGAGAGAAGCGACCCGGGCTTCGTGGAGCTGGCGAGGGCCAAGGAAGACACCGAGTCCCTGATGAGCATCAAGCGGGAGGCGGAGCGGCTGGAGAGGGTGGTGGAGCGCCTCATCACTGACACCGACATCTTGGTCTACGACGCCCAGCTGCGTGGCGCCGGTGGCAGGGCCCAGGAGCCGCCGGGCCATGGCCTGGGGGAGAGGACGGAGGAAGGCAAGAGCGAACCCCAACTCTTGGACACCATCAACGCCAGGATGAAGGCTTTCCGGAAGGAGCTCCAGGCCTTTCTGGAGAAGGTGGACCATGTCGGGGAAGGCCTGAAAGAGCGCTTGGAGGATCTGTCTCCTCTCCCTCACCTCACAGAGTCTTCCAGCTTCCTCTCCACGATGACCTCCGTGTCCCGGGACTCCCCTATTGGGACCCTGGGGAAGGAGCTAATCACAGACTTCCAGGTAAGGGGGCTGTTTGGGTTGCCTCCCCGCCCTGTCTTGCTGTTTCTCCTTCTCGCTGGCATCGCTGCACTCGAGCTCGTTCTGCTCACAGCTGCTTTGTTGTGATTTTTCAGTCTGCCTGGTATTAAAGCCTAAAGTGCCCACCAAATCTTTTATGGTTTGTTGGATTTTTTTTGTTTGTTTTTTTCTTTTCTGTTTTGTTTTTATGGTTTTGTTTTTCTCCCCCCCACTGCCCGCTCCCTTTTAACGCTCCGCCACTTTGGTTCAGAGGCACTTCCTCACGGAACAAGGCTAATCCCAAATGGAAACTCTAGGGGTCTGCGCGGTTTCGTTGCCCCTCCCACCCACAGGACCGGATGAAGAAGCCAAGAGGAATTAAAAAAAAATCAAAATCAAAAGCCAGAAACTCGATTGTCCTGTCAGAGGAATTAGCAGAACTGCTAACCGGCATCTGAGTCCCCTTTTATACCAAAAGGGGCCAAAGCACATTCTCTAAAGTGAGGACTCACCCCATCCACCTGGCAATGGGGGAAAAACTAAAGGGAGAGAAGCAAATTTCTAAGAGAGGATGATGTTTTCTGGAAAAAGCCTGCTGCCCGCTTGCTCCTGCCCCCACCCCCGCCAGCAGGGAGGTAGGAGCTGTCTAGCGAGAGAAGAGCACCCTCCTCTTCTAACGCATCGCCCACGGGTGGATGGCCAGACCTCCGCCCTGGAGTGTGGCTTTTGCTGCTCAGCACAAGTAAGGACGGAAGAGCCTTGTCTCCCACAGCCTTCACGATTCGTATGCTTGCTGTTGGTTTTGATCCATGCATTCCCCCTCCCCACATTGCATGCGCCTCATAACCAGTGTTTTTGCGTTCTTTTTTTCCTCTCTTTTTCTCTTTTTGCTTTTCAGATGTTTCAGCCCGTCATTTTGCTCCTCCTCATCTTGGTTTTGTTCTCTTCACTCTCTTATGCCACCGTGTTTAAGTTGGTTTTTCTGTTCATGCTTTTCTTTGTCTGGTAGTTTTTTCAGTCGTCTTCCTTACCCATTTTGTTTTCTTGCCCCCTGTCCTTTGCTTTTGTTATCCACTGCCCATGCACCCAACAGTCCAGACTGAGGGATCAGCTGGAGGCACAGCTCGGCCAGGACCGTGGAGAGGAGCAGGAGTTTCACCGCCTTCGGGCCATGGCTGAACCTCACCGCAGAGCTGATGGAGACATTAAAACCTACAGGCCAGGAGACAAGGGCTGTTTCAGTCTAGAGGTCAGCACGTCGGCTAGTGGTCAGTGAGCCGCTTCCTCCCATCCCCCTCCTCCTTTCTCCCCGCTGCCCGGCAGTGGAAGGAGTAGGAGCTGCCCGCAGGCCAAAGGGGCAACTCCTGTTGTAGCTTTGTGAAATCTGAGTCCAACAGACAAACTGGGGCGGGTTCAAAACCATCGAGGCCTTCCCACCTTTGAACCGCCAGCGACAAAGTGAATACAGGTTTTCACAAAAGCATGGAGGCTCCCTTGGCCATTTGCATTCTTTATCTACTTTGATCTTTCTTTCTTTTCCTGTCTCCTTCTTTTCACCTTCCCTGTTGCTTTCCTCTATCTTCTTCTCTCACCTACTGTTTCCATCTCTCTCTCTGCCACTTCTGTTCTCCTTCCCTCCCTCCATGGCCAGACTCTATTGGAAGAGAGACAAGAATACTGTATGCCTGACTTCTAGCCCAGGCACCAAATTTTCAGTTAAAACTGGACACCTTGTAGCTGTTCTGAGTCACACTATTAGTGAGGTTCATTTGGAATCTTCTGTAGGCTACTTGTGCAATCACAGAGAAAACCAGGTAGACAATCGGGCTGGTCTTTTTTGGTCAAGGGTAGATTGCCCTCTATAATTACCTTGTTGCTTAGGTCCCATCATAGAACAAGTAATAATAATAATAACTTGAGTTTGGGTATTTTTTAAATGTTCACTATGTACTACGCACTCTACTAAGCCCTGGGGAAGATACCTGACAATCAGATAGGACATAGTCCCTTTGCCACGTGGGGCGCATAGTCTTAAGGTGAGGGAGAGCAGGTATTGAGTCCCCATTTGACAGATGAGGAAACTGAGGCCCAGAGTAATTAAGTAACTAGCCTAGTGGGCAAGTGGCAGAGCCAGGATTAGAACTCAGGTCCTCTGACTCCCAGTCCTGTGTTCTTTCCACCAGGCCTCCCTTGATACCCCAGCAGTGACAAACCCGCTGGCCCCTTTGCTGCCAATTAACTTAATTAGAGCATTAATTAGGGCCTATACACTGGTGTCTCCCGGATGTCTGGAGACTCACCAGGATCTCCTATGAACAAAACTATCACCTGTTGTCAGAGCCACATAACTTCCTAACTGTCATGTGACAGTTGTCAGCCGCTGTGTAAATTAAAACTCCAAGACACAAGTAATACCATCTGGAGACAGAAAGATGTTCTTTGGGGCCCCGTGATCTTTGTACTTTAATAGTAGTTCAAGACAAGAGGACTACATACAGGCCAAACTAACCGATTCCAAACTGGAAAAGGATAGAGAATACTCCCAGTTTCTTGTTGAGGCAAAGGCCCTTCATTTGGCTGTCGATGCTTCCAAGGTCTTTTGGAGCAGAACATCCTCAGTGGCAAAGGGAAGAAGAGTGGGGAAGAGAGCCAGTCTAAACTGAGAACCATAAATAACAGAAAATCACTCAGCAGCTGGGAGTTTGACCTCAGCTTCAATGCTGTGTGAAACTGGGGAATGGGGAAGGCAGAGGAATTATGTGTGGCGAGGCCTCAGGTTAAATGTGTTACTAAGGGAACTGGTCTTATTCTAAGAAGAGCTTTAACTGGGCTCACCAAGCACCGGCATTATCTGAAATATTTTAGTTTGAAATTTTCCTCTTGACCCAATACGTTAGCAGTTCATGCGTTCCCCCATATGTGAAATTCAATATAAGTGGTGCCTTCTTCCAGAGTATGAAGGGGACACACACACACACACACAAAGACAGACACACGCACACACACATTTGTCATTCGAATTTATTGAATGCTTACTGTGTGCAGGGCACTGTACTAAGCACTTGGGAGAGTACAATGAAACAGCGTCAGTAGCCATGTTTCCTGCCCATAGCTAATTACAACAACTCAACTGAGAAGCATTTTCGGAAATGCACCTGGAGGGTCTAGGATGGATGGGGAAGGTGTGACATCTGCAAGTCGGTACAGTGTGGTCTAGAGGATAGAGCAGAAGCTTGAGAGTCAGAAGGACCTGGGTTCTAATCCTGAATCTGCCACTTGTCTGCTTTGTGACCGTGGCCAAGTCACTTCACTTTTCTGAGCCTCAGTTTTCTCATCTGTAAAATGGGGGTTCAGTAGCTGTTCTTTTTTCTAATTTGACCATGAGTCCCATCTGTATATAGATGAGAAGCTGAGAAGCAGCGTGGCTCAGTGGAAAGGGCACGGGCTTTGGAGTCAGTGGTCATGGGTTCATATCCCGGCTCTGCCAACTGTCAGCTGTGTGACTTTGGGCAAGTCGCTTAACTTCTCTGTGCCTCAGTTACCTCATCTGTAAAATGGGGATTGACTGTGAGTCCCCCATGGGACAACCTGATCACGTTGTAGCCTCCCCAGCACTTAGAACAGTGCTTTGCACATAGTAAGTGCGTAATGAATGCCATTATTATTATTATATTGTACCTACCCTAATGATCAGTGCAGTGCTTGGCACATAATAAGCATTCAATAGATCCCAAAATTATTATTAATTATTGTTACTGATGTGCTGAGCGGGCCTTGCCCCATGTGTTGCCCTGGTATGCCACAGGGGAAGAGGCTACACAGCCACCCCTGCATGGCCACTACACACCTGTGAGCTTCACTGCAGGATCCCTAATGGAAGGAATTGTGATTTTTTTTTCATTAAAAAAACATTGATAACGTTTTTTGTTTTTACCAGAAAAGGTATTTGTATGTCCAGACCAAAAAGGTATGGTATGTTTTGTTTCTGTAGATGTTTTGAGGGAATTAACCTGAAATTTCACACCCAGAGTGAACCTGAAAGAAAAGTTGGGCCTGGATGAACTTACTTCGGGGGCAGATGGTTCCTTCCCCATCCATGGACCAGAAAAGTCCTGATGACTTTGGGCAGCCAGCCCGTTGACTTTTGTAACAACCATCAGAATCCCACTCTCTCGGAAAGGTGTCAACCACCTGTAGTGAGTCAGGCTGGGGGAGCCAAATGATGAGGAGAAATGGGTGTCTGGAACTATCCACAAACAGAACAGGGCACATTTCAGGATTGCCAAATGGTAGCTCTGTAGCTAGAAACTCCAGTGTATTTTTTAAAATATATGTGTAGCCTGAGTTTTGAAAATGAACTATTCCGGATGGATTTCTTACCTGGTTATTTCTCTTCTACACAAAGATGCTAAGGGTGCTTGTTGGAGCAGACAAATCCTCTGTTTCCCCTGTGATCTAACCCAGGCGCAATATGTGTTTTTGTTTGTTCTTTGTCTACAGTGCTAATCTGTCTTTTTAGTTTCTACTAGAATACAATAGTGGGCTAAGGATTAGATTGGGAGGTTCCCCACTGGGAACAAGGTTGTGTCTAATTCCCTCTGCTGTATGCTCTCTCAGTGCTTAGTATAGTGCTCTGCATACAATAAGTGCTTAATAAATACTACTACTACTAATTATTCAGTTGAATTCACAATCCTAGAATACTTCAAAGCATATTAGGAACAAACCTTCCCTTTCTTAAAACAAAACTGTATTCAATCCATCATCAGTGGCATTTGTCTAGTGTTCACTCTGAGCAGAGCACTGTTAAGCCCTTGGGAAAGTACAACACAATCGAATGGACACAGTCCCTGCCCTCAAGGAACTTAAACTAATTCCCAAGGAGAGTCTGGAATCAAGAGTGATGAATGCTTGATTCCAGCTCAGTTCTCCAAAATTTAGTGGAGACTGTAGCCATAATGGGAAGGGAAGGAATCAACCAAAATCTACAGAGTGCTGGGAAGCAAGATGGCAAAATTGGAGAATACTATGTTGCATTCTTCCTAAGTGGCACAGCACAGACTCAGATTATTGCAATAGTAACTGGGAAACAAGACAGATGTTTATATCGTAGCCTGTAGCATGGGGCTAAAAGGAAAATAATTAGTAAAATTAGCACTGTACTTTTCAGTGTGTTTACATTGCATGTAAACAACTGGCAGACAGCAGTCTTACACCAATCTTTGCCATGAATTTGCAGATCTGTTTTTGCCTCCACACTGAGACCCTCATACCAGACCTTTAAATCTGTCTTTATCCAAGCAGCGCAAGAGGAGGAGGAAGTTTCAGAGTTTACCCTGAACTGTAGAATAATGTCACTAGTGTCTCCTGGGCCCTTCAAAAAATTCCCAAAGTTTTCTCACATAGATAGATAGATAGATAGATAAACAGATAGATAGATAGATAGATAGATAGATAAAGTATTTGATATATATGTGTGTACACACATGCACACACACATATATGTATGTGTGTATATATATGTGTGTAGTATATATATGTAGTATTTTTGCACTGATCTAAGTGCTGTGGTAGATACAAGCTACTCAGGTTGAACACAGTCCATGTCCCATATGGCATTCACAGTCTTAATCCCCGTTTTGAAGATGATGTAACTGAGGCCCAAAGAAGTTAAGTGACTTGACCAACGTGGAGCTGTAACTAGAACCCAGGTCCTTTGGACTCCCAGCCCATGCTCTATCCAGTAGGCCATGCATTCTATCCACGATATGCACCACAGATTTTCTGTCTGTTTTTCCCTTGCCACTACCTGACATTTTATTCTCATGGGAGTAGTCTGGCTGAGGAGGAATAATATTCATTTCATTGTGTTCTCATTCTTCCCAAATGACAACATATTGACAACATAAACCTTGACCTTGGCAGGTCACTCAATGTCTCTGGGCCTCAGTTACCTCACCTGTAAAATGGGGATTAATTCTGTGAGCCCCATGTGAGACATGGACTATGTCCAACCTAATCAGCTTGTATTTACCCAGTGCTTAGTACACTGCCTGGCATGTAATAGGCACTTATCAAATGCTATTAAAAAATAAATAAATAGTTAAGCACTGTGTTCACATGTCCTGAAAAAAACAGTATAAAATTCCCAAGATGCAAAATTATGCCACTGAATCCAACTTTGTTTCCACTATTCCTCTTGGAAATAATGTGCGATATGTTGGGAAATCATTCCAGGTAAATTTACATTATTAGTTGACAGTCCCTAAAGAGCCAGATTTAATAGGGTGTGGGTGTTTGCCAAGCCACCTCAGGAGGGTTTGGAAGATTTTGAATAATGAAAACTAAATTCTTCCCTAAGGGAATGTTCCTGCTATCAATCAGTGTTCACTGAGAGAATTGAATGTGTAACTGAGGGAAAACACTTCTGTGGTGCCTATAGATTTGAGAGTGTAGCATCTAAAGGGTACCTAAATATTGTTTGGAATGAGGAGAGGTCATAGTCAAATAGTACAATATTGGCACAACTGTCCAAAGGATTTAGTTTCTCAATCAGAATTCCCAGAAGGCCCTTCCCAATCTCTTCCCCACACTCATCTGAAATCCTTTATTCTTGAACTGTAAAGTTCCAAGAGAGAATCATATGAGATTTGATACTACTCTGTTATGGAACTGATGCCATAAACCAGAGTTGAAGAGCACAGTGGTAAAACCAACTGAAGGCAAACTGAGCCGAGTTCTCAGACAGAATTACTGGTGGAAATCCTGGTTGGGTCTGAAGTTTGGTAGAATCCAGCCACCACTATGTTTGTGCATGAGTTAAGTGTCAGTGTTAATGCTCTCAAACCTAATCACCCTGCAGCCTCCTCCCCACCACCAGTTCCTATCACCACCTTACCAAATAAAACAAAACCCAGAGTTGAACATCATTATCAGTATTTACTGAGCACCTACGTGACTCAGAATATTGTACCTGGTGACTTGGAGCACACAAAAGTAGAAAACTCAGGCTATGCCATTCAAGGTACTTTTGAGAGAGAAGGAGAGATTGCAAGGTGGATTTAGAAATGAAAGGGTCTAGGTTAGCTGTGTTTTTAGACTCCGGTTCACCATAGTCACCACCTTAAAAACTCTTCCGAGCTCAACATTTGTTTCTGTGATCCTCTTAGAGTCTGTCACTCATCCTCTCTCGTCATCTTTCGAGAGGGTTGGGGAGATTCTTGCTCCCTGGGTGTGCAGTAAGTCCATTAAACAAATACCAGAGGCATGATCTTCTTCTGAATGGAAATGTTCATCATCAGCAGCATAAGTGCTCTGTATTGAGTGCTCACTTTGTGCAGAGCACTGCACTAAGCACTTGAGAGAGTACATTTCAAGAGTTGGAAGACGAGTTCCCTTCCTGCAGTGAGCTTACACTATACGGGGGGGGGGGAACGCAGGCTATAAAGAAACCAGTGAGAGGCTGGGCATGGGTGATTCACTGAGTCATATTTCTGTGGTGCCTATGTGGTGGTGACAGTGTGGACTATGTGCCTTGCCTAGATGAAAGAGTCAGAATGAATTAGTCTGCCACAGAATTATTAGCCGAGGTGCCTGGCAGAGGTGGTTTAACCTCTAGGATTTGGAAACTCTGATCCAAGGATGAGAAGTGGGAACAGTTTAGGGAAAGAACTGCAAGGGTGGGATGGGGCCAGTCATTCTCGGGGTGTCATTCTCTTGTCGGGAAAATGGTAGTTATTTGTTGTGTTGACTTCCGTTCATATTTGTTTCCGTGACCACGTCCTTCACTGTAACACTGGAGTGACATTTGGTGTCTTGACTGGCAATTGTGGCCCAGTGTGGTTTATTCTTCACAGTAAATGTTCAAAAATGAAGGAAAGTGGAATTGCAAAATTACCCTCTCAGTTTTCTGGTCTTGTGTTGGCATGAAGGGGAAGGCCTTCACCCAGACCTGAAGCGGGATGGGTGGGAGTCACAGTAACTATTTAAAACACCCACCGCATCAACCCATTTCCAGTGTTTCTCCTCCTTTTAGAGAGGGCTGGCTCCATATAGTGGAACTCACAAACCAATAGAGAAGGAAGCCCAGGTATCATTAAAATAAGTTTTACATATCTTCATGATCTTCTCATTACATCGTTGCAAGTTTAAGCACAACTGAAACACCTTGCAGAAGGTTAAAAGTTAGCAGAGCCCTGCCTGGTTCAGACGGGGCCACAGAACACAGAAAGAGGAAGGGGACTTGCAACAAGGCAGAGCCGGCCTACTTTCACCCCTTTCCCCTCTTTGGGGCCTCCTTGGGCCAGGGAGGGGGCAGCCCCGAAATGAGCAAAGACCAAGGCGTCCAATGCCCCCTGCTGAACCCCAGTATTTGACCCTTTGTCCTAAACAGCAGGAGAGGAAAGGCGGCATATTCAACCATTCAGCCCTTGAGTGGTTCTGGGAAAGAACAGGGAGCAGGTGAGTTGGCAAAGGACAGATGGCAGTGGGGCCTCAGAGCAAAGCCAACCCTTAATCCCGTCCCATAATCCTTGGTCCCATCCAAGGGACAAGTGTGAAACTCACTCTGCCTCGCTTAGTACAGTGCTCTGCATACAGTAAGTGCTCAATCAATCAATCAATCGTATTTATTGAGCGCTTACTGTGTGCAGAGCACTGTACTAAGCGCTTGGGAAGTACAAGTTGGCAACATATAGAGACAGTCCCTACCCAACAGTGGGCTCACAGTCTAGAAGATATGATCGAATGAATGAATGGAAGACCGTGTCTCCCTCAAAGTGAGGTCAGGCCTGGTCGGCAGCCAGAGCAGACACAGACAGTAAGCTCACTGTGGGCAGAGGCAATGTGTCTACCAACTTTGTTACATCTTTCTCTCCCAATTGCTTACTACAGTGCTCTGCACATAGTAAACACTCAATAAATGCCATTGATTGATATGGACCTCACACTAATAATAATGATGGCATTTATTAAGCTCTGACTATGTGCAAAGCACTGTTCTAAGTGCTGGGGAGGTTACAAGATGATCAGGTTGTCCCACGGGGGGCTCGCAGTCTTAATCCCCATTTTACAGATGGGTAACTGAGACACAGAGAAGTTAAGTGACTTGCCCAAAGTCACATAGCTGACAATTGGTGGAGCCGGGATTTGAACCCATGACCTCTGACTCCAAAGCCCGTGCTTTTTCCATTGAGCCACGCTGCTTCTCTAATGAGGTTTGGGTCAGCTAGATCTCAGGTTTGGGGTCTAGAATGGGCTCTGGAGGCTGGAGCGTTGATTCATACACACACCCCCACCCCACACACACTTATCATTCTGTCTGTCTAACAATAATATTAAGCAGGACCCAGTTGGCTCCTTGCTGGTTGAGTCCTGGCCTTAGTTGGGCTTGGCCTGAATGAGCTGAGCCCTACAAGCATTATTGAGTGATGGACACTCCAGTATCATTTGCAGCTACAAGAGAAATGCATCCTTCATTCTGCATGGGGAGGATGTGGGAGTTAAGCCCCTTATATATAAAGAGGAGAAAAGCCATGCAAACTGTGCAGAATAGGCATGCTACTTAAAAAGTCATTTCTGCAGATACTGGCAAGTTCTTTTAGACCATCTTAGTAGGGATGCAAAGGGATTGGGTTAAAATTTCTTATCCCCTAGTGAAATTATAATGCCCAAGTTTTGGGACTGTAGAAGTCCCTGTCATTTGTAATTAACTGAAAGTAGATGGCAGATGGTTGGACACCATTTCTAAGCCTTGCAAAAATCCACGGCCTCCTAAGGTAGGGCTCTAGAACTGTTTGGGGGACAGATAGTGATGGCTCTTATCCTACCTAAAAGATGAAGAATGGAAATCCTCTTGTACCATTTTACAACAGATTAATCAGTCAGCGGAATTAAAGGTGCAGAGCACTGTACTAAGCACTTGGGAGAGTAGTGGTAGTAGTAACAGTATTAAGTGCTTACCATGTGCAGAGTAAATGCTGAGAAAGAGTGAACAGGTGGGAATTAGACCCTGACCCTCTCCCCCGAGGGACTAACAATCTACATTATGTTGAAGTAGAATTGGTAAACATGATCCCTATTCCCAAGGAGTTTACAGTCTAGAAAGGGAGGTAGGTAACACAGGTCGCTTCTTGAACCAAAAAGGACCTGACGCATTCCTTCCCTCAGGAACCGTGCAGACATCCCCCTCACAGTCTCACTCCATTGCTGCAGCCCCCACCCGTGCCGTGTTGCTGAATGTCTGTATCCATGCCTCGTGCAGATGTCTGTCCAGTAGATTATTAATACAGAGTCACAATTGCTTTCCACTAAAGCTGTCCCTTTGTCCTGCCGCTCAGCTCAGGGATGCCCCTGTTTTCCCTGAACAGAGTGTATCGATACAGGAGCTTCAGGCTCATCTTGAGCAGGAGACCAGGCTTCACCGAGAGGAGCAAGAAAAGTTTACCGACAGGATCATTCAGGTAAATACTGGGGCACTGAGTTTGCCCAGGGTCTCCCCACTGCAAGTCCCAATGCCGTTTCCCCCTGATAAAAGACGAAATAGTAAAAAGACAGCATTATCTAGGGAAAAAAGTTTGAGACAGGAGACACAGGTTCTAATCCCAGCCCTGCCACTGACCTAGGGTGTGACCCTTAATCTCTCTGGTCTAGTTTCCTCATGTGTAAAAGAAGAATAAGATACCTGCTCTCTCTACCTCTTAGGTTGTGAGCCCCAGATAGGACTGAATTGGTGTCTGACCTGATTATCATGTCTCCATAGTTTAGTATAGTTCTTTGGCACATAAAAAATGCTCCATAAATACCATAATTATTTACTACTGTGGGACAAAGTCTGTCCTAATCTGAAAGGGATGTCTATCTGAGCCACTTAGAGGGACACACGAGTCTTCTAATTAACCCCCGTGGACCCTGAAAGAGGCCCATCAGGAATACACAGGGAGGAGGACTCCACATTTGAGTCTGGTGTGTTGCAACAGGCATGAAATTCTTCCTGAAGTCCAACTCGACTCCCTTTGACTGCAATTTCAGTCAGCAAAGTCTGGCAAAATGAGGACTCTGGGAGGCATTTGGACATTAACAAATGCTGCTTTTAAGTTTTTTATTCTGGTGACTTTTCCTCTCAGTTTCATTATTTAGACATAAGCTAAGAAACAGACTGAAATAGGGCCCCACCAAAATATTGTCTTTAAAAATCAGTTTATGAGTTCATCCAGTCTTCTAATGATTGAAGGATCAATGCCTTGCAGCTAATTATCCCTCATTGCTTAAATCCTTTTTCAGCCTTTCCACCTGAGTGACTCAGAAATCAAGATCGGGAAAGCCCCCCACCCCCACCCCCCACCGCCCTCCCGAGCCCCCAACTGTCTCCCTGTAGAGATTCCAACCTTACCAGCCCTCTTTCTGATTAAGTAATCAACCAATGGTATTTATTGAGCACTTACCGTGTGCACAGCATTGTACTAAGCGCTTGGGAGAGTGCAATGCAGAGATGTTGGTTCCAGACAGGGATTGTCTGTCTTTATTGCTATATTGTACTTTCCCAAGCATTTAGTACAGTGCTCTGCACATAGTAAGTGCTCAATAAACATGATTGAATGAATGAATAATAATAATAATGGTATTTAAACGTTTGCTATTCATTCATTCAATTGTATTTATTGAGCACTTACTGTGTGCAGAGCACTGTACTAAGCGCTTGGGAAGTACAAGTTGGCAACATATAGAGTTGTGCCAAGCGCTGTTTTAAGTGCTGGGGTAAGTACAAGGTAATCAGGTCATCCCAGGTGTGGCTTACAATCTTAATCCCCATTTTACAGATGAGGGAACTGAGGCACATAGAAGTTAAGTGACTTGCCCAAAGTCACACAGCGGACAAGTGGCGGAGCAGGATTAGAACCTACGACTTCTGACTCCCAAGCCTGTGCTCTTTCCACTAAGCCATGTTGATAGACATATTCCCTGCCCACAGAAAGCTTTGTGAACATAAAGCCACATAGAGCTGTGAAAGCTCTTTTGTTCTTATTCTTAAGTGATAGACCCCTTTTAAAAAAAAAATTAAACTTCAGTTGCCCATCAAATGATTTAAATTCCTGAGACCAGCACATGATCCTGGTTCATTCAAGAATGCAATTACAAAAGTGGATTGTTAAACAGAACCTTCTTGGTATTCATTTGGCTGCAGATGGAAATAGGTCAGAAACTGCTTATCTGAGCCATCCCGGCTCCTGGCAGCTTATCAGGTGGGAAGCCAAAAGCATTAGTGCAAATCATCTCTTTGGAGGCTTTCATTATTAGGTACCTCCTTTACGTAAGAATGGCTAAATTTGCTTGTCAGTTCTTTTATCTTCTCCAAGAAAGGATTTTCAGGTTACATGGAGGATTAGTGGCATTTGTGTTTTGCATTATACATGAGCTGAAAGAGGATAAAGTGAATTTGCTATCATGCAGAGTAGTAATGGCTGGTTTTTCCAGATTCAGAAATGGGCTTTTAAACTATTGACTCCTGAGCCTGGATGCTTCCACTGAGGTTCCCGGAGGAGGTTTCTTATGTTAATAATGATTAGGAGGAACTAGAATGCATTTTCACACCAGAACGGAAAAATCCTGTTTGCCCTGAATTCTGTCAAGACAGGAATTAAGCCCCTCTCATTAGATAAAAATTGTCTTCTGCTTTCAAGAAAATGGAATTGGTATGGAGAAGAAAGAACGTGGGCAAAGCCCACAGAGTACATCAGATTGTTTGGCCTTGAAATTGTGAATTTGTAATTGTATTGATTTGGGCAGCCGTGCCTTATTAATGCTCTAGATCAAGCTGACACCCACTTATCCTAGGCTGCTAATTACGTAATTACGTAGGACTGGATTTAAGATGTTACATGGGCACTTGTTTGTTCAGGTGTTTTAAGCATCTTCAAATAGTGAGGTTTTGAACTCCTAGAACTCCTGATGGTAGGGATTGATAGACCTAGTGTGTTGATAGACCTTGTGATAGACCTAGTGTTATAAACCAGAAAGATTTTCTTTCCTGCAGAGAAGAAAGGCCAAAGCCAAAAGAAGCTTCCACCATTTTGGGTCTTTTTCCCATGAATGATTTCATTTCTATAACCCTGCTCATCCAACTTCTGTTCAAGGTCCAGGGCTTGATCCAGAGCTGAAGGATAGAAACATTTAGCTCTTGAAGCAGGGAATTATTCTTCGGAGGAGGTACAGATTTGCAGAAATGAAGGAGAAAAGTCGAGCTTTTGGACACATTACAAACTGCTGTCTTAGAGATGAGCCTGTGTCTCCCCACATGTGGGAGAGGGCATTGCTGACTAGCACAAAGGGAAATGAAGAAAGCTGCTTTAAGCACACTAGTGAAGGGTGGAAAGTGGGTCACTCTTGGACGGGTACAGGGGGGATGTGTCCCAGAATCACTCTTCAGAAACATTTGTTACATCCAGTGAGTATTTGTTGCATCTCTTCAGGGGTTTAGGTAGACAGAGTTCATTCATTCATTCATTCAATCATATTTATTGAGCACTTACTGTGTGCAGAGCACTGTAGTAAGTGCTTGGGAAGTACAAGTTGGCAACATATAGAGACAGTCCCTACCCAACAACGGGCTCACAGGCTAGAAGGGGGAGACAGACAACAAAACAAAACACTTGGACAGGTGTCAGGTTGTCAGAACAAATAGAATTAAAGCTAAATGCACATCATTAACAAAATAAATAGAATAGTAAATATATACATGTAAAATAAATAATCTGTACAAACATATATACAGGTGCTGTGGGGAAGGAAAGGTGGTAGCGCAGGGGGGTTGGGGAGGAGGAGAGGATAAAGGGAGCTCAGTCTGGGAAGGCCTCATGGAGGAGGTGAGCTTTCAGTAGGGCTTTGAAGGGAGGAAGAGAGCTAGCTTGGCGGATGTGTGGAGGGAGGGCATTCCAGGCCAGGGGGAGGAGTTAATCAAACCAACCCTGGTAGCTTTTATTCTCTGCAGTTTCTGGGAGAACAGCGGGTCTGTCCATTCCAGCATCTCACCTTAATCTGACGGGGAGAGGTTTCAGTCTGCCCAGGGTCTGGTAGGAGAGGCTGCCCCATTAACGCCATGTCCGTTGCCGTTGTAAAGATGGAGGAAGAACACCGACAGGCCCTACGGAGGAAGGATCTTGAAGTGCAGAGTCTGACGTTACAGAACAAGCTGGAGGAAAAGACCTGGGGCCAGGAGAAGAGCCTCATGCAGCGGGAGCTCAGGCACTTCAAGCAGAACACGTTCCTCCTCTACGTCAAACTCAAGTGGCTGCTGAAACATTGGCGGCAGGGCAAACGAGTGGAGGGGGAAGGAGAAGATTCGGCAGAGGTGAGATTCCCTTGGGTGGGTGGCTCGATGGGTGGGGAGGGAAGCAGCGGGGCCTAGGGGATAAAGCATGGATAGAGCAAGTGAACTTAACCAAGGCCACACAGTGGACAAGCAATGGAGCCAAGTTTAGAACCCATGACCTTCTGACTTGTGTTCTATCCACTTCGCCATGCTGCTTCCCACTCATTGTGGGAGTACCCCAATCGTGCTATCTAGTTCTGCTAACCTTCTCCATCTACACTCACTACCTCATCCACTTCCGTATCTGTAATTTTATTTATTTGTATTGTCTGTCTCCCCCACTCTAGACTGTGAGCTCGGTGCGGGCAGGGAATGTCACTGTTTATTGTTGTATTGTACTTTCCCAAGTGCATAGTACAGTGCTCTGCATACAGTAAGCACTCAATAAATACTGATGAATGAATGAATGTTTTCAATAAACACCTCTATGAGGATGACTGTGCATATCTGTGCACTTCTATCTGAGATCTTGGGACATTTGATGTTCAACCACCCCCCAGCCCCAAAGTATATATGCACTTACCTTTAAATTATATATCATAAATTATTTATTCATATTAATGTCTGTCTCCCTATCTAGATTGTAACCTTGTAATGGGCAGGGAATGTGATTGCTAATTCTGTTGTATTATACTCTCCCAAGTGCTTAGTATAGTGCTTTGTACAAAGTAAATGCTCAGTAAATGCCATTGATTGGTTGATTGATGACTCCAAATTTACATCGCTAGCCCTGACCCCTCTCCCTGACTGCAGTCTTGCACCTCCTGCTTCTTTTTATGGTATTTCTTAAGCACTTACTATGTGCCAGGCACTGCACTAAACTTTGGGGTAGATATAAGATCGTGAGGTTGGACACAGTCCCTGTCCCACTTGGGGCTCACAGTCTTAATCCCCATTTTACAGATGAGGTAACTGAGGCACAGAGAAGTGACTCCCCCGAAGTCACACAGGAGACAAGTAGTGGATCTGGGATTAGAACCAGGTCCTTCTGACTCCCAGGCCGAGGCTCTATCCTCTAGGCCCTGCTGCTTCAGGACATCTATCTCTACATGGATTTTCCGCCAGCACATCAAGCTCAGTATGTCTACAACTGAACTCATCTTCCCCTGAAAATCCTCTCCTCTAACACATTTTTCCATCACAGTTGACACACCAATATCCATCTCATCTCTCAAGCCTGCAACCTAGGTATTAACCTTGACTCCTCCCTGTCCTTCAGTACCCTCCCCCACCACCATTATATCTATCATCAAATCCAGCTGATTCTTCCTCTACAAAATTTTCAAAATTATCCTATGTGACTTTGGGCAAGCCACATCACTTCTGTGTGCCTCAGTTACCTCATCTGTAAAATGGAGATTAAGACTGTGAGTCCCACGTGGGACAACCTGATTACCTTGTATCTCCCCCAGTGCTTAGAACAGCTCTTGGCATGTAGTAAGCGTTTAACAAATACCATTATTATTATTATTATTGTTATCATCCTTCCTTCTCTATCCATGCTGAAAACAGACACTTGCTATATTCTGCCTCCTCGCCAACCTCCTACCTCCATTCTCTCATTCATTCAGTTGTATTTATTGAGCACTTACTGTGTGCAGAGCACTGTACTAAGCGCTTGGGAAGTGTGCTTTGCACATAGTAAGCGCTTAACAAATGCCATCATTATTATATAGATGGTCACTACCCAACAACAGGCTCACAGTCTAGAAGGGGGAGACAGACAACAAAACAAAACATGGACAGGTGTCAAGTCATCAGAATTAATAGAAGTAAAGCTAGGTGCACATCATTAACACAATAAATAGAGTAGTAAATATGTACAAGTAAAATAGAGTAATAAATCTGTACAAACATATATACAGGTGCTGTGGGGAGGGGAAGGAGGTAGGGTGGGGGGGATGAGGAGGAGGAGAGGAAAAAGGGGGCTCAGTCTGGGAAGGCCTCCTGGAGGAGGTGAGCTCTCAGTAGGGCTTTGAAGGGAGGAAGAGAGCTAGCTTGGTGGATGTGCAGAGGGAGGGCATTCCAGTCCAGGGGGAAGATGTGGGCCGGGGGTCGACAGTGGGACAGGCGAGAACAAGGCACAGTGAGGAGGGTAGCAGCAGAGGAGAGGAGGGTGCGGGCTGGGCTGTAGAAGGAGAGAAGGGAGGTGAGGTAGGAGGGGACGAGGTGATGGAGAGCCTTGAAGACAAGATTGAGGAGTTTTTGCTTCATTCAAAGGTTGATAGGTAGCCACTGCAGATTTTTGAGGAGGGGAGTGACATGCCCAGAGCATTTCTGTAGAAAGATAATCCAGGAAGCAGAGTGAAGTATAGACTGAAGTAGGAAGAGGCAGGAGGATGGGAGATCAGAGAGGAGGCTGATGCAGTAATCCAGTTGGGATAGCATGAGAGATTGAACCAGCAAGGTAGCAGTTTGGATGGAGAGGAAAGGGCGGATCTTGGCGATGTTGCGGAGGTGAGAATGGCAGGTTTTGGTGATGGATTGGTTGTGAGGGGTGAACGAGAGAGCAGAGTCGAGGATGACACCAAGGTTGCAGGCTTGTGAGATGGGAAGGATGGAAGTGCCGTCTACAGTGATGGGAAAGTCAGGGAGAGGGCAGGGTTTGGGAGGGAAGATAAGGAGTTCAGTCTTGGACATATTGAGTTTTAGATGGCGGGAAGACATCCAGATGGAGATGTCTTGAAGGCAGGAGGAGACCCGAGCCCGAAGGGAGGGAGAGAGAGCAGGGGCAGAGATGTAGATTTGGGTGTCATCAGCGTAGAGATGATAGTTGAAGCCGTGGTGTAAACTGTGAGCCCGCTCTTCTAGACTGTGAGCCCGCTGTTGGGTAGGGACTGTCTCTATGTGTTGCCAACTTGTACTTCCCAAGCGCTTAGTACAGTGCTCTGCACACAGTAAGCGCTCAATAAATACGATTGAATGAATGAATGAGTTCACCAAGGGAGTGAGTGTAGATAGAGAACAGAAGAGGACCAAGAACTGACCCTTGAGGAACCCCTACAGTAAGGGGATGGGAGGGGGAGGAGGAGCCCGTAAAGGAGACTGAGAATGAACAGCCAGAGAGATAAGAGGAGAACCAGGAGAGGACGGAGTCTGTGAAGCCAAGGTTGGATAGTATGTTGAGAAGAAGGGGGTGGTCCACAGTGTTGAATTTTGTTAATATGTTTTGTTTTGTTGTCTGTTGTATTTATTACTCTATTACTCTATTTATTTTACTTGTACATATTTATTATATTTATTTTATTTTGTTAATATGTTTTGTTTTGTTGTCCGTCTCCCCCTTCTAGACTGTGAGCCCGCTGTTGGGTAGGAACCGTCTCTATATGTTGCCAACTTGTACTTCCCAAGCGCTTAGTACAGTGCTCTGCACACAGTAAGCACTCAATAAATACAATTGAATGAATGAATGAATGAATGAATGAAGGCAGCTGAACGGTCGAGGAGGATTAGGATAGAGTAGGAGCCGTTGGATTTGGCAAGAAGGAGGTCATTGGTGACCTTTGAGAGGGCAGTTTCGGTGGAGTGTAGGGGACGGAAGCCAGATTGGGCGGGGGGGGTGTGGTCGAGGAGAGAGTTGGCGTTTAGGAATTCGAGGCAGCGGGTGTAGACGACTCGTTCAAGGAGTTTGGAAAGGAATGGTAGGAGGGAGGTAGGGCGATAACTATAAGGAAGGTGAGGTCAAGAGAGGGTTATTTCAGGATGGGGGAGACGTGGGCATGTTGGAAGGCAGAGGGGAAGAAACCAGTGGAGAGTGAGCGGTTGAAGATGGAAGTTAAGGAGGGGAGGAGAGAAGGGGTGAGAGATTTCATAAGATGAGAGGAAATGGGGTCAGAAGTACAGGTGACTGGAATAGCACTTGAGAGGAAGGAGGAGATCTCATCTGAAGATACTGCTGGGAAGGATAGGAGAGTAGTGGAGAGGGTTGACAGCATGGGGGTTGGAGAAGGGGGAGGAATGACTTTGGGGAGCTCAAAGTCTCTCCCCTCTCCAGTTCTCATGTCATCATCATCATGATCATCATCATCATCAATTGTATTTATTGATTGTTTACTATGTACAAGATTAAAGCACGTGGGAGAATACAGTACAACAGATTTAGTAGACTTATCTCCTACCCTCAACAAGGTTGTAGTCTAAAGGGGGAGATAGACATTAATATTACATCACTTTGCTACCTGAATGATTTGTATAAGAAGGCATCCTGCACACATCTTTCTGTTTGAAAACACTACCAATGGTTGGTAATACCTGTCTACATCAAGCAAAAATTCCTGACCATTGTCTTTAAAGCACAGTGTGCTAGCTACTTCCTACTTATCCACTGTCTTCTCCCTTGATACCCCAGCTCACAATCTTCATTCCTCTCAAGCTAACCTGTTCACTGTGTTTTATTTTCATCTTTCTCACTGCCAACCTCTTTTTCACACCCTGACATCTGCCTCAATCTCCTTCGTATCCAACAGAGTTTGTATCCCCATTTTTGAAGTCCATCCAATTAAATCTCTTCCAGGTCATCTTCCCCAGTTAATCTTCAATCACCCTACCTTATAACCCCAACTGGCACTTCAGCGCTTCTGCACCAAAGTTCCCACAGTCCCTGTAACTCTTATGTACAAAACTAATACTCTGTTACTCTTCCTATCTGTGATGTGCTTGTCTTATTTGTGTATTATTTATTTATTTAACCCCATCACTAGTTCTTTGAGGGTAAGGACCATGCCTTCTAACTCTTCCATACTCTCCCAAGCACTTAGAACAGTGCTCTGCAGCATGCAGTATGTATTCAATAAGTGCTCTTGATAGATCTTTCCAGATTGGGGCACTCAAAACCACACGTCAATGTTGACTTGGCTTCCTCATTATTCTGTTTCTCATATTTTTATCAATCAGTGCAGAGCTTACTATGTGCAGAGCACTGTGCTAAGTACGTGGGAGAGTATTGTACTCTCCCAAACACAGTACAACAGAATTAACAGGCATGTTCCTTGCCCATAATGAGCTTACATTCTAGAGGATGACCTTACTCTTTCTGATCACTTTCTCTCAGTTTTTGCTCTCCTCCCTGGGCATTAGCTATTGCATAAGTTCAATTAACCAAAATTAAAGTCCTGCATGCAGCAGGGATCTACTTTATCTTGTCTTTTCTCCTTTTACCTTGGATCTCCATGTGCTATGAAAATGCTAAAATCAATAAACTCAGTAATTAACTACAAACGATTCAAAACCTATGCCATCCGTTCTGTGACATTCTAAAGATCCACATAATGCATACCAAATGTCAAGACACTGAAATCAATGCTCATCTTGAATCTGACATGTAGATACTAGAGGTGAAGAAACAGATCTAATTGTTCCCCTAACCAAGGCAGCAATGCATCTTTTGTTGTCTCATCCGTCTTTATGGGTAAATGTCCCTGATGGAGGCAATTCAAATACTTCTGTTCCTTACCTCAGCATTCATCAGTCTGCTTGCTCTGGTAATTCACTAGATCTTTTTCCTTCCTTTGAATCTTTTTAGGTCCATTCCTTCAGTGGCTTCATAATCTCTTTGGCCTCACTCTAATCTGCTCTAAATTGATCCTCCTCTCTCCAGGATTGATGGGCATGATGTTTCCAGGGAGACTTCTCCAGAGAGGGTTAAACGTGACCCTAGTCTGGGACCCCTCAGTGGCCAAACTAGAGAGTTGATGGGTAGGGAGCGGTCTCAGGTGGGCAAGGAGGGTTTGAGGAGTGGAAGGCCCTCATACTGGTCTGAGCACCAACTGCTCGGAGCCAAGTGGCTATTTGAAGCTAGGGATGAGAGTGACTCCTCAACTCGGAACCTGTTAGAGTAGAAGGAAAGGAACTTCCAGTAGTAACTTGGCCTGACACGGCGGAGGCATATGTGTGCACACAAATACCTGGGGTCCCTAGGACTTTGGGTCAATCTGTGGAGCCCAGAGCAGAAGCTCCTTGGAACCAATGATAATTCAGTCCTGTGGCTCCTGCCTCACGCAGCACTGGCAATTTTGTTCCTTTGCTTGGTTGACTGGGTTTAGGCAGCATCTTCCCTCTGAAGAGCTCATGGTGCTCAATAAAAGCAACACCAGGGAAAATTAGCAAGGAGAATGAAGTGCACAGAGACTCAGACAGAAAAAGAAGTGAAAACAAGGGGCTTGAAAGAGAACCAGCCCTTGGCAGCTTCTAACAATTCCACAGGTTGAATTATTATTAGTATTAGTAGTAGTAATTATAGTAATAATAATAATTGGTGTTTGATAAGTGCTTACTATGTGCCAGGCACTGTTCTCAGTTCTAAGCGCTGGTATAAATACAAGATAATTGGTCTGGACACTGTCCCTGTCCCACACGGCTCACAGTCCTAATCCCCATTTTACAGATGAGGAACTGAGGCATGGAGAAGTGAAATGTCTTGCCCAAGGACTCCAAGCAAACAAGCGGTGGAGCTGGACTATAACCCAGGTCCTTCTGAGTCCCGGGTCCTTCTGACTCCTAGGCCTGGGCTCTATCCACTAGGCCAAACTGCTTCTCTAAGACCAGTGAGGGCCTTTCCATTTTTCCTCCGAGCCTCCCAGCCCTAACCTTCTGGTGGTACCAGAGGGAATTGAGGAGGGTCGTGTGATGTAACTCGGATCTGTAACTCCCACAGACCAGGATCAGGTGACTTACACTATGGAGGCCTCTCCTTCAGCGTTTTTATGGAAATCCTTCATGCAGCAGTGTCCATCAGACAATAAGCAAGGGGTGCCTAGTGCAATTCATCCAATCATATTTATTGAGCGCTTACTGTGTGCAGAGCACTGTACTAAGTGCTTGGGAAGTACAAGTTGGCAACATATAGAGACGGTCCCTACCCAGCAGTGGGCATTTCTGGCTCTGTGCCTGGACCTCTGAAACAATGTATCACCAAAGGTCAGGATGTGGCGGGAAAGGTCACAGAGGGAGACAGGGAGGCCCCAGTGGGGTGGGTGGGGCCATAGGACTGGAAATATTTTGGGAATACTTTTTTTCTCCAATCCAATCTGCTGATGAAAAACAAACCTCTTTTAAGTGGATAGGACCCCTTAATAATAATATTAATAATAATAATGGTAAGTATTATTATTATTATGGTGTTTGTTAAGCACTTACTATGTGCCAATCAGTGTTCTAAAGACTGGGGTAAATACAAACCTGGACACAGTCCCTGTCCCACATGGGGCTCACACATTTAATCCCCATTTTACAGATGAGATAACTGAGGTACAGAGAAGTGAAGTGACTTGCCCAAGGTCACACAGCAGACAAGTGGCGGAGCCAGGATTAGAACCCACATCCTCTGACTCCCAAGTTCTTGCAACTAGGCCATGCTGACTCCTTGTGAGTTTACATCTGTTTTTATTCCTCCAGTTGTCAATTCAGCATAAGCCACAGGGGAAGACTTTCCTATGCCGACCAGGACCATGCCATTCACTTTGGAAGCATATGCAGATTGCTACCCCTCTCTCTTCTCCCACGTTTCCTAGTATGGCTATCTCTGGCTGTCGGTTGTCATTTTAGACGGAGCATGCTGAGTCCCTGCCAGAGTTTGGTATCCAGCCTGAACAGAAGGGAGAGGAGCCGGAGCAGGATGAGGAGGAGAGGGGCCTAGCCCTCAGCATGGTGGATTATTCCCAACGTTACCTATTGGAAGCCAGGGACGGCGGTGGCCCACAGCTGCAGACCGCGGAGCTGCTGCAGCACCAGAAGCAGGTACCAGCTGGATGTTGGGGGAGGGTCGGGGTATGAACTGTCCCCAGTTGAGCCAGTACACCCCTTCCTAGTGTGGAGTTCCTCTTAAAGTTCCTGAATGAGGAGTCTGGGAGCAGCACTCTGCCCAGGCACAGCCCTTCTGCGGAGTTGTAGAAGGTAGGTCACGCAGCAGACAAGCTGCTGCCGCATTGAAAAGTTTCCATAAAAACCCTGAGGGTAGAGTTGATGTTTGGTCGGGTAACCATGTGATCCTCACCATCAGTCCAGCAGAGGTGACCAGTGCCAAATTTGACTTCTGAAACTGGCATCCTGCCCAGACCCATGCCCTGATGACCAGTAGAATCTCCACTCTCCGCTTGCATTGGCAGTGCCGTAGATTCTCACCTTCTGACCCAACAGGGGAAAGGAGCCAGGGGAACGAAATCCCCATGCACAGAAATGTACACACTGTCCCCTTCTGTTCAGCCGAACGAGAGCACCAAAAATCAACAACCTTCCACACCAGGAGGGATTTTCCATGTAATATCTGAAGGGCAAGGAGTTGTGTGAATCTGCTGGAACACAACCCTCTTAACGATTCCTATGATCGCCAAACCCCCAGAGGGAGAGCATCCCCTTGTTGCAGTCAGAATGAATGAACTGCATTTGTACACATTTCCCGTCCCAAACACATGCCTCTCTCCTCCCTCTCCTTCTCCATCTTCTCCTCCGCTATTCCCGGCCCTCTCCCAAGCACAGTGACAGAAACAGGAGAGGAGGGAGAACAGTTTCTTGTCACAGAACGTTCCATCTGTCCCCTAAGCTCTGGTAAATGCCCCTTGGCAAGAGCAGGGAAAAAGATTAGAGACCATCCCTACCTTTATTTTTTATGATATTTGTTAAGCACTTACTATATGCCAGGCACTGTACTGAGCACTGAGGTAGGTACAAGTTAATCAGGTTGGACACAGTCCCTGTCCCTCATGGGGCTCAGAGTCTCAACCCGCATTTTACAGATGAGGTAACTGAGGCACAGAGAAGTGAAGTGACTTATCCAAGGTCACACAGTAGACAAGTAGCATGGCTCAGTGGAAAGAGCACGGGCTTGGGAGTCAGAGGTCATGGGTTCAAATTCCGACTCTGCCATTTGTCCGCTATGTGACTTTGGGCAAGCTATTTAACTTCTCTGTGCCTCAGTTCCCTCATCTGTAAAATGGGGATTAAGACTGTGAGCCCCATGTGGGACAACCTGATCACCTTGTATCCTCCCCAGCGCTTAGAACAGTGCTTTGCACACAGTAAGCGCTTAACAAATGCCATCATTATTATTGTTATTAAGTGGCGGGGCGGGTTAGAGCCCAGGTCCTTCTGACTCCGAAGCCCATGCTTTATCTTCTAGGCCCTGCAGTTTCTGTTGAACCTTTGGGCGGGGGCCCTAGCAGAGACAAAGGAAGGGTCTCTCACAACCTATACTTTGCCACACAAAACCCACTAAGATGTAATGTTGCAAGTACACTGTCAATATAGCCGCTTGCACTCTCTCCTGTCTTGGAGGCTCAATTTTTGATGTACGGCTAATCTGCTTCTCTCATCCTGTCATTCAACACAAAAAAGGATTGGACTGTCAATCATGCATCAATCTTGCCAGCCACATTCATACACACTGATATTATCTCACCGACTCTAGTGCCCTCCTCAAACCCAAAGAATCGTTTTATGTGTAATAATAATAATAATGATGGCATTTATTAAGAGCTTATTATGTGCAAAGCACAGTTCTAAGCACTGGGGAGGTTACAAGGTGATCAGGTTGTCCCACGGGGGGCTCACAGTCTTCATCCCCATTTTACAGATGAGGGAACTGAGGCACAGAGAAGTTAAGTGACTTGCCCCAAGTCATACAGCTGACAATTGGTGGAGCCGGGATTTGAACCCATGATCTCTGACTCCAAAGCCCGGGCTCTTTCCCACTGAGCCACGCTGCTTCTCAGCATGAATGAATGTATTCATTCATTCAGTTGTATTTACTGAGTGCTTACTGTGTGTATAGCATTGTACTTAGCGCTTGGAAGAGTTCGCCATAACAATAAACAGACATGGTCCCTTCCCACAACAAGCGTGTGTTTGTGTGTGTACATAAACACCCACACCCACATATATTTATGTTTACTGACTGTGTGGCCCATGTTAGACACGGACTGTATTCAACCTGATTCTCTTGTACCTATCCCAGGATTTAGTACAGTGCTTGTCACATAGTTTCCCAGCCAAGAACAAAAATTCTAAAATTGCATTGTTATGTACATTGTGATGAGCTCTGAAGTTGCTGTTCCTTAAAGAGAATCATTACAGCTTCCCCTCTGGATTCTGTTCACTGCTCTTTCAACAGTTGCTGCAGCTTGACCCAGTAAAACTTTTAATAGCCTGCTTAAAATCAGCTTCTCTTGGGTTTCATACTGCAAAAGCAGCATGGCTCAATGGAAAGAGCCCGGGCTTGGGAGTCAGAGGTCGTTTGTTCTAATCCCGGCTCTGCCACATGGCTGCTGTGTAATCTTGGGGAAGTCACTTCACTTCTCTGAGCCTCAATTCTCTCATCTGTAATGGGATGAAGACTGTGAGCCCCACGTGGGACAACCTGATCATCTTGTACCCTCCCCAGCACTTAGAACAGTGCTTTGCACATAGTAAGCGCTTAACAAATGCTATTATTATTATTATTATTGAAAGATAGCGCTCTGCAAATATGAATTTTAATGGTCAAGATTCAGTGAAGTGATTGCTAGGCCACAGATTATGCTAACCTAGAAAGTTGACCCAACCATAATATCATTAATTATATTATGTACATCATATATATATGATGTATAATATCATAATTCAATCAATCAATCGTATTTATTGAGCACTTACTGTGTGCAGAGCACTGTACTAAGCGCTTGGGAAGTACACGTTGACAACATATAGAGACAGTCCCTACCCAAAAGTGGGCTCACAGTCTAAAAGGGGGCTCACAGTCTAAAAGGGATTAATTAATATATATCATTGTATATGTAATGGAGAAACAGTGTATCCTAGTGGAAAAAGCATAGGCCTAAGAGTCAGAGGACCTGGTTTCTAATCCCGGCTCTGCCTCTTGCCTACTGTGTGACCTTGGACAAGTCACTTAACTTATTTGTACTTCCCAAGCGCTTAGTACAGTGCTCTGCACATAGTAAGCGCTCAATAAATACGATTGATTGATTGATTGATTAACTTGTCTGTGCCTCAGTTTCCTCATCTGTAAAATGGGGAGTCAATTCCTGTTCTCCCTCCTACTTAGACTGTGAGCCCCATGCGGAACCTGATTATCTCGTATCTACCCCCAGTGTTTAGAACAGGGCTTGAACACAGTAAGTGTTTAACAAATGCCACCATTATTATTATCATTATTATTATTATTATGTAATATCATCATAAAGCCTTTACTGAAGGCAACCAATTAACAAGATCTAATGTAACGAGCTGTGCCATAGGAAACGGTTGGTTTTATGAGTATATGAGCTCTCCTTACCAGGCCAGGATCCCACGTGAACCGACGGTGTTATTAGCTGGGTTGGTGTTCGGACCTGCCTGTTTGAAAGCATCTTCAGGGCCTGTTTGGTGACGAAATGCGGCTTAGGGAATTTCCAGGGGATGGATTCCCATACTGTTAGGGCTGGCCAGATCCCAATCATTTCGCTTGGGCTCTCCTTGTTAGTCTTTTCAATTAGCTAAGCAAGATGGCAGCATTTCTTTGGACACTGTAGAGTTTAGGTCACACACAGTGCTCACCGATCGACACGGCTGACGTTCTGCTCTGGCCGCATGGTCTGCCGTGACCTTGTACATTTTGCCGCCACCGGTATCTCTCCCTTGAGCCTTTATGTCTACCTTCTGCTCTTCCTCATCCCCATCTTCTTCCCCAACTCCCTGTGTCATAGGCCAAGAAAGCACATGTATCAGCCCACAGTAAGAAAACCTAGACTCATGATTTACTAAGGAAAGGGAGCAAAGGAGAGGATCAGAATTACATTTCTCAATTTCTTACTGTCTGTCTCCTCAGGCCTACCTTGACTGCATTCAAGCCTAGGCATGTTAGCCAGGGCTTATTTTCATAGCTATGTTATGGCTTAACGTATCTCTCCTCAAGCACATAGGCATTTGAACCCTTGGACAAAATGGGCAGTAGCCCAGTGCCTGCTGCATTGAGTCAGGAGCCCCTCATGCCCTTCATGTCCCAGGCACTGTACTAAACACTGGGGTAGATACAAGGTGATCGGGTCAGACACAGTTCCTGTCCCACATGAGGCTCACAGTCTTAATCCCCATTTTACAGAGGAGGTAACTGAGGCCCAGAGAAGTGAAGTGACTTGCCCAAGGTCACACAGCAGACAAGTGGAGGAGCCGGGATTAGAAACCATGACCTTCTAACTCCCAGACCCTTGCTCTATCCACTATGATGGGTAGCTTGAACAGCATAGGCGAGCCCTGCCAGTCACCCCTCACTACTGAATTCCTGTTCCATGCACTTAGTATCATGCTCCGCACACAGTAAGTGCTCTATAAATATGATTGATTGATTGAGTTGGATCAAGGAAGAAGAGAGTAAATATCATCGAATGTTCTGCCTCACTAAACTTCTGTTAGAATTAGGTGTTCAAGTCCAGCCTTAAATAACTGTTCTTTCGTAGATGAGTACGTACACGAATTATGAACCATGACTGTGGGGTGAATCTTAGTTAAGATGGCTGCAATGGGTAGAGCAACAAATCCTTTCTTTCTTAATAATAATAAGAATTATTATTATTATGGTATTTGTTAAGCGCTTGTTGTGTGCCAGGCACTGTACTAAGCATCAGAGTGGATTCAAGCTAATCGGGTTGGACACAGTCTCTGTCCCACATGGGGTTCAGAGTCTCGATCCCCATTTTCCAGGTGAGGTAACTGAGGTCCAGAGAATCAATCAATCAATCAATCGTATTTATTGAGCACTTAGTGTGTGCAGAGCACTGTACTAAGTGCTTGGGAAGTACAAGTTGGCAACATATAGAGACAGTCCCTACCCAGCAGTGGGCTCACAGTCTAAAAGGGGGAGACAGAGAACAAAACCAAACATATTAACAAAATAAAATAAATAGAATAGATATGTACAAGTAAAATAAATAAATAAATAAATAAATAGAGTAATAAATATGTACAAACATATATACATATATACAGGTGCTGTGGGGAAGGGAAGGAGGTAAGATGGGGGGGATGGAGAGGGGGACAAGGGGGAGAGGAAGGAAGGTGCTCAGTCTGGGAAGGCCTCCTGGAGGAGGAGAGCTCTCAGTAGGGCCTTAAAGGGAGGAAGAGAGCTAGCTTGGCGGATGGGCAGAGGGAGGGCATTCCAGGCCCAGGGGAGGACGTGGGCCGGGGGTCGATGGTGGGACAGGCGAGAATGAGTCACAGTGAGGAGATTAGCGTCAGAGGAGCAGAGGGTGCAGGGTGGGCTGTAGAAGGAGAGAAGGGAGGTGAGGTAGGAGGGGGCAAGGTGATGGACAGCCTTGAAGCCCAGGGTGAGGAGTTTCTGCCTGATGCGCAGATTGATTGGTAGCTACTGGAGATTTTTGAGGAGGGGAGTAACATGCCCAGAGCGTTTCTGGACAAAGACAATCCAGGCAGCAGCATGAAGCATGGATTGAAGTGGGGAAAGACATGAGGATGGGAGATCAGAGAGAAGGCTGATACAGTAATCCAGACGGGATAGGATGAGAGCTTGAACGAGCAGGGTAGCGGTTTGGATGGAGAGGAAAGGGCGGATCTTGGCAATGTTGCGGAGCTGAGACCGGCAGGTTTTGGTGACGGCTTGGATGTGAGGGGTGAATGAGAGAGCGGAGTCGAGGATGACACCAAGGTTGCGGGCTTGTGAGACGGGAAGAATGGTAGTGCCGTCAACAGAGATGGGAAAGTCAGGGAGAGGGCAGGGTTTGGGAGGGAAGACAAGGAGTTCAGTCTTGGACATGTTGAGTTCTAGGTGGTGGGCAGACATCCAGATGGAGATGTCCTGAAGGCAGGAGGAGATAGTGACTTGCCCAAGGTCACACAGCAGCCAAGTGGTAGAGCTGGGATTAGAACCTATGACCTTCTGACTCCCAGGCTTCTCCACCACACCTTGTTGATAAAAGCTCCATTCTAATAGGGCATTCCCAGCTAATGTCACATAAGGGAATGGGCTCAGAAGTAGACCATGTCTCAGCACCAGTGCTGACAAAGAAGATATTTTTAACAAGCACCTCACAGAACTCCCACGGATTAGCGAGGGCAGAGCGATAAGTTTATTTTCCGGCCTGCGTCATCTAGGAAATGTATATGAAGTGCTTTGTCACCATGTAGCTAGAAGCAACATCACACTGCATCTTAAAACCAAGTGAGGGAGCAAGTATAGAATGAAACCTAGATCCTGAGGCAGGCTTCCTGACTATGAGATAAAGCAATGCTTTTCAGCCTTTTATATTTTCCAGGGGTTTCATGGCCTGTTTTCTCTAGCAGCAGTTGTGGTGGAAGAAGAGCAAAACTAGTAGATCTGGAACAGAGAACACTAATAAGGAATTAGCAAATTTTATAGGGAAACAACCATCATTCCATCAAATAGACCCCAAATTCTCTTCCCACCAGTAAAGTAAGCACTACTAGAATTGATCCCACCTAAGTAGGTTGGTCGTAGATAAAGTGGGTTTTGTGACCCTGAGAGATAAAAAGCAACTTACTAGAAACTCAGTTTCCCAGTTAGTGTGCTTATTTGATATTGCTTGTGGTATAGCCCAACAACAGTGAGTGGAAAAGTTATGTCATGTTTTTATGAGTTCCAGAGGATACATTTACCTTAAATGTACAACTAAGTACACAGGAGGTCCTGAACAACATGTATCCTTTGGCCTCTAGTCTTATCAATTAATCAGTCAATGGCATTTATTGAGTGCTTCCCATATGCAGAGCATTATACTAAGTGTTTGGGAGAGTACAGTGCAACAGAGTTGGTAGACACGTCCCTGCCCACAACAAGCTTACAGTCAGGAGATGAAGAGACATCATGTTCTCAAAAATTGCCTTGGCTGATGAAAAACTAATCCCTAAAACTAATGATTGATGAAGTAATACTGGCATTGGTTTGATATATATATATATATAGAGAGAGAGAGAGAGTTATATACATACATATCCATATATACACTAACATATGTATACATATATGTGTATATATGCAGATCCATAGGTGTGAGTGAGGCTGAAAACATTGATGCATAGAACAACATGCTAAGGTGAATTTTTTGCCCATAAAACTGGATCCTTGCTGTTCTAATTCATTTGCTGCGGCTGCTGATGATCATATTTGTTTAGTGTTTTACTATGTGGCAATCACTGTTGTAACTCCTGGGGTAGATACAAGCTGATAGGGTTGGATCCGTCCCTATCCCGCATGGGACTCACAGTCTTTATCCCCATTTTACAGATGAGGCACCTGAGGTACAGAGAAGTGACTTGCTTAAAGACATACAGGAGACAAGTGGTGGAGCCTGGATTGGTACCCAGGTCCCTTTTACTCCCAGGCCCATGCTCTATCCATTGGGCCATGCTGTCCATACAAGCCCTATCTCTACTTCCGAACCATTTCTTGGTATTCCAAACTTTCGAAAGCTTTTCTGTGAGGAAGGCGACACCTCTTCTGATTGCTTCCCCAGGCTGTGGATTGCACCATCATTCGATTTCTTTGGGGTGTTGGCCTCATTCATTAAGGAAACTGAGTAGCAGCCTGCAACTTCCATTAAGGAACAAAAATTCAATTAGCCTCATATGCAGTCATTTTCAGTGTAAGAATTAATGCAGTCACCCTGAAAAGGATAAACTTCAATTAATAAAATAATTTTAACTTTTGTATTTTAATGAGGACACTGAGACCAAACTACTGTGACACAGATCCTGTGTCGTGCTTAGGTTTCCATGCCTTCTCAAGGGTCACCAATGGAGTTGCTCCAGATCAAAGTCTTGGTACTCTAAATAATAATTGTGGTATGTGTCAACTGCTTACTATGTCCAAGCACTGTACTAAATGCTGGGGTAGACACAAGATAATCAGGTTGAACTCAGTCCTTGTCCCACAGGGAGCTCCCAGTCTATGTAGAAAGATGAAGAGGTATTGAATCCCCATTTTACAGATAAAAATAATAATAATGATAATAATGGTATTTGTTAAGTGCTTAATAGGTACCAGGCACTATGCCAAGTGGTGGGATGGATACAAGCAAATTGGGTTGGACACACTCCCTGTTCCATGTGAGGCTCACTGTCTCAATTCTCATTTTGCAGATGAGGTAACTGAGGCACAGAGAAGTTAAGTGACATGCCCAAGGTCATATAGCAGACGAGTGGTGGAGCTGGGACCCATGACCTTCTGATTCCCAGGCCTGTGCTCTTTCCACTATGCCTTGCCGCTTCCTAGAGCCCATATGCTCTGATTTCAAGACCCATGGTTTTTCCACTAGGTCACTCTGCTCTTCACTCATTGTTAAACAAGTATATGTGTGATTTGGAAGGTAATTCCAGATGGGAAAAATTGGTTGGTCCATAATTATGATAATTTTTATGGTATTTCTTAAGTCCTTACTATTTGCCAACTTATTACTTGCCATACTAAGCACTGGGGTAAATACAAATAATCAGGTTGGACATAATCCCTGTCCCACATGAGGGCTCACAGTCTAAGTAGCAGGGAATAGAATGTAATCCCCATTTTTCAGATGAAGAACCTGAGGCACAGAAAAGTTGTGATTTACCAAAGGTCACACAGCAGACAAGTGGCAGATCTGGGTTTAGAAACCAGATCCTCCAACTCCCAGTTCCGTTCACGTTCCACTAGGCCATACTGCTTCTGTTATTCAAACATGAAAGGCAGGGTGTTTAAATTGAGATTACTCTGACCCAGGGGGGCATAAAGTTAGAAACGCAGTATAGCGTGATCCTAGTGGAAAGAGCATAGGGCTAGGAATCAGAGCACTTGGTTCCGAGTCCTGGCTCTGCCATTTGCCTGCCGTGTGACCTCGGGCAAATAGTAAATACTTAACAAATACCGTAAAAAATAGTATTAAATGTTAGTTTAGATAATCTTGTTTAGGATTACAAATGGCGGAGTTCATGGAGAGCTATCCCCAATGTCTAAGAAACCACACCGAGGCAGCTGTTTCTCCTCAAGGAACCCTTGTTCTCTTCTGTGGTTCTCTTTTACCACTGTGTCTGTGTTGGAGCATGTTCTGATTTTTCTATTTAAAATTTCAGGATGAAAATATTGTAAAGCAAATGTAAACTGCTCGCTCTGTATATATTTATATGTACACATATACTCCAGTAATTGCAAACATATGGCCCCATTTCTCATCACAACTAGATCTATTTTTATTCTCATGTGTTTCTCAGCAGCATGATAGGACTGTTGTGATGACTCTTCTCCCTCAAGGAACATAACTGGTTAGTTTTTGTTTGTTTTTTAAAAGCAGAATATAGGCTGTTAACCCGTACAATTCTCTACCTCCCTCAAACATCAGGCTCCTAAACCTCTGCCCCATCCATTTACGCAAAGGTATCAAGGCTGAATATTAGAAAAGGCAACGTCCTGGATTTGGGGTGCCATGTTTTTGATGACTGTCAGCCTGGCTTCCAATTTTTGCAAACCCAACAGAATAGGGTCCATCAAAAAGGTAGCCAGGGGCCAGGTGAGCTTGAGCAGTGGCTACTCAGGTTAGGATGATTCAGAAGTCTGTATTTCAGATAGAGGTGCAAGGCAAGGCAAATGGGAGAGAGGAATATATTAACACTTTCAGTAAACCCTGTCAAACAGAACATCTCGAGTTGGGCAGCAAAGATTACAGTCTTTAATGAAGTGTAGGAAAGGGAAAGGTGTTTGCAGTCACCCACTTGCTGGTGACCTAATTGCAACTCTTCTTTTCTAATGCGTTCTAATCCCAGTCCAGCTCACTGCTTGATCTGCGATCCAGGCAATCAGTGAGTCACCTGTAATCATTTCCTCTGTTGACGCTTAAGTTCTTTTTATCTGGTGCACCAGATGGGTTTAGAAAATGTACTCTAAATGCTTCACTTGGGCTATCAGAGAAGAAAAATTTCATGCTAAATGAAGAGTCGAGATGTGGAATCTGAGTCTCATGTAGAGTTGTTTTATTGTACTTGCTAAACCAGGTGGAAAATTTTTTCAGAGTAGGTGGTACATGATGGAAGCTGAAGTTACAATGGTCTTTCTGCCTTAAGAAATGTAATGTGACCTACAGGATTTCCAACATTCTTGTCCAATGTTGTAATGGAAGGAAAAAAGGTTTAATATGTGTATGGGTGTTGTTGGGATGTAATTAGAATATTACGAATAAGTACATCTCACCAACACCCGTACACATACTAAACTTTGTTTTCTTAGATGGCATTACCCGTCTCACAAGCCCGCAACCTTGGTGTCATCCTTGACTCCGCTGTCTCATTCACTCCTCACATCCAATCAGTCACCAAAACCTGCCAGTCTCACCTCCACAACATCGCCAAGATCCGCCGTTTCCTCCCCATCCAAACCGCTACCTTGTTGGTTCAGTCTCTCATTTTATCCCGACTGGATTACTGCATCAGCCTCCTCTCAGATCTCCCATCCTCCTGTCTCTCCCCAGTTCAGTCTGTACTTCACACTGCTGCCCGGATCATGATGATGATGATGGTATTTATTAAGCGCTTACTATGTGCAAAGCACTGTTCTAAGCACTGGGGAGGTTACAAGGTGATCAGGTTGTCCCACGGGGGGTTCACAGTTTTAATCCCCATTTTACAGATGAGGTAACTGAGGCCCAGAGAAGTTAAGTGACTTGCTCAAAGTCACACAGCTGACAGTTCGCGGAGCCGGGATTTGAACCCATGGCCTCTGACTCCAAAGCCCTTGCTCTTTCCACTGAGCCACGCTGCTGTGCAGAAACGCTCTGGGCATGTTACTCCCCTCCTCAAAAATCTCCAGTGGCTGCTTGTCAACCTATGCATCAAGCAAAAACTTCTCACTCTTGGCTTAAAGGCTGTCCATCACCTCACCCCCTCCTACCTCACCTCCCTTCTCTCCTTCTACAGCCCAGCCCGAACCCTCCGCTCCTCTGCCACTAACCTCCTCACTGTACCTCATTCTCACCTGTCCCGCCGTCAACCCCCAGCCCACATCCTCCCCCTGGCCTGGAATAACCTCCCTCTGCCCATCCGCCAGGCTAGCTCTCTTCCTCCCTTCAAAGCCCTACTGACAGCTCACCTCCTCCAGGAGGCCTTCCCAGATTGAGCCCCCTTTTTCCTCTCCTCCTCCCCATCCCCCCCACCCTACCTCCATCCCTTCCCCACAGCACCTGTATATATGTTTGTACAGATTTATTACTCCATTTATTTTACTTGTACATATTTACTGTTCTATTTTGTTAATGATGTGCATTTAACTTTAATTCTATTTGTTCTGACGACTTGACACCTGTCCACATGTCTTGTTTTGTTGTCTGTCTCCCCCTTCTAGACTGTGAGCCCATTGTTGGGTAGGGATCATCTCTATATGTTGCCAACTTGTACTTCTCATGTGCTTAGTACGGTGTTCTGCACACAATAAGCACTCAATAAATGCAATTGAATGAATGAATGAATATATATAAGAATATATATGTATATCATATATATAAGGATGTATATATGTATATCATATTTTATATAGAGAGAGATATAAAAGTATATATATATACATATATATGTGTGTATATATGTATATATATATATATATATATATCTGTTCTTTGGGTTAAAAGATGGATTTTTTTAACAGTGTTTGCCAGTGAAGCTGGAACTTCCCTCCCTGTCCCCACTTCATTCCCCTTACATCTGGCAGACCACAGATCTCTCCATCTTCAAGGCGCTTCTGAAATCACATCTCCTCTTGAAGTTGTCCCTGATTAATATGAAATATCCCCTCCCTTCAGAGTTTCCACTCCACCTAAGCACTTATATACTCCTACCCTGCCCCCTAGTCCTGACATACATATTTCTTATAGTCTTTACTATTTATTTTATAAATGCATCTAATTTATTATGTGTGTCAGCCTTCCGCACTGGATCGTAAACTCCTTGAGGGTAGGGGTCATGCCTACTAATAATGATGGTATTTGTTAAGCGCTTACTCTGTGCCAGGCATTGTACTAATCCAACGGTCCTCTCTCAAATTCTGGGGATTGTGATCTGCACCCAGGAGGTGCTCAATAAATACTGCTGATAGCCCCAGTTGTGCTGAATGTCTGCTCCTTCTTTTCACCAAGTCCAAGTCCTTCAACTTTTCCATCCCCACCTGCTCCTCCTCTGGACTGTAATCTGTAATCTGGTTAATCTGACTGTAAGCGCTTAGTACAGTGCTCTGCACATAGTAAGCGCTCAATAAATACGATTGATGATGATGGTTGTGTGGGCAGGGACTGTGTCTCTTTATTGTTATATTGTATTCATTCAGCGAGGCTCAGTGGAAAGAGCTGGGCTTGGGAGTCAGAGGTCATGGGTTCCAATTCCGCCTCCACCACTTATCAGCTGTGTGACTTTAGGCAAGTCACTTGACTTCTCTGTGCCTCCATTACCTCATCTGTAAAATGGGGATTAAGACTGTGAGCCCCATGTGGGACAACCTGATTACCTTGTATCCCCCCCAGCGCTTAGAACAGTGCTTGGCACAAAGAAAGCGCTTTACAAATACCAAAATTATTATTAAAATTATTATTATTAAGCACTTACTGTGTGCAGAGCACTGTACTAAGCACTTGGGAGAGTACAATGCAACAGTAAACAGACACATCCCCTGCCCACAATGAGCTTACAGTCTAGAGGAAGAGCTTACACTGTACACTCCCAAGCGCTTAGTACCGTGGTCTGCCCACAGTAAGCGCTCAGTAAATATTTTGAATGAATGAACCTGCTGAACCGAGTGGAGTGTTCCTCCGCAATTCCACTTGCCCCTCCCTGCCCCACCTCCCAATCCCAGGTCAGGGCCTGAGCGACCAGGGCGTGCGGCGGGGGTAAACTGATCAGTGTGTCTTCACAGGCAGTGGAGAACCGGCAGCTGCTGAACGCCCTGAAGTCCCTGCTGGATGATTTCCGCTCCGAGCTGCGGGACGACGAGAGGGAGAGGCTCGGGCTGCAGCAGCGCTATGCCAGTGACAAGGCCGCGTGGCAGGTCGAGTGGACCGAGCTAAAGTGCCGCTTGGAACAGGTATTTTTCTCTATTAAATGGTATTTGTTAAGCGCTTACTATGTACCAGTTTGGACACAGTCCATGTCCCTTATGGACTCACAGTCCTAATCCTCATTTTACAGATGAGGTAACTGAGGCTCAGGGAAGTGAAACGACTCGCCCAAGATCACACAGCAGACACGTGGTGGAGTCGGGATAAGAACCCAGGTCCTTCTTACTCCCAGACTTGTGCTGTATCCACTAGGCCATGCTGCTTCTCTTGAGCTTTTCGTCACTTTGTCATGCATGGGTGCAGGGGAGAGGCAGGGGAAGACGGCAGTTGTGTCTTTTCTCCTGGCTCTGGCATTTTTGTTTTCTTCAGTGAGGACTCAGGCTGTTTGAAGCAGTTTGTGAAGCCTTGAATCAATCCTAAGAGGAAGCTTGTGGAACCAAAAGAGGCTCCTGAGAGGTTTTTTTGTTTATTTGTTTGTTTTTAATGGTATTTGTTAAGTGCTTACTCTGTGTCAAAGTCTGTTCTAAGTGCCGAGGCAAGTACAAGCTAACTAGGTCAGACTCAGCCCCTGTTCCGCATGGGGCTCATAGCCCAAGTAGGAGGGAAAACAGGTATCCCCATTTTACAGTTGAGGAATGTAAGACAAGGAGAAGGTAAGTGACTTTCCCAAGGTCACACACAGTTAAGGAGTACAGGACTGGAGGTGAGGAGACCCAGGTTCTAGTTCTGGCTCTAGTATTGGCCTTGGGCAAGCTACTAAATGTCTCTGTGCTACAGTTTTCTCATCTGTAAAATGGGGCTAGGATACCTTTTCTCCTTCCCTCTTAGAGATAAGAACGGTGTCTGATCTGATTAATTTAACTGTAACCCAGTGCTCAGTAAAGTGCCTGTATTAGGGCTTAATAAGTACCATCATTATTATTACTATTACCATTATTATTAGTAGTGGTATTTAGTAGTAATCCTAAAGGCCACTTAATTCATTCCTCTGGGTGGTGTTTTATTGTCCTAATGCAAGCAGAAAATGGTAGTGGATTGATTTCCTGACTGAGTTGCCTGCCTGTGGCTTGAAAGCAGCCTCTCTTAGGGTCTTGGCAGAGGAAGTAGTGCATTAATGGCAACATTAAACGAGTAGATTGGGTCTATTTCCTGTCAGAGTGACTGAGCCAGTTGAAAGGGATGCTTGGCTGCCTTTGGAAGAGATTATTAGACAGTCTACCTCCTGCCTGGCTCGTATGACTCTGGATCAGAGAAGTAAGCTGCTTCCTGAGTCAGATCAAAAGTAAGGAAATGGCCTGGGGAAGCAGGGTGGCCTAGTGGAAAGAGACGTGGTTTGGGAGTCAGAGGTCCTGAGTTCTAATCCCAGCTCTGCCACTTGCCTGCTGTGGAACCTTGGGCAAGTCACTTAGCTTCTCCATGCCACAGTTTCTTCATCTGTAAAATGGGGATTCAACACCTGTTCTCCTTCCTTCTTAGAATGTAAGCCCTCTGAGGGACAGTGACTATGTTGGACCTGAGCAAGGGGGCCTAGTGGAAAGAGCTCTGCCACTTATCTGCTGTGTGACCTTGGGTAAGTCACTTAACTTCTCTGTGCCTTAGTTACCTCATCTGTAAAATGGAGATTAAGACTGTGAGCCTCATATGGGACATGGACTGTGTCCGACCTGATTATTTTGTCCCTCTAGACTGTAAACTTGTTCTGGACAAGGAATGTGTCTACCAATGCTGTTATATTGTACTCTCCCAAGCACTTAGTACAGTGCTCTGCACACAGTAAGCATTAAATCAGTGTGATTGATTGATTGAATATCTTCTGTGTACCCAAGGGCTTAGTAAAGTGTTTGGCACATAGTAAGTGCTTAACAAGTATTATTTTTGTTGCTATTATTATTATTATTTTTATTCCCCTTTCCAATTCATGGCTTGACTCCACTTTGTTTGGCACATAGGAAACAAGGGATGTCTTAATCATCATATGCATTTAACAGATGATGAAACCAAGGTCCAGATAGGTTACAGGACTACCATCACCAGAAATAAAACCCTGGCCTCCTGACTTCCAGGCTAATATGCTCTCTGTCCCTGCACCCTTTCTCTGTGAACAGATATCTAGCAGCTTTCTTTGACTCTTCAAACGAAGTTAAAGAATTCGGCAGAGATGAGAAAGCATCTTTTCCTTTGATGTCCCCGATCATTTGGTGACCTCCAAAGTTTGCTCGGGGGCTGCTGAATAAGCTTCCGCTTCCAGATAGAGCCAGGTGTGGAGAGCTGGGGTGGAATTGTCCACTCCGTATCTGTCATTGGGAAAAAAATATGTTTCAGCTTGGAACTCAGACCCACGACATCCCTGTCATGACCCTGCCAGAGCTTCTCCAGGCAGAGGAGATGATTATAGAGTTTCCCTTCAGTGAGCCTGTGGGCAAAACCAAGAGCTAAAATTATGCTGGAGTCTATGGTTGCCATCAAGCAGCCTTCTAGGTGACATTGACTGAAGGAAAGAACTTGCACATTCCTTGCAGGAGAAATTTTTCAGCTAGACTGGGCTCAAAGACAGACTTTTCTTGCTTCTCTCTACTCTGACGGGGTTAGCAGGGTAGAAAGCCATTCCTCAGAATGGGGCGGGGGGGTGGCTGTGTGTGTGTGTGTGTGTGTGTATAAATATGTGTGTGGATCCAGGCCAAAAGACCGCCTGGATGGTTTTCTGAGCCCAAATCTAAAACTTGTGGCATGGGACCCCATAGTTCCATCCCCAGGAGTGTGGACGAACAGCTACTGAAGAAGTCCCAGTAGCTACAGTGAGACCCTCTGTCTTGCACTTGCCAACCGTGAGCCATGGTAGCAGAGGTGGAAGGAAGAGCGGAGAGCAAAGCCCAGTCCTAGGCACAGAATGGCAGTGTGGATGCTGGCCCCGGGAGAGGCAGCAAAATGGAAATTTCCCTTTCTTCCCAAAAAAGTTGCCCAGAATCCTTGTCTCCCCTAGCCTGGAGCCTGTTGGGCCAATATCCTAAACCAAGCCCCAACAATGTGAACCTAGTTTCTGGCTCATAGCAGCGAGATCTGACCTAAACTGACCTCATGTCCAGGTACCTGGGTCTCACCCGTCAGCCCCTGCCAGGCTGTACCACACAGGGCAAGCAGGGAAGCTTTCTTCTGACAGCCTGGTACCTTCAGGAATAAGGGTTTGCTCAGACCCTGTCACCCCAGCCTGGTTTCACAAGGGAAACTGGACAGGCCGGGACAACATCCTTGGCCGCACTGTGAGATAGCAGGGGTGGTAGTGTAGGAACACCATGCAACGCCTGCATCCAGCCTTGGGATGATCGATAAAGTTTCTTTCTGCTGCCTTTAAGCACCTCAGGATGATTTGATGCCGGAAAATCAAGGTGATTTGCTAGAGAATTGGGTGCATAGATTTCTGGCTTCCCTTCTTAATTATGACCAGTACAGACAGTTCTGCTCTAACAGAAACTTGCATCATAGTATTTCCACTGCGTCTGCTACTGCCTGCATGTCAGAGCAGCTTCTTTCAGCACTGCACCACATATAGAGACATGTACTGTGGGAAGAGTGTTCCCTAATTCTGAGAAGCATTCTATCCCAAAATATATAACAAAATGTGCAATATGGCGTAACCGACTTTACCCAAACATGTACACATGTGCACACACACAATACTCAGGTATTTTTTGTAGCATTGTCAAGTGCTTACTATGTGACAAGCACTGTTCTAAAGATTGGGGTAAATCAATCAATGGTATTTATTGAGTGCCTACTATGTGTGGAGCACTATACTAAGGGTTTAGAAAAGTACACTGCAACAGAATTAGCAGATATGTTCCCTATCCATAACGAGTTTATGTTATAGAGGGAATGTTGGGTGCTTTTGCCGGGAATCAAACACAGGCTTCCTGCCTGGCAGGAGACAGTTCTACCACTGAACCACCAGTGCTTATGGGTTAGGCACAGTATCTGTTCAATATGGGGTCTGTCCAATATATCTGTCCAATAATTTAGGGAGGAGGGAGGAGGATTTAATCCCCATTTTCCAGATGAGAAAACTGAGGCCCAGTGACTTGCCCAAGGTCAAACAGCATACAAGTGGCAGCTCTGGGAAGAGAAACCAGGTCCATGCTCTTTCCACCAAGCCGTGCTGCTTTTCTACTGAGAAGTGCCGAGATCAGTATTAGTCCAATTTGGACATCTAAGGACTCGGGGATTTGAGGCCTAATTTCTGATCCCTGGCTGGGATCTGACCCGGACACCCTGAATCCCACCAGAGGTAAGAAGGGGAACCCAGCCAACCCTTCCTTCCCAGTAGCCTTGCCCTTCCTCAGACACCAGAACTGAAGCAGAGGCAAAGATACCTGGGCCATGGAAGATGGTTATTTATTTCAGCCTTTCCCCACTACACACACCTCCCACTCTTTTCTCCTCTGACTGAACCCAGACTGCAGAGAAAGGAAAGTAAACAGCTCTTTGGAGAACTGAAAAATTTGCTTACCAGATCTTCAGTCATGCGAGAGTATGCCACAGGTCATTAATATTACTAATACTGAATCTGCAGCTGATGAACAGTGGCTTCAATTTATTTGATTCATTCATTCAATTGTATTTATTGAACACTTACTGTGTGCGGAGCACTGTACTAAGTGCTTGGAAAGTACAATTCAGAAATGGAG
Source organism: Tachyglossus aculeatus (assembly GCF_015852505.1). Classification (NCBI taxonomy): domain Eukaryota; kingdom Metazoa; phylum Chordata; class Mammalia; order Monotremata; family Tachyglossidae; genus Tachyglossus; species Tachyglossus aculeatus. The sequence goes on from NC_052070.1 coordinate 18,212,639, forward strand.
ACAATCCCTGCCCACACTGGGCTTACATGTTCTAAAGATAATGGAAAAGCAAAAAGTCCTGAATCTCAGTGTACTACAGTCAGTTCTCTGCCATGAGGCCACACAGTTGAAACACAGTGGCCTGGAGTTGTGAATGGATCTTAGGGGAGTGGCTCAGGTACAGATGTAAAACAACAACAATAATAATAATAATGATGATGACATTTGTTCAGCTTTATATGCCAGGCACTATACTACACACTGGGCTGGATACAAGCAAATCGGGTTGGGGGCAGTACCTGGTCCTATGTGGGGCTCACAGAGTGATGATCTCTGTGGTCCCGAGGAAGGCTGGAGTCTTCTTAATAATGATTATAATGATAAAAAGAAGAGTAGTATTAAGTGTTTACTATGTATCATAGCAACCGTGCTAAGCACTGATGTAGATAAAAGATAATCAAATTGGACTTGATCATTTTCCCATACAGAGCTCACAACCTAAGCCTTATCTTATCGCTATTTTGCAGATGAGGAAACTGAGGCCCAAAGAGGTTGCTCACCCAAGATCACCCAGCAGAGTAGTGGAGAACAGGGACTAAAACCCAGGTTTCCTGATTTCCAACCCAGTGCTTTTTCCACTAGGTCTTGCTGCCTCTCTAGGCACAATTTTATTTCCACGCTAGTGTGGTGGACCAAGTTCTTTGAGGCAATACCACCACCTGCCCAACTGCTCGCCATTTGAACACTCAGATCAGTAGTAAGCAGAAGGTCTTTATAAGGGAAATGGAGGAAGGGGTGCTGGAGCGGGTAAGGAAAACACTAAGGAGGAAATGGGGAAGCCTGTTGTGAGAAATGAAAAGTATCTACAGCAGTGTGAGAACAGCGGGGTGATGTGACTTCTAAAGCTGGTTCATCACTGCCCTAAGGCATTCAGAGGGCGTGGTTTTCCGCTGAAAGTGAGGCTGCCAGGAATCATTTGGAAAATCTTTTAGGTAGCTCTTCATGCCCCATGACATCCTCCAGAGAAGCTTGGTAGTTTTTTTTGTTTTGATTTTATCTCTTCCCCCTTGAAAAAGATTGATTTTTTTTTCCTTGAGTGCTATATAAATAGCTGAATGAGCTAGTTCAGATTTTTGTGGGTTTTTTAGGTCAAGGGGAATTGATTTTGTATTTAATAGGCCACCTGTAGAAAGTTAAAGCCACGTTTGATCTATGTGTAGCAAGCAAGGTCAGCCCTGTTCTGTGCACAGAGGTCGTTGGTTATATTGTAGGAGGGAAAGGCAGAGAACTTTGGCTGTCTTCTATGTCCAAGGTGACCATTCATTCATTCATTCATTCAATCATATTTATTGAGTGCTTACTGTGTGCAGAGCACTGTACTAAGCGCTTGGGAAGTACAAGTCGGCAACATATAGAGACGGTCCCTACCCAACAATGGGCTCCTAGTCTAGAAGGGGGAGACAGACAACAAAACAAAACATGTAGACAGGTGTCAAAATCATCAGTAGAAATAGAATTAAAGCAATAAGCACATCATTAACAAAATAAATAGAATAGTAAGTGTGTACAAGTAAAATGAATAGAGTGATAAATCTTTTCAAATATATACAAGTGCTGTGCTCAGTCTGGGAAGGCCTCCTGGAGGAGGTGAGCTAAGCACTTTTAGTCTCAGCACAGAAATTAAAGATAAACAGCACAAGCTGGTGAAAGGAGCATGGGCCTGGGACTTGATAAACCTGAGCTCTGATCCCACTCCACCACCTGTCTGCTGTGTGACCTTGGGAAACAATAATAATAATAATAATTGTGGTATTTGTTCAGCACTTACTATATGCCAGACGCTGTTTAAGCACTGGAGTAGATTCAAGATAATTGGGTTGGACACAGTCCCTGTCTCACAGTCTTAACCCCATTTTACAGATGAGGGAACAGAGGCACTGAGAAGTGAAGGGACTTCCCAAAGGTCACACAGCAGACAAGTGCCAGAGCCAGGATTAGAACCCAGATCCTTCCAGTTTCTAGGCCCATGCTCTATCCATTAGGTCAAGCTGCTGGGAAAGCCACTTAACTCTCTGTGCTTCAGTTACCTCATCTGAAAATAGGGATTAAGAATGTGAGCCCCATGTGGGACTGGGACTGTGTCCAACCTGATTAACTTGTATCCACCCCAGTGTCTGGTGCATAATAATAATGATGGCATTTATTAAGCACTTACTATGTGCAAAGCACTGTACTAAGTGCTGGGGAGGTTACAAGGTGATCAGGTTGTCCCATGGGGTCTCACAGTCTTAATCCCCATTTTCCAGAAGAGGTAACTGAGGCACAGAGAATTTAAGTGACTTGCCCAAAGTCCCACAGCTGACAGTTGGTGGAGCTGGGATTTGAACCCATGTCCTCTGACTCCAAAGCCCGTGCTCTTTCCACTGAGCCATGCTGCTTCTCATGATAAATGCTTAACAAATACCACACACACAAGAAAAAGATTTAGTCACTTGTCTCCTTATCAGTATAGGGCAGTTCCAACGTGTAGGGAATAGTTTTTTAGGTGGTGAGACTATTCTTATCCTGTGATGATGATGATAATGATGGTGTTGATGATAATTATAGTAATGATAATTGTGGTATTTGTTAAACACTTAACTCTGAGCTGGCGCTGGAGTTATTCAAGATAATCAGGTCAGACATAGTCCCTGTACCGCATGGGGCTCACAGTCTTGGTAGGAGAGAGAATGGGCACTGAATCCCCATTTTACACTTGAAGAAACTGAGGTACAGAGATATTAAGTGACTTGCCCAAGGTCACAAAGAAAAAAAGTCATGGAGATAGGATTAGAACATACATCCTCTGACTTGCAAGCCATGCTACTTTCTGAATTTTCACAAAAACTGTATCCTATTCAGTCTTTGTTCTCCTCTGTTTGGTTGAGCCTTTGGGATGGGAGAACTTTCTTAAAATTGGGCGTGAACTTGACGGCATTGAGGGTTTTATTGTTTTGATTTTTGCTTTAAGAGTACTTGTTAAGTTCTTACTTTGTGCCAGGTACCGTACTAAGTGCTGGGATAGATACAGACTAATCAGGATGGACACAGTCCCTGTTCCACATAGGGCTCACAGTCTCAATCCCCATTTTACAGATAAGGTAACTGAGGCCCAGAGAAGTGAAGTGACTTGCCCAAGATCACCCAGTAGACAAGTGGCATAGCTGGAATTAGAACCCATCCATTCATTCATTCATTCATTCATTCACTCATTCAATCGTATTTATTGAGCACTTACTGTGTGCAGAGCACTGTACTAAGCACTTGGGAAGTACAAATCGGCAACATATAGAGACAGTCCCTACCCAACAATGGGCTCACAGTGTAGAAGGGGGAGACAGACAACAAAACAAAACAAGTAGACAGGTGTCAATGCCATCAGAATAAATAGAATTATAGCTATATACACATCATTAATAAAATAGAGTAATAAATATGTGCAAACATATACAAGTGCTGAGGGGAGGGGGACGGCGAGGGCAGAGGGAGGGAGTGGGGGCGATGGGGAAGGGAGGAGGAGAGGAAAAAGGGGGCTCAGTCTAGGAAGGCATCCTGGAGAAGGTGAGCTCTCAGTAGGGCTTTGAAGGGAGGAAGAGAGAGAGCTTGGCGGATGGGTGGAGGGAGGCCATTCCTAGCCATTGGTAGGACGTGGGCCAGCGTCGACAGTAGGACAGGTGAGAACGAGGCACAGTGAGGAGGTTAGTGGCAGAGGACTGGAGTATGCAGGCTGGGCTGGAGAAGGAGAGAAGGGAGGTGAGGTAGGAGGGGGCGAGGTGATGGAGCGCTTTGAAGACGAGAATAAGGAGTTTTTGCTTCAAGCGACGGTTGATAGGCAACCACTGGAGATTTTTGAGGTGGGGAGTGACATGCCCAGTGCATTTCTGTACAAAGATAATCCGGGCAGCAGAGTGAATAATAGACTGAAGCGGGGAGAGACAGGAGGATGGGAGATCAGAGAGGAGGCCGACGCAGTAATCCAGTTGGGGTAGTATGAGATATTGAACCAACAAGGTAACGGTTTGGATGGAGAGGAAAGGGCGGATCTTGGCGATGTTGTGAACCCAGATCCTGCTAACTCCCAGACTTGTGCTCTATCCACTATGCCAGGCTGCTTCATGGTTTGGGGAAACCATTTCCCCGAAACAGTCGCCCTTTCCCCCTCCAATGCCCTACTGAAGATGCACCTCCTCCAAGAGGCCTTCCCAGACTAAGCCCCCTTTTCCTCAGCTTCCCCTCCCTTCTGCATCACCTCAACTCACTCCCTTTGCTCTTCCCCCACTCCCCACCCCACGATACTTATGCCTAAATATATACATCTATAATTCTACTTATTTATATTGATTCATGTTTGTTTCGATATCTGTCTCACCTCCCCCTCTAGACTGTAAACCTGCTGTTGGCAGGGATTGTCTTGATTGCTATCGTGTACTTTCCAAGCGCTTAGTACAGTGCTCTGCACACAGTAAGCGCTCAAAAAATATGATTGAATGAATGGATGAATGAATTTCCCCTTCTCCTGGAGATGGCCAAAGGAGGAGGCACTTACCCCTGCTTATTTCCTTGCCAGCTGGAGAGGGAAAGTGAGAGGCTTCTGGGCGAGGCTGGCGATACCAAGGGGACTTTGAAGAAGGAGAGGGAAGAGCACAGGAAGCTCCTGGCAGACAGTCACGGGCTGGTCATGGATCTGCGTTGGCAAGTCCAGCACAGCGAGAAGAACTGGAACAGGGAAAAGGTGGAGCTTCTCAACCAGCTGGACCGGGACCGGCGGGAATGGGACTGGCAGAAGAAGGAGCTCCTCTGGAGAATCGAGCAGGTATGGATTCCCACCAAATGGGTGCAAATCAGCCTTGGGCATCAGTCAATCAATCGGTCCATCAATCCGTGGTATTTACTGAGCAGTGCCTGGCACATAGTAGGCTCTCAAATACCATAAAAGAAATTGAGTGCTTTCTGCATGCAGAGTACTGCACTTAGTGCTTGGGAGAGTAGTCAGCTAGTTGATCATTTTTATTTAGTGTTTACTGTGTGCAAAGCACTATTCTAAATGCTTGGGAGAGTACATTCTAACAATAAACAGACACATTCCCTGCCCACAACAAGCTTAGTGCTAAGTGCTTAGTACAGTGCTCTGCACACAGTAAGCGCTCAATAAATATGATTGAATGAATGAATGGGGAGACAGACATTAATAGTAATAAATAAATTACAGATATGCACATAAGTGCTGTGGGACTGGGAGGGGAGATGAATAAAATTTAACAGAGCTTAGTACAGTGCAAGCGCTTAGTACAGTACTCTACACACAGTAAGCGCTCAATAAATACGATTGAATGAATGAATGAACAGAGTTGGTAGACATGTTCCCTGCCCACAAGGAGCTTACAGTCTAGAGGGGGAGACAGACATTAATAGAAATAAATTATTTATAATTTAAATAAAGAATATGTACAAAGGTGCTGTGGGGCAGAAGGTGGGGTGAATACCAAATGCCCAAAGGGCAGAGGTCCCTTGGCTTAGTGGAAAGAGCACGGGCTTGAGAGTCGGAGGATGTGGGTTCTAATCCCGGTTCCGCCACTTGTCAGCTGTGTGACTTTGGGCAATCACTTAACTTCTCTGGGCCTCAGTTACCTCATCTGTAAAATGGGGATTAAGACTCTGAACCCCACATGGGACAACCTGATAACCTTGTATCTACCCCAGCGCCTAGAACGGTGCTTGGCACATAGTAAGCGCTTAAAAAATATCATCATTATTATTTTAGATGGCACAGAAGGGAGAGGGTGACATGACTGGTCTAGGCCAGGGGCCTGAGGTCTTTATTAGAATGAAAAAAAAATATTTTAGTGTACCTTGCTGCTTGGAAGGCTTCCTGCTGTGCAAAGTATAAGACTCCGGGGAAGAGAAGAGCAAAGCACTGAATTACCTTGGTTGAATTACTAACACATGAGAAGTAAGTTCCACGTTGAGGGTAATTTCATACTTCATTCTATAATGTACCAGGTTTTTGTATATCAAAGTTTTTATGTAATGTATTTGAAGGCACTTAAATTCTAAATCCCCCATGGAAATTAACAGTCTTACCTGGTTTGTCTAGGAAAGGACAGCCTGATATCTCAGCTTGCTGCCTAAGATGAAGTTATTGTCGCCAACCCCAGAAGAATTGTTTTAGTAGTAGCGGACAGGGTGTGTGTCTGTTTATTGTTATATTGTACTCTCCCAAGTGCTTAGAACAGTACTCTGCACACAGTAAGTGCTCAAAAATTGTGATTGAATGAATGAATGAATGAATGAATGAATGAAAGAGCATGGACCTTGGAGTCTTTGCCACTTTTCAGTTGTGTGACCTTCCCTGTGCCTCGGTTATCGCATCTGTGAAATGGGGATTGAGACTGTTAGCCCTGTGTGGGATAGAGACTTTGTCCAACCCAATTGGCTTGTATCCACCCCAGGGCTTAGTACAATGCCTGGTACATAGTAAGTGCTTAACAAGTACCATTAGTAGTAGTAGTAGTAGTAGTAGTAATAGTCCCCTCTCAGGGGAGAGTTTCCAGTACTCTACCAGTCTCGACTACGGGAGGGAGATTCAAGCAGAGACCTATCCATTCCATTCCTAGCTTGGCTAGTGGCTAGTGAATGGAAGGCAATCTGCTATAAGTCAAAACTCGCCTGTGCTGGGCATGGGAGAGAATCAATCAATCGTATTTATTGAGCGCTTACTATGTGCAGAGCACTGTACTAAGCGCTTGGGAAGTACAAATTGGCAACACATAGAGACAGTCCCTACCCAACAGTGGGCTCACAGTCTAAAAGGGGGAGACAGAGAACAGAACCAAACATACCAACAAAATAAGATAAATAGGATAGAAATGTACAAGTAAAATAAATAAATAAATAAATAAATAAATAGAGTAATAAATATGTACAACCATATATACATATATACAGGTGCTGTGGGGAAGGGAAGGAGGTAAGATGGGGGGATGGAGAGGGGGACGAGGGGGAGAGGAAGGAAGGGGCTCAGTCTGGGAAGGCCTCCTGGAGGAGGTGAGCTCTCAGCAGGGCCTTGAAGGGAGGAAGAGAGCTAGCTTGGCGGAGGGGCAGAGGGAGGGCATTCCAGGCCCGGGGGATGACGTGGGCCGGGGGTCGACGGCGGGACAGGCAAGAACGAGGTACAGTGAGGAGATTAGCGGCAGAGGAGCGGAGGTTGCGGGCTGGGCAGTAGAAGGAGAGAAGGGAGGTGAGGTAGGAGGGGGCGAGGTGATGGACAGCCTTGAAGCCCAGGGTGAGGAGTTTCTGCCTGATGCGCAGATTGATTGGTAGCCACTGGAGATTTTTGAGGAGGGGAGTAATATGCCCAGAGCGTTTCTGGACAAAGATAATCTGGGCAGCAGCATGAAGTATGGATTGAAGTGGAGAGAGACACGAGGATGGGAGATCAGAGAGAAGGCTGGTGCAGTAGTCCAGACGGGATAGGATGAGAGCTTGAATGAGCAGGATAGCAGTTTGGATGGAGAGGAAAGGGCGGATCTTGGCAATGTTGCGGAGCTGAGACCGGCAGGTTTTGGTGACGGCTTGGATGTGAGGGGTGAATGAGAGAGCGGAGTCGAGGATGACACCAAGGTTGCGGGCTTGTGAGACGGGAAGGATGGTAGTGCCGTCAACAGAGATGGGAAAGTCAGGGAGAGGACAAGGTTTGGGAGGGAAGACAAGGAGCTCAGTCTTTGACATGTTGAGCTTTAGGTGGCGGGCGGACATCCAGATGGAGATGTCCTGAAGGCAGGAGGAGATGCGAGCCTGGAGGGAGGGGGAGAGAGCAGGGGCAGAGATGTAGATCTGGGTGTCATCAGCGTAGAGATGATAGTTGAAGCCGTGGGAGCGAATGAGGTCACCAAGGGAGTGAGTGTAGATTGAGAACAGAAGGGGACCAAGCACTGAACCTTGGGGAACCCCCACAGTAAGAGGATGGGAGGGGGAGGAGGAGCCTGCAAAAGAGACTGAGAAAGAACGACCGGAGAGATAAGAGGAGAACCAGGAGAGGACGGAGTCTGTGAAGCCAAGGTCAGATAGCGTGTTGAGGAGAAGGGGGTGGTCCACAGTGTCAAAGGCAGCTGAGAGGTCGAGGAGGATTAGGACAGAATATGAGCCGTTGGATTTGGCAAGCAGGAGGTCATTGGTGACCTTTGAGAGGGCAGTTTCCGTGGAATGAAGGGGACGGAAGCCAGACTGGAGGGGGTCGAGGAGAGAGTTGTTGTTGAGGGCAGAGACTCAAATTTACTGGGCAGAAGGAGGCAATGGTAAACCAATTCCATATTTTTACCAAGAAAACTCTATGGATACACTACCAGAACGATTGCAGTTAGAGGTGGGGCATTCTGGGAGAGATATGTCTATGAGTCGGAAATGACTCGATATCAAAAGACAGGATAAGTAATAATAATAGTAGTAGTAATCAGTGGTATTTAATCAATCAATCAGTGGTATTCACTAAAAATGTAATAATAATAATAATAATAATAATGATATTTGTCAAGCACTTACTATGTGCCAAGCACTGTTCTAAGCGCTGGGGTACATACAAGGTAATCAGGTTGTCTCACATAGGGCTCACAGTCTTAATCCCCATTTTACAGATGAGGTAACTGAAGCACAGAGAAGTTAAGTGACTTGCCCAAGGTCAAACAGCAGACAAGTGGCGGAGCCGGGATTAGAACCCACGTCCTCTGATCTCAAGCCCTTGCTCTTTCCACTAAGCCATGCCACTTCTCTAAGTGCTTACTGTGTTCAGAGCATCATATTAAAGCACTTGGGCGAATACAGTACAACAAAATTAGTAGACAATTTTCCTGCCCAAAACGAGCTTCCAGTCTAGAGAGGAGCTGTCATGTGGGTGTTTGTGTGTGTGTTTAAGAGAGAGAGAAAGAGTGAGAGTCAAAAGCAGAAACAAGAAAAGAGACAGAGATAGGTGCCAGGGACCAGGAAGGTTTTTTTCTTGGCCATTTTTTCTTGGGCCTGGATGGGTCACCCAACAAGACAAGTGGTGGAGCCGGGATTAGAACCCATGTCCTCTGACTCCCAACCCCGTGCTCTTTCCACTAAGCCATGCTGCTTCCAGGCTCAATAGAGTTCTCATGTTCAACCCACAGGGGAAGATTTCCCAAAGTCCCTCGAAGCCCTTAAAAAGAGATCCAAATTAGAGGATCGCTGCCCTGCAGCCTTATCACTATAATAGGGATAGACCATCATGAGTCTCTTTCAATCAGTCAGCCAATCGTATTTATAGAGCAGTTCCTGCGCGCAGAGCTCTGTACTAAGTGCTTGGGAGAGAACCATATAGCAGAGTTGGTGAATCACTTTCACTGCCCACAATGAGCTTACAGTCTAGAGGGGGAGGTGGACATTAATCTAAGTAAATAAATTTCAGGTATGGACATAAGTGCTGTGGGGTTGACTGTGGGGTGAATAAAGGATACAAATCCAAGTGCAAGGGTGATGCAGAAGGGATTGGGTGAAGAGGCAATGAGGGCTTAGTCAGGGAAGACCTCTTAGAGGAGAGGTGCTTTTAATAAAGCTCTGAAGGTGGGGAGAGTGATCGTCTGTTAGCTTTGAAGGGGGTGGGAGGTGTTCCAGGCCAGTGGCAAGACGTGGCTGAGGGGGTGAGCAGGGAGATAGATGAGACTGAGGTAAAGCAAGTATGTTGATGTTAGAGGAGCAAAGTATGCAGGCTGGGTTGTAATAGGAAATTTTCCCCCTTTCTGACATCCATGTTAAAATCAGAGTTGGAGCTGCGTGGATGGGGGCTAGATTGCTTTCTTTCCCAAATCATCCGAATCACAAGAAATCCCCTGAAGCAAAGGCCTTGGGAATGTGCCCATCACAGTTACGTATTGAACGTATAAAACATCTGCTGGGCTCTGTTTAGGGCAACTGAGGAGGCAGGAGCGCTAAGCGCTTAGAACTGTGCTTCCAGCACTTAGAGCAGTGCTTTGCACACAGTAAGTGCTTAATAAATGTCATTATTATTATCCTAGGGACATGTCCATGTGGGTACCCATTGTTTTCTCTTAGAAAGGCCTCGCCGCACTGCAAGCTGCTTACACTAGTCTGGCAGCCTTGTATAACTTAAATTTTCAGGTTATGTATGGATTATTAACCTACATATAAGATTCAAGCTTCCTTCTGCAATTTAGTGTCAGAGAATGGACCCTAAACCCTTTAGTTGAAGCTTTGACTGTTGTTTTTAGAGAATGATGTATCTCGTGCTACAGACATGCTACTGTGGCTTTCTAAGATGAATAAAGCTGGTCTATTCCCAAGGTTCTTTGTGGTCTCAAGTGTTGGTGTCGACCCCGGCAATCTAATGGCAGTAGGGTATTCCCTACTATGTATAATTTGTATCCAACTCTCCTGTAGACTGTAAGCTTCCTGTGAGCAGTGATCATGTCTGCATGGAATAGTGGATAGAGCACAGGCCTGGGAATCAGAAGGTCATAGTTTCTAATCCTGGCTCCGCCATTTGTCTGCTGTGTGACCTTGGGCAAATCACTTCACTTCTCTGGGCCTCAATTACCTCATCTGTAAAATGGGGATTGAGACTGTGAGCCCCACATGGAGAAAGGACTGTGTCCAACCCGATTTACTTGTATCCACTCCAGCACTTAGTACAGTGCCTGGCACATAGTAAGCCTTTAACAAATTCCATAATTATTATTATTAACTCTATTACATTGTACACTCCCAAGCACATAATAATAATAACAATAATAATAGTACTTGTTAAGTGTTTACTATGTGTGAAGCACTGTTCTAAGCACTAGGTTAGATACAAGGTAATCAGGTCAGACACAGCCACTGTCCCACATGGGCTCACAGTCATAGTAGAGTGCTCTGCACACAGTAAGTGCTCAGTAAACACCATTCATTGATTGATTGATCACGTTTGGGGAGCTGGCTCCTATGCCATTTGCTCATGATCACGCATTTCTTTCCGAGGAAGCAGTAAGCCCTACTGAACGTCCCTCAGGTAATGATTAGCAGTGGGCTTAGCAGATTTAGAAGCCTCATAACCTCCCATACGGAAACCTCCTGCAGATGGTCAGGCGGTCCCCTGAGCCTAGTTCATAGACTTCTTGCATAGCTGAAGTTCCTACATAAACTGTCCCCTGTGTAAGACATTTAATCTGATGCCTGATTGCAGGAGCCACATTGCAGCAAGGCCCTTGTGTTCAATCTTCACCTTAGATTGAACTACATTCACTGGGAGAGAGCTGTTATGACTTCAACTACATGCTACCACCACGAAATACATTCAGGCTAGGAACTGCGGCCTCCTTTGGAGTTGGCAATTTACTAGTTCGTGTGCAGACTTGTTATTGCAGCATTGCACACTCTATGGATGCTCAGATGACTCACTGATAAACCCTGGTTGATTGGGCTGTAGAATAAAAGGAAAACCCATGAGACACCTGGAGTCTTCAGTTAACGTGAGGATGTTACCCTCTGTGGGCAGCGGGGATTATTTTGGAAAGATTATTCATGATGTTACTTTTTCTTTAGGTTCATTGAGGTGAGATGCAGCTTCTGCATGATTTCTGATAATAATGATGATGGTATTTGTTAAGCTCTTACTATGTGTGGAGCACTGTTCTAAGCACTGGGGGAAATACAAGGTGATCAGGTTGTTCCACGTGGGGCTCAGTCTTAATCCCCATTTTACAAATGAGGTAACTGAGGCACAGAGAAGTTAAGTGACTTGCCCAAAGTCACACAGCTGACAAGTGGCAGAGCCGGGATTAGAACCCATGACCTCTGACTCCCAAGCCCGGGCTCTTTCCACTGAGCCACACTGCTTCCCTGATCGATGTTTATTATTTGAATTCTACTGCAAGGTCCTAAATGAATGATACTGATTGTGGTATTTGTGAAGCACTTTACTGTGTGTCAGAGCCCCTGCCCAACATGGAATTAACAGTCTAAGTAAGAGGAAAAATGGGTATTGAATCCCCATTTTACAGATGAGGACATTGAGACACAGAGAGTGAAGTGACTTACCCAAGATCAAACAATCGGCAGGTGGCAGAGACAGGATTAGAACCCAGATCCTCTTTCCACCAGATCACACTGTTTTGCCATGTTATTCCTATCCCTCCAGTGGCTCGCAGAGGATATCTTGCCTAGGGTAGATAACTTTTATCTAACCCAGCACTTAGAACAGTGCTTGGCATATAATAATAATAATTATTAATGTGGTGTTTGTTAAGCACTAACTGTGTGCCAGGCACTGTACTAAGTGCTGGGATGGATACAGGCAAATCGGGTTAGACGCAGTCCCTGTCCCGTGTGGGGCTCACAGTCTCAGTCCCCATTTTACAGATGAGGTAACTGAGGCACAGAGAAGTGAAGTGATTTGCCCAAGGTCACACAGCAGACAAGTGGCGGAGCTGGGATTAGAACCCATGACCTTCTGACTCTCAGGTGCCATAATTATTATTCATTATTTTTGCCTTTTAAGAGTCATCTCTCATGCTCCCTGCCTAACTCCCCACAGCACTCAGTTCAGTGGACTAAGTTCAGATGGGCTAAATGTTGTGCTCCAGTCCTGTAGAATTTCTGTGGCCCTACATTGTCAGTGGACCTGAGGCTATTTCTCCAAACACTCCAAATGCCTGGTCACCTTGGACATAATAATAATAATAATAATAATAATAATAATAATAATGGCATTAATTAAGCACTTACTATGTGCAAAGCACTGTTCTAAGCTCTGAGGAGGTTACAAGGGGATCAGGTTGCCCCACGGGGGGCTCACAGTCTTAATCCCCATTTTACAGATGAGGTAACTGAGGCCCAGAGAAGTTAAGTGTCTTACCCAAAGTCACACAGCTGGCAATTGCCAGAGCCGGGATTTTCATTCATTCAGTCGTATTTATTGAGCACTTACTGTGTGCAGAGCACTGTACTAAGCGCTTTGAACCCACGGGCTCTTTCCACTGAGCCATGCTGCTTCTAGTGGGTCTCTAGTGGTCTGTAGTGGGTCTTTAAGGGGCAAGACCAAAGAGAAGTGGGGGAAAATAAAAGAGAAATCAGGTGAAGTGGCAGATAGAGAGAATAATAAAACTGATAATAATAATAATAATAATAATAATAATGGTATTTGTTAAGCACTTACTATGTACAAAGCACTGTTCTAAGCACTGGGGGGATACAAGGTGATCAGGTTGTCCCATGTGGGGCTCACAGTCTTAATCTCCATTTTACAGATGAGGGAACTGAGGCACAGAGAAGTTAAGTGACTTCCCCAAAGTCACACAGCTGACAATTGGCGGAGTTGGGATTTGAACCCATGACCTCTGACTGCAAAGCCCGTGCTCTTTCCACTGAGCCATGCTGCTTCTCTGCAAGAAGAGAGAAGAAATGGGAAAAAAGAAAAGTCAGCTGCTGTTGGTGCTACCGCCTTGGTGGAAGTAGTGGTGGAGCCGGCAGTGAAGCTGAGTGGCTTTTGGGAAAACCGATGTTTTCATGGTGATGGCAGTGGCTTTAAAGTGACCCTTATTATAATAATAACAATTGTGGTCATTCTGAAGCCTTACCGTGTGCCAAACACCATGCTAAAGGTTGGAAGCAGTGTAGCTCAGTGGAAAGAGCACGGGCTTTGAAGTCAGAGGTTATGGGTTCAAATTCTGGCTCTTCCAATTGTCAGCTGTGTGACTTTTGGGCAAGTCACTTCTCTGTGCCTCACTTACCTCATCTGTAAAATGAGGATTAAGACTGTGAGCCCCACGTGGGACAATCTGATCACCTTGTAACCTCCCCAGCGCTTAGAACAGTGCTTTGCACATAGGAAGCACTTAATAAATGCCATTATTAAAAAAAAACATTTTCAAGTTAATCAGATATGATGCGGTTCCCGTCCCACACGAGATTCCCAGTCTGAGAGAACAGGAATTGAATCCCCATTTTACAAATGAGGAAATTGAGGCATAGAGAATTTAGTGGCTTGCCCAAGGTCAGACCACACTGTTTCTCGGATGACTGTGACCTCTTCTATCCCACTGCTCGTCACTGGCAGTGCTGAGGGGACTCTGTTCACCTGCCAGAATACCCCATCCTCCTCAACTTCCAATGTATATCCATCCTGCCTATTGCGGGACATCTGGTCACAAATTCCCCACTGGATGGACCTCATTCTTTCTTTCTCTGCCCTCTTTTCATGGTCAGATTGTATATCCTTAACCATATAATGAGGCAATGGGATAGGTAACACTCACACGCTTCCACTGAGTGGTCTGATGCCCCTGTTGGAGATAGAATCCTGGGCTGGAGGGAACACTGATCTGACCCAGGAATGGGCTTACCTACCCGTGGTATTGGCTTCACTCTCTCTCTCTCTCCCAGTTCCTTTTTCCTTCATCTAAATCTTCAGCCTGCCGTCGGCGCCTCCAGAAAATGCTGGTGTCTACAGGTTTCACTCAGGGTTGACCAGATGGCGTAGAGTCCTGCCTGCTCTACAGGGATTTGAGCCATAAATATCAGGCTCCAAAGTTAGTTTTCCAGAAATACACAGTTCCACGTCCGAAAGTGAATTGGCTCGACCAAATTAGTTTTAAAATCTTGATTTACCACTCTGCCATGTAGTTCCGGAACTTTACTCATCTTTCCCACCCTCCGCCCACCCCCGGCAGTTATTACCATCTATGCATATTCGCCAATTCTTCCAGCAGGCTTAATGAATTTTAATTCCTTGTCCTTGACAAACACTCGAAGAATGCACATGGGCTCAAGCTCCCTTCTTTAGGCATCCACTGTAAGGTCAATTCTTTTCACTTTCACTGTTCCTTTTAACTTTTTTTTCCTTCATCTAAAAATGAGAACTTGTAGAGGGGCCAGCCAGCTGCAAGGTGCTTTTCTTCTAGGGCTGGGGAGGGAGGGAGAGCCAGGGAGTGAGGCATCTGCCCTAAGCATTAGGACGGTTGCCTGGAGCTGAGCTGGAAATCCTGCAGCTCTTCCCATCTTTGCTACGGCTGTGTCTACAAGCTTGGACAAGTTTCTCTTGGGTCCTCATTTCTCTATTTAGAGAATGGAGAAGATGGCCCTGAGCTGGAGTTTGAGGATTGCGGAGATGATTTTTAAAAATGAGATTCCATATCTGCTTTAGAATAAGTCTGTTGAAAATGAAATGATGCTTGACACTTAGTAATAATAATAATAATAATAATAATAATAATAATAATAATAATATGGGCTGCCCTTGTCTATGTGCCTTGCATTTGGGCCAGATTAGACTGTAAGCTTGACATGGGTAAGGGAACATGTCTACCAGCTGTTATAGTGTAGTCTTCCAAGTGCTCTGTACAGGGTTCTGCACACAGTAAGCACTCAATAAGTATAAGTGATTGATTGTAAGCTCCTCCCATAGACTGTAAACTCCTCCTCTAGGCAGTGAAATCCTAAGCGCTTAGTACAGTGCTCTGCACATAGTAAGCGCTCAATAAATGCGATTGATTGATTGATTGATTGATTGATTGTAAGATCTTCCTCTGGACTGTAAACTCCTCTAGACTGTGAGCTCCTCCTCTAGACTGTAAACTCCTCCTCTAGACTATGAGCTCCTCCTCTAGGCTATAAGCTCTTTGTTGTTAGGGAACAAGTCCACCAACTCTATTGTATTCTCCCAAGTGCTCTGCACACAGTAAGTGCTCAGTAAATGCCATTGACTGATTAATTGACTGATTAATGGGCCAGAGTTCAAACTACAGCTATGTGCTTCCAGTGTGGTCTACTAGAGTTGCTTTTTTTAATCCCTGACTCTCTTTCTAGGCAATTGTACAATTTCCTGGCTCAGTCTCTTTCCCAAATGACTCAAAATCTTTATTCTGCTGCCCCTTCAAATCCAGTCTAAGTGTGAATTCAATCGTTCATATAGTTTACTTTTTTAAGAGTGCCGTCAACCCAGTGGAATTGACTTCTAAAAACTTCAGTTGAAAAACTTAAAGGAAAATATCTGAATTGTGCATGTCTGTTTGGAGAGGAAAGTAACTACAAATTGTTCTGGGGGGAAATTGGAATATCAGCAGGGCTTCAAGGGCTTCTGATCAAGGTCTCAGATCCTAGGAGATTGCTCCTCCTGCTTTAACAGTTCCCTACAGATCCACATTGACTAAACTGTTTAATAGCTGTCAGTCCCTAGGGGCCTGAACAATCCACAGAAGTAAAAGGCACAGGGAAGTCAAAAAAATCAGAACTGGCCCATGTGCCCAGTGACTGAAAAAATCCAGGGCAGGCCGTATTGAAAATCAGGTGGTGGGTTAAAAGAATTAATACAATCTCCTTTCTGTGTCCCTTTTATTTGGTTTCCATGGAAACCTGGGCACTAGGACAGCTGAACGTATTTGCTGGAAGGCGATCCTTGTGTTCTCTTAACAAATGTTAAGAAAAAAAGTTAAAAGGAGAGATGACTTGGTAGGTAAGAAGAGACCCTGATACCATAATTAAAAATAATAACAATGATAACGATAATACTTGTGATATTTGTTAAGTACTTACTATGTCCCCAAAATCATACTAAGCACTGGAGTAGATCCAGTACAAGCAGACTGTAGCTCGTTGTGGGCAGGGAATGTGTCTGTTATATTGTTGCATACAGTATATTGTTATTGAATGAATTGTTGTGTTGTATTCTCCCAAGGACTTAGTACAGCGCCCAGCACCCAATAAGCATTCATCAAATACGATTGAAATAGATCAGATAAAGTCTCTAATTCACAGTCGGAGGATAGGGAAAACAGGAAATTAATTATTATTCGACAGATGAGGAAAGTGAAGCCCAAGATCACCCAGCAGGCTAGTGGCAGAGCTGGGATTAGAACCCAAATCCCCTTATTCCCAGTTCAAAGCTAATTGTTAGATCCTTGTTTGGTTTTGAAACCACTTGCAAGCTGGTATAAACATTTGCCTTCGAGTCTGGTACTTTGGGAATCCGTGGTCCTTAAGAAGTGGTCTATCACTATCAATCAAGGATATTTATTAAATGTTTCCTGTGTTTAGAGCACTATACTAAGTGCCTGGGGGAGTGCAGGATAACAGAGTTGGTAGATGCATTCCATGCCCAATCAATCAATCAATGGTATTCATTGAGTGCTTACTATGTGCAGAGCACTGTACTAAGACCTTGGGAGAGTACAGTGCAACAGAATTAGCAGACCCATTTCCTCTCCATAATGAGCTTACAGTCCAAAGGGGGAGATGGACATTAACATAAATCAATACATTATGGCTATATACATAATTACAAATACATACCCAATTACGGTTATTCATTCATTCATTCAATCGTATTTATTGAGCACTTACTGTATGCAGAGCACTGTACTAAGCGCTTGGGAAGTACAAGGTTATGTATCAGTAACAGAATGAACAGCTGATTCATAAAGTGAGAGAAGTTCCACCGGGCAAAAGAGCCACGTGCAGTTGTCAGCCCTCACTAATCATTTCTTCTTTAAATCTTTTGAAGTTGCAGAAAGAAACTAGCACCCAGAGAGGCGACAGCTTCCTATGTGACCAAAAAGAGGACAACATCCGTCCATTCTCAGCCCAGGGAAGCCTCCACTTACCTCATCCGATGGGGAAGCGAGCCTATTCTGACTCAGATGCTGCCCAGTTCGAAGACCGAACTCTGTCCAGACTGAAAGACACGGATCGATGCACTGCCACAGAGAACCTCTTCCTCGATGTCCTGTCTCTGGATGATGAGCCCGATGAACCCCAGCCCCGGAGATTGGAGCGGGAGAAATTTGTGACTTGCCTGCATGAAGTAAATTGAAGTTTTCTCTTCATCCTGATTCCTTGAAAATGAGGCCATGGGAGTGCAAAGGCTTGATTTACCCCACTTAGCTACTCTTCCAGGGGTGCGGGAGTAGAAAGGAGGAAAGGAGATTTTGGAAAGGAAGATTAAAGCAGGAGAAGGGATAATAATAATAATAATAGCAATAATGATAGTGCTTGTTAAGCGCTTACTATGTAACAGGCACTGTTGTAAGCACTGGGGTGGACACAAGCTAATCCAATTGGACAGAGTTCCTGCCTCATGTGGGGCTCAGAGTGTTAATCTCCATTTTATAGATGAGGTGACTGAGGCCCAGAGAAGTGAAGTGATTTACCCAAGGTCACAGAGAAAGCAAGTGGCAAAGCCAGGATAATGATAATAATGGTAATGTTAATAATGTAAAAATGTTACACGCTTACTCTGTGCCAAACACTGTTCTAGGTGCTGGAATAGACACAAGTTAAACTGGTTGGACATGGTCCCTGACCCACATGGGGCTCACAATCTTAATCCCCATTTTACAGATGAGGGAACTCAGGCCCAGAGAAGTGAAGTGTCTTGTCCAGGGTTACCCAGCAGACATGTGGCAGTGCCTGGATTAGAACCCAGGTCCTTCTGACTCGCAGGCCCAGTCTCTATCCACTAGGCCAGAGCAGGACTTTTACTGAAGCCTCAGTTGCTGCCCATGTGACTGGCTTCACAAGTCCTTTCTTCTTTCCAGCTATTCCCATAGGATCGTGGGGAGGGAAGGCTTTGGGATTGTGGGAATTTGGGGAGTGGGACTTTGGGAAAAGAATAGATTCCTTCACTTTCAGTAGTGGCCAGAGGAGCAAATTTCAGTCTTGCTTCCCAGATTAAAATTAAGGTGAGAATCCCAGTTGACACCAGTTAGAGGGGGGTGCCTGGACTAGATAATCAGGGAAAAAAAAGTTTTCCCCATTCCCTGATCCAAGGGCACAGTTGTAAGAGTCCTGGATTAGCAACAGAGAAAAGGGACAAAGCACTAATTCTTCATACTCCACCATATCCCCTGGTGCTCCCCACCCACAACGGATCAAATCGACTCAGTAATTGAATCACAAATCAAAGAACAGTTAAATTGGCATTTCAGACATCAGATCGCTATCTAGCCCATTTCCAATCTTGTTATTTCTCTCCTCAAGAATGAGCCTAAGAGGTATTGGATCTTGTGAGCTGCTCTAGAAGAGGAATCATGGAAGGGGATGGTTGGCTGAATAATGCCTCCTACCCATTCTCTCCCCTCTCCCACAACAGTCCAGAAGCCAGCTCAGACAGTGTTCCCCCAAGGTAGACCTGCAAGCCTCAGAATTACTGATCTGGTTTAGACTGTAAGCTCATTATGGGTGGGGGAAGTATCTACTAATTCTGCTATAGTGTACTCTTCCCAGAGCTTAGTACAGTGCTTTGCATATAGTAAGCGCTCAATAAATATCATTGCTTGATTCACTGATTGATTGATTGCTCTTCATAGGACAAGATTAGTCAGTCAATCTTTTTTATTGAGCATTTACTGTGTGCAGAGCACTCTGAGAAGAGTACAATAGAACAATACAATAGACACATTCCCTGCCCACAACAAGCTTATAGGATACAGGGCAGAGAACTCTGAATTCCTCACTTCCCTCTCTTTTTGTACTTCAACTGGATTCTGTCCTTTGCCTCAGAGGAACTGAAGAGGAGGGGATCCTGTCTACAAACTCTTACTAGTTCTCCCTGTAGGAATTTGTAATCGGCATCTTGATAGGGCCACAGTGTGTGGAAGTAGCTAGGATCAATCAGCAAATCAATGGTGTTTATTGAATAATTACCCATTCATTCATTCAGTTGTATTTATTGAGCGCTTACTGCGTGTAAAGCACTGTACTAAGTGCTTGGGAGAGTACAATTTAACAATAAACAGACACATTCCCTGCCTAGTTACCTTGTGCAGAGCACTGTACTAAATGATTGGAAGAAAACCATACAATGGGTTATTGAAAAAGAAGTCAGAAAAATTCAAGTTTCAAGCTCACCCGGGAAATTTCCATCATGCTTGTTCTATATTTTCAGTTACAGACAGACCAGTCTGACCCTAAATAATGTAATGGCTGAAAAACAGGGCCTGAATTTTTGAAATGCCTTTGTACAAAAGGGATGTTAAATTTCACTCTATAATAATATAGTTTTCTAATCATCTTAATGTTTATGAAAGAAAGGATTTAACTCAGTCTCACCAAGACACAGACACTTAAATTGCATATTTGAACTGAATCCTATATTTATCCCATTGTGCTGAAGTCTTGGCAGAGTTCCTCAAACAGCAGGTGGTGTTTCTAACTGCCTGATTTACAGGATACAAGCCACTCGGGCAAATGGGATGAGTTGAGCTACCTCTTGGAATTTATTTAATCCAAGCAGTTCTCCCTAGCTGGGTCTGTCTTTCAAGGAGTTAGGAAACCCCGTGTTTAAGAATTTGATTATAGAAACAGTTACCAGGGAACAGCAACTTAATATCAGGAACACTCTGAGGGTGTTACCCTTGGAAAAGGAGTAAATATCTTCCCATGTGTTTTTAAGGCCTGTCAACGGGAATGGAAGAAGTGTGAAATTACTTTGAAACCAGTATTTAAATCTTGCATTGGAGGCCTGAATTAAAGGAACAGATTGAATCCCCTCCCTCAGGACAATTGAATTTTTAATTGAAGAGACTTGACAACTAGATCACAAGCTCCTTGAGGGAAGGGATTGTGTCTGTTAACTACTATAATTAATAAATCAGTTGATGGTATTTATTGAGCACTTACTGTGTGCAGAGCACCGTACTAAGCACTTGGGAGAGTACAGTATGATAGAGTTGGCTGCCCACAATGAGCGTACAGTCCAGAGGAGGAGATACTCTTCCAAGTTTTCAGAATAGTGTTCTGCATATAGTAAATGTTCAGTTAATGCTATTGATTGACTCTGAAAATCGTCCTAAGCCTTATGAACATGGTTGGAAAACTGGTATTGGAATTGGAGCTGAACAAAGAAAAAAAAATGACATTTTCTTGATGGTCGCTCAAATTAGAAAAGATCAAAATCAGTCAATCAACTGATCAGCAGTACTTATTGAGCACGTTCTGTGTGCCAAGCACTGTACTAGGTGCTTAGAAGAGAACTGTAGAGTTGGTAATTCAGAAGAGATTTAGTCCTTGAGCTGAGTTCTTTGGCCCATGTGTCTACAAACCTATTAGGACTAATGCAGAAAAGGTGAAAATCTCAAATAGTCCCACCCAAAAGAAATTTCATTAGCCTCCAATCATCATACTTCGCAAACTAACAAACCCAATGATAATAATAATAATAATAGTGGAATTTCTTAAGCTCTTACTATGTGCCAGGATCTGTACTAAGCACTGGGGTGGATACAAGCTAATCGGGTTGGACACAGTCCCTGTCCCACATGGGGCTCACAGTCTCAATCCCCATTTTACAGATGAGGTAGCTGAGGCACAGAGAAGTGAAGTGACTTACCCAAGGCCACATAGCAGACAAGTGTAGGAGCTGGGTTTAGAACCAATGTCCTTCTGACTCTCATGCCAGTGCTCTGTACAATAGGCCACATTGTGAAGGGAAAGACAAACTATTAAAGTGGTAGCTCATATTTTCAATTTCTAGAAAATATTTTAACTGCCTGATTTCTTGTAGCAGGGTCCTAGTTTGGCCAGCCAAACTAGTGGGAGCTCAGTTTGGAAATCTGTACCTCTTAACTATCTTGGAGAAAAAGTGAAATTTCAGTTCTTTCCTGCAGTTTGTTTAGAACATTTGGGAAAATGTTTACTCATCAACAGGTCTATACATGTATCCTATAACTGGATAATCTTTCATTCAATCATTCATTCAATCGTATTTATTGAGTGCTGACTGTGTTCAGAGCACTGTACTAAGGGCTTGGGAAGCACAAATCGGCAGCATTCAGAGACGGTCCCTAACCAACAACGGGCTTCTCCCCCATCCCTGACTCTACCTCCCAGAATATGGTGGGTAAATCCAATGTTGGCATTTATTAACCAGAAAAGCTACCAATCAGTCAGTCAATCAATCAGTGGTGAGCACTTTGCACAGAACATTATACTAAGCTCTTGGGAGAGTACAATCCAACAGATTTGGTAGACATATTCCCTGCCCACAATGAGTTCTTCCATCATTCCACATAGGTCTTTTCTGGATTTGGAACCCAGTAGTTGTGAGAAGAGTCCAAATTATCATATAATAGACACTAGAGTACCTCAAATTAATATAATTATCATTATTATTGTTATTATATTTGTTAAGTGCTTGCTGTTCAAAGTGCTAGGGTAGCTACAGGTTAATCAGGTCAGACACAGTCCTCCAAGGGATTCACAGACTAAGTAGAAGGGAAAACAGGTATGAAATTCTCCTTTTACAGATGAGGAAACTGAGGCATAGAGAAATTAAGTGATTTACCCAAAGTCACACAGCAGGCAAGTGGTGGAGCTGGATTAGAATTCAGGTCCTCTGACTCCCAAGCCTGTGCTCATTCCTCTGTGCCAGGCTGCTCATGTCCTAGGTCTCCCCAGATGGTTCTATCTATGCTCTGCCTTCCCTTGAGGGCTTGAGACCCTCTGTAATCAGTGACACACAAAATCATTTAACTTTGACTTTGAACAAAGTCTGAGAAGAAGTGGTAGAAGGAGCAAAGGTCAAGCTGTCAGAGGACCTGAGTTCTAATGCCTTCTCCATTATAATGCCTTCTCCACCACTTGTCTGCTGTGTGACTTTGGGCAGTCACTTAACTACTCTGTGTCTCTCAATTACCTCATCTGTAAAACAGGGAATAAGACTGTGAGCCCTGTGTAGGACAGGGATTGTATTCAACCCTACTATCTTGTGTCTTTCCCAGTGCTTAGTGTAGTGCCTAGCACATAGTAGCCACTTAACAGATAGCATTGAAAAAAAACCAGTGCATGGGGCAGGAAGGAGGGTCAAATTGAAGAACACTCCAGTGGCCTTCCCAGACTGAGCCCCCTCCGTCCTCTTCCCCTCCTCCCCCTCCCCATCCCCCCCACCTTACCTCCTTCCCCTCCCCACAGCACCTGTATATATCTATATATGTTTGTACATATTTATTACTCTATTTTACTTGTACGTATTTATTCTATTTATTTTATTTTGTTAATATGTTTTGTTTTGTTGTCTGCCTCCCACTTCTAGACACGAACTTGGTGTTGGGTAGGGACCATCTCTATATGTTGCCAACTTGTACTTCTCAAGTGCTTAGCACAGTGCTGTGCACACAGTAAGCGCTCAATAAATACAATTGAATGAATGAATGAATGACTGTAGTAGTATTAGTAGTAGTTAATAATAGTAATGATTATGGTATTTGTTAAGCACTTACTGTGTGTCAAGCACTATTTTAAGAGCTGGGATAGATGTAAGGTAATCAGGTTGAACACAGTCCCTGTCCCACGAGGAGCTCCCAGTCTTAATTTCCATTTTACAGATGAGGGAACTGAGGCACAGAGAAGTTAAGTTGACTTGCCCAAGGTCACAGAGCAGACAAGTGGTGGAGCCGGGATTAGAAACCACATCCCCTAGACTCCCAAGCCCGTGCTCTTGAAACTGCAGCAGTTTCATTTATTGACCATCCACTTAGCACAGCACTGTACTAGAGGCTTGGGAAATGCAGAATAAAGGATGCATGCCCCGTCCACAAGGAACTTACACTGTATCTGGAGAGCTAAACCTAAAATATTTACTATACTCTCAAATAAAGTCTTTCCAGAAAAAATATTTACAACACTATCAAAATTAATGAAGTCTTTTCCCCAATCGGTAAAATTGTCACAAGTGGTACGGTAGCGGGTATAGGTTTCCCATCTCATCCTTGTACTAACAACCATATGAAAATGAAATAGCTGAAACTATGAATGTATTTTTTTTTCCTTATAGGAAGAAGAAGCCCATAAGGGAAATCTTCAGAGGTAAGCAGGCTGATAGGAGTGAATGATTGCTTCTGACCAGAATTAGGGTTTTTGTTTCCTATCTTGATGAAGTTGTTGGACCTGCTTGCAGTAACTCCGTAACTGTTAAACGTCGGTGCATCGTGAGCAGTTCGTGATCAGATATTAGTATGTCTTAAGCAAGATTTCAGTAATTACTTGAAACCAAAATGCCATCCTTTACTGTCCATCAGTCCAATCCTCAGCTTTATAAAAGTCCTTTTTTGATCAAAATAAAAATTATTTAAAATATGTCCAAGTTCTGTTGGAATTCGCAGGGCAAAATTCACTTTGAGGGACACAATGAGAGTTAAACTCCCCAAGCCAGCTAAAAACCAAAATTCTCTTTTTTCCCTCTGCCCCCATTCACAGGTTTGAGAAACTGCCTTAGGGTGTGCTAAGAACTTTCACACAGGAAAGTTTGTTTGTGAAAACTCTGTTACAAGGGTGTTGTTAGCACTTCCCTTACCCAAAATGGTTGCCACACAGATCCAAGGAGTGAGATGCAGAAGCTTCAGAGAGAAGTGTACTTGGGACGTAACCACCATTGTTCATGGATCAGCAGGCAGCTCTCCGGGCCAGTACCCGGGGCCACAGACCCCTCCCTCCCACCAGAAAAAAATGATCCATGATGTTGCTGAACTGCCCAGGAGAGTTCACCACCAGCCCCCCAAGCCCAGACTGACAAACTGGAAGTGGCTGAAAAATTGGCACAGCTACTGGCCTGGGCCTCAATTCTCCAGCCACAACCGGAGACTGCTGTCCTTCCCTAGATAGCTTGGTTGACTTGCTTGCTAGGCGTTGGCAGGGCTTAGAAGACAAACCTTGAGAAAATCATAAATGAAGAGTAAAGAGCTGTTCCACCCCAGATTTTCCTCCCAGTCTAGTTTTGATCACCTTCCTCCTTTTCTTCAATTCCCCTGTTCACTCCACAGCCACCACAAAGAATGATGAGTGAATGAACCTCCTTGCCTAGTCCAGTCAATCTGTTCCCAAAACAGATTTTTCTCTGAATTTGAAGACTAGCAATTACTGCCACTTTCTACTTCCTTCAGTTTCAGTCATTCCTTTAGATTAGCAACTTTGCCACCACTGATTCTTCTTTGCATCTTCTCCCCCTCCCTCTCTGCCTCTCTTCCTCTCCTCTCCTTCCCTTTCTCTCTCCACTTCAGTGTCTGGCCCTTTAACAATCACCTTGACACTTCTGAGGCTCACAAACCCCATGGGCCTCCAGAATCCTATTCCAGGATGTGCCACTGTGTGATATGTATGGTCTAGTAATAATAATAATAATAATAATAATGGTATTTGTTAAGTGCTTTCTCTGTGCCAGGCACTGTACTAAGCGTGGGAGTGGCTGCAAGCAAATTAAGTTGGACACAGTCCGTGTCCCAGTTGGGGCTCACAGTTTCAATCCCCATTTTTCAGGTGAGGGAACTGAGGCCCAGAGAAGTGAAGTGACTTGCCCAAGGTCACACAGAAGACAAGTGGCAGAACTGGGATTAGAACCCATGACCTTCTGACTCGCCAGGTCCGCGGTCTATCCACTACACCATTCTGCTTCTCTAAGTAGTCTAGTATGGTCTATGGTCGTGTACTTCTTCTGAATTGGAGGACAGATTACCTAGGCACCAGCAACATCAAAAAAACAGGGATGGATGAATAATTCAGGGATTCAGGATGTGCCAAGCACTTTAAACTCCTTGGAGATTGGTTCCACTGATACACGATGCTATTAGTTACAGCCAACACTCTGTAGTCAGTTCTGAACACTGCTTTGTCCAATTATTAGAATCAACACCATCAGTTTGGTCTATTATAAACCAGGGCAAGCCCAGTAGAAATCAGGTAGTGCTCTAAAAGAAATTTAATATTCCCTGCCTTTCTCTTTCCTTTTTGCTTAGCTTTCAGAGAAGATGAGTGTATATGCTATTATTTTAAACTGATTGTAAATGAGAACGAGCCCAAATTGGGCTTTTTTGAGTCCTCATCACCTGCTGCCGCTTCCACCATCCCCACCAACCCTCAGTAGACCAGACTTTTGCCCCTCTTGTAGCTGGTGAACTCTTTCACAAGAGACTGGGTGTGGCAGGGAGAAGAAATCCTCAAATCAATCCTTGTTGTTTGTGCACACTGTGATACGAAGTTCAGGGAGTTTAAATGAGTAAAGAGGAGGTTTTCCTTGCTCTCCTCAGACCAGAGCAGTCGGTTGTATTCCATTCAATCCCATTGTGGGCTGGGATTGTCTCTCTTCATTGCCTTATTGTACTTCGTAGGCGCTTAGTACAGTACTCTGCACACAGTAAGCACTCAATAAATACGATTGAATGAATTGAATGAATTCCACCCTCCTCAAGCACCCCTTGGTAACACTGAACAAGCTTAATGTGTTTGCCAATGGATTTAGAAAAAAAAACCTTGTCAAGAATCTGCCCTGGAAAGTCAAACGATTATTCAACATAGCAAAGCATCATTTCTCTCTGAGGAGAAAGCTAGGTGGTGGTGGAACCAGTCTTAATAGAAACAACGTGTCTGGGAGGGCTAGCAGAGATTTTATTCTTTGTTTCCTGCGTTTGCTTCCAGGGCCGTGTCCGTGTCCTCCATGTCCGAGTTCCAGCGTCTGATGGACATTTCTCCTTTCCTCCCGGAAAAGGCTCTGCCTTCAGCCAGCAGCAAGGAGGACATCACTCCCCCACTCTCCCCTGATGACCTGAAGTACATCGAAGAGTTCAACAAGAGCTGGGACTACCCCCTCACCGGGAGTCACGGTGGGGGCACGGGGCGACCTCCAGATGCCTGGGTGGAGAGGACCGAGGTGGGGCGATCTGGGGAAGACGTCCCCTTGGAGCCGTTCCCGGCATCGGGATGGTACCTGACCACAAGCGTCACCATGACCACCAACACCCTGACCAGCCCAGAGCACTGCCAGAAGCAGCCCTTGAGGAGCCAAGTCATGGCGGAGAAAATGGGGGTCCGGGTGTTCCACAGCCCACCGGGGGTCCGGAGGTTTGAGGGCTCGGTGATCGCAGGCGGGGAGACCAAGAACCAGGGGGACCCAGACTTCCTGTTCTCTGGGCCCAAAGCCAAAGGGAACGCCGGGGAGGGGAAAGGGGATCGCCCCGAACTTGTGTTTGGTAGGTGGTCCTGCGACCTCCCCAGACACCACAGAGACTACCTGGAGGGTGGTCTCCGGCCCCTCGAGGGCCCCATTTGCAGTCTGGGTTTGGCCAACTCCTTGCGCGGCCTGGGCCTGTCCAAGAACATGAGTGACGACATGAAGGAGGTGGCTTTCTCCGTCCGGAACGCCATCCGGTCGGGCGCCTCGGAGCCCCAGTTCAAGGACACGGCCTGCCAGACCAACGGCGCCCGGACCAGGGGCACCCAAACCACCCAGACCATCAGTGTCGGCCTGCAGACGGACACCCTGCGAGGCAGCAACGCCAGCAGCCCCCACAGGTGTCTGACGCCCAAGGCCGGGGCTGGCCCCACGCCCGTCTCGTCTCCCTCGCGGAGTCTGCGGGGCCGCCAGGTAGCTCCCGCCATCGAGAAGGTCCAGGCCAAGTTTGAACGCACGTGCTGCTCCCCCAAGTATGGGTCCCCCAAGCTGCAGCGGAAGGGCCTCCCCAGAGCCGACACGCCGAATCCCCGGCCCGGGCCGGGCACGCCCCAGAAGGGGTTCAGCGAGTCTGCCTGGGCCCGCTCCACCACCACCCGGGAGAGCCCAGTCCACACCACCATCAACGATGGGCTCTCCAGCCTCTTCAACATCATTGATCACACCCCCGTGGTGCACGACCTCTTCCTGAAAGGGGGTGCCTCAGGAGGCCGGGCCTGGGTGACCGAGCCGGGCCCGGGGCAGGAGACGGGCACGAGCTCCCGGGGTAGATCCCCCAGCCCTGGGGCCCCAGAGACATGCAGGGAGGAAGGGGGTGGGGAGGGCACGCCCATCAGGCAGGACTTGTCTGCTCCCCCCGGGTACACGCTCACGGAGAATGCCACCAGAATCCTCAACAAGAGGCTCTTGGAGCATGCCTTAAAGGAGGAGCGAAAACAAGTCTCTCACATCCCCACCGGTCTGAACGGCGACAGCGGCGTGGGAGAAATGGTCAAAGTTGAACCAGGGTCCATTGAGGTAATGGGCGGCCTGCCCTCCCTTGGTTAACTCGGCGGGGATCTCAAGCCCCTAGCCCCTCAACTCCTTGAAAAAATGGGAGGGAAATGGGTTGGGGGGCACAGTGCAAGCTCGGGGATGGTAGAATAAATGGGGGTGCTTCCATGGGTAAACTCTATCCTTGTTCAAGACCAAGAGAAATTATTTTTGTTTCCTTTAAGAGATGGGAGTCTGAAAAGGAGCGAACTCCGCACTGCGTCCATGGTTTTTAATTGAGAATTGAATTGGGGAGCAGAGAGCAGAATTTAGCGTGTGAATGTTGGTATGCATGTTCTGTATCAGGATGTCTCGTCTGGAATTAATTCAGGTTCCTCAATGCCCTATAAAAGGAGTTGGAAAATATTTGCTGTTATCATTTAAATTCTTGGTCAGGTTATAAACCAAGGGCTCATATCTGCAAAATTCCATACTCAGAATGGAGTTGCAGAAAGGTGAACCCAAAATTTGGTCCTTATGCCCAGACTCTACACAAAAAGGACTTTCAGGCGCATCGTGTCGGGAAGTTTTCATTTCTGAAACTGGAGAAATGTTTCTTAGTTTTCTTAGCCGTGCTTGGACAAGTTGTTCAAGCTCTTTCCCAGCCTGTGCTTATCCCTAAAACAAAGGCATGGAAATGTCCATTGAGTCCTCTTCTCCTCGGGGTCGGGGTCTGTGCCAGCTCAGTCCGCACCTTCAGGTTCTTGTCAGGGGCTTGCAGAGGTCTGAAGCTGCCTCGGTTTCTTCTCCAGCAGGAGTAGGATAATGGGTTGTGATGGGTGCCAGAGGCACCTTCTAACCTCTCCTTTTTAGGATCTTGGCTGGGCCTGCACAGTTAAAATGAGGCAGCAAATGGAACAATTACCTGATTCATTTACTCCAGCAAACTTCACCCGGACAAATCAGGCCTGAATTATCCAGTTGGGTTGTTTGCGTGGAGAAAATCATCCAGATAATTTTGCTACCTCCATGGCCCTGAACTGGAAGACCAAGTCAGTGAGAGTGACAAATGAAATTTTCTCGAGAGTGAGGTATGGAAGTGGACTCCTGAGGCCATCGGTCATTTCCCTCGGGTAAGAGGTGTGATCATGTGTGGCCCTTTGGTTGGCATTGCTGCCCATCTCCGCTCAGTTAGTCCACAAAGAGGTCTGACGAGAAGCACCAGAAATCAAAGATAAAAAAGAATTCAACTAGTCATTTGGACAAACCTCTAGTCCATCAGCTAGACCTTCCCCGTGATCTTTATAGTGTTTTTCCAACCAAGTCCTAACTGTTCTTAGATAGGTATTTCACCTAAATTTTCTTCTTTCTTTTATTTTTTTGATCCGATTCTCCTCACTTCTTGGGATTTTTCCTCTCTGGTCATGGAATTTGGTTCACCTAATTGTTCCTCTCGGACCAACCCCGTCCCTTCCTTCCATCAGAGTTCTAGGCCTTCACTTTAGCTGCTATTTAGGCGTGTCGAGACTGTTCTATTCCAAGAGCAATCCCAGGGCTTGTCCAGTGAGGCATCAGACCAGAGCAGCAAGAGAAGCCTGTCAGTTCCATAGCAGAATTAGGTCACTGTCACCAGTCACGCTATTAGTCTCTTGGCTCTATTTCCTGACTGCTATAGGTCTCTGTTGTGGATGGGAGAGGGAGTTCCTAATGAGTTGGCTTTTATTTTTGCAGATAACTCCTGAGAGTTTAGTGCTGGACTGATAGGAATTTATAAGTAGATGGGAGATGTCTAATTTTGTTGTTTTCTGGGTCTGGATCTAGCGTTATAGATCCCACTGCACTATTTTCATCTACTCTGATGAAAACTGTTTTTGGATCTTCCACCTCCTGCCGGTTCATTAACCGTCTTACTCCTTCCCCTGTCGAATCGTGAAAAAAGAGGCTAACCAAGATCAGTAATTAGCCAAGCAGTCATCCTTCAACCCATGTTTGAGACCTCTAAGCCATGAAGGACTCTGCCATTCCTCACCTCCCTTTGCCTTGGGCATTCCAGCCAGTTTTGAATCAATGGGAGCGCTTACTGTGTGTAGAGCACTGTACTGAGTGCTTAGGAAAACACAGTACAGTTATCCCTGCCCTCAAAGAACTTACAGGCTACAGGAGGACTTTACCGTCTAAAGTGTCCAGTTCTACATCATTTGGAAAAGAGGCATTGGGGGTGGTAATTTGTTCAAAAAGCTGTAAACATTTTTTCACACTTAGTTTCAACCAAACCAAACCAAGACTTGGAAAGCACCTTTTCAGTTTAACGCTAATACTGTCCATTCTCAGATTTAGTATAGAGTCAGCACTGGTAAAGCCATTAGCAATTCTGACCTTGGGACAGTTAATGCTTCAGTGGATAGAGCATCGGCCTGGGAGTCATAAGGTCCTGGGTTCTAATCCCGACTCCATCCCTTGTCTGCTATGTGATCTTGGGCAAGTCACTTCACTTCTCTGTGCCTCAGTTCCCTCGTCTGTAAAATGGGGGTTAAGACTGTGAGCCCCATGTGGCACAGGGACTGTGTCAAACCTGATTTGCTTGTATCCACCCCAGCATTTAGTTCAGTGCCTGGCCCATAGTAAGCGCTTAACAAATACCACAATAATAAAAAGAACAATAAACAGCATAGTGCCAAGATTTCAATTCTGATTCCCTGTGAGTCTGCCTGGGGAAATTTCCCCATAGCGTTCATTTGAGTACTACTAATAATAATTGTGTTGCTTGTTAATAACTGTGGTATTTTGTTAAACACTTACTATGCACCGGGCACTGTACTGTGTGCTGGAGTAGACACAAGGCAGTTAGGTTAGGCCCAGTCCCTGCCCCACGTGGGGCTCACAGGCTTAATCCCCATTTTACAGATGAGGTAACTGAAGCTCAGAGAAGTGAAGTGACTTTCATTCATTCATTCATTCAATCGTAATTATTGAGCGCTTGCCCAAGGTCACACAGCAGACCAGTGGGGGAGCCAGGTTTGGAATCCAAGTCTTTCTGGCTCCCGGGCCCGGGCTCTATTCACTAGACGACATGGTTGATTGTAGTGGACTGCTAAAGATCCCTTCTCAGCTTCAAACTAACCCCATGGGCGCTCAAGGTAACACCGAGGAACTCCAGTTATCCTGCGCTTTTACGATGGCTAGAGGGAAGGATGGGGGAAGAGTAGGGTAGTGGCATCCAGTTAGCAAGCATCAACTCTGGCCCTCTCCCTAGCCCAGTTCCAGGCAAGAGTATTCAATTTACAGGGGCCATGCAGTGTCATGGATACCTGAGGTTCCATATGGGAAGTAGTCACCCAGGGCCGGAGAAAGATTCTGGTGAAGTCTGAACCCTCCTCTCATCCAACTCAGAGTCTCCCATTTGCCCATGATTGAAAAGCTCACCCTCCACCTTGACCTGGCTGAAGACAAAATACTTTGAGGGCAGGTCAGAGGAGCAAAAGGATGAAATTTCTAAGCTCCCTTAAGAGGGAAGCAGCGTGGCTCAGCGGAAAGAGCCCGGGCTTTGAAGTCAGAGGTCATCGGTTCAAATCCCGGCTCTGCCACTTGTCAGCTGTGTGACTTTGGGCAAGTCACTTCACTTCTCTGGGCCTCAGTCACCTCATTCATTCATTCAATCGTATTTATTGAGTGCTTACTGTGTGCAGAGCACTGTACTAAGCGCTTGGGAAGTACAAGTCGGCAACATATAGAGGCGATCCCTACCCAACAACGGGCTCGCAGTCTAGAAGGGAGAAACAGACAACAAAACAAAACATGTGGACAGGTGTCAAGCCGTCAGAACAAATAGAATTAAAGCTAGATGCACATCGTTAACAAAATAAATAGAACAGTAAATATGTACAAGTAAAATAGAGTAATAAATCCTCTGTAAAATGGGGATTAAGACTGTGAGCCCCACGTGGGACAACCTGATCACCTTGTAAATTCCCCAGCGCTTAGAACAGTGCTTTGTACATAGTAAGCGCTTAATAAATGCCGTCATTATTATTATTATTATTATCTGCCAACTCTATTGTATTGTACTCTTCCAAGCACTTAGTACAGTGCTCTGCACACAGTAAGTGCTCAATAAATATCATCAATTGATTGACTGATGAGAT